>NC_133782.1:27996629-28090988 GCF_003597395.2 Chelonoidis abingdonii | reverse complement strand
TTAAAGTCGCAGTGTAGACCTGGCCTAAGAGAACAGCAGCCGCAGCAGCATCCTTTCCTGCCTGGAGAACTCCACCGCATTTGCATATGACTCTGGCCTGTGACAGGTGCTCTGCCAGCCATTACTGAGGAAGCTCAGAGCAGGGCAGTTCCAGCAGAACAAGCGCTGGGCAGAGTCCACTGGGGATTCAGACAGCAAGCTTTGCTTTGCTTTGCTTTTCCACCCTGAGGGCAGAGGGGTTCAATTAATCTGGTTCTGTTTTGCTTACAAACAGAGCATGAAACTCTGCCCACTCCAATACAGCCTCTGTGTGACTTGTTAAAGCCTCAGGCCTCGTAGGGTGGGGCGTGTATCTGACCTGATCGATGACTTTCTGGCCCTTTAATGCTGCAAAACAGGCAGAGTCCCTTCAGTGAATACACCACACCGCCATTGAGTAATTACACTAGTTGGGGTGGACTCTGGGCGTCAGAGACTGTGACCAAGGTAATTAAAATCCATTTGCAGAACCAGTTAGCTAGCCCCATCGACCTGCTGGCCTCCCCTCCTTTCTTGTATTTATTTTAATTCGGAAATGGGCTGTGATTCTGGAGTTGTGAGGTCGGGAGAGGGCTGTGCTGGGGAAGACTGAGGAGAATTAATGAGCCTGGGCTGATGCTGTTACATTTTCTGCCACCCTTTTTATTGTCACATTTGTGGGCTGGCCATATTAAATTTACTTCCTTACATTACAGTGATGGGTGCCAGTGTAAGTAGATAGATAGTGTTTATGGCAAAGGATGGATAGATAGCAGGGTGTGTATGGGGATGGATGGGAATATAGATAGATAATGGGGTGTGTATGTGGATGATTAGCTACATAATGGAGTGTGTTTGGGAATGAGTAGAAAGCAGTCTATGGGGATGGGTGGGTACATAGATAGTGAGGTGTGAATGGGGATAGATAGCTGTTGTACCCTCTAACCCATTTCTCACCCTTGCTGCCCCTTTTGGGTTTCCCTCCAGTTTATCAGGCTCTCCAATGGTTTCATTTCTCCTCTTGCTGCACACTGTCAAATGCTGGGTTTGTCTCACTTGACTGAGTTTCTCTGAAAGGAGGCTCAGGGTGGTCTGCACTGGTTTCTGTCTACCAGAGATGGTAGCAAACTGACTCTAAAAACCAATTTCCGATTGAGGAGCTGCTCACGTTCTCCTCCCTCTTCTGTCCAGCATTCCCAGTGCTGAAGAGGCGGAAGGGTCAGCAAAACCAAACTGCGAGCGTTAGAATCTGGAGCAAATTTTCATCTCAGGAGGTGCCTGTAAAACGTGCACAGGTAGCTGCTGATGGATGGTTCTGCAGCAGCCAGGGGAACTGTGTGTGCAAAGAGATGAGGGTAAGGGCACAGAGGAGGGTGTGCAGCTGCTTCAAGTGCTGGCCCCCAAGGTGCTGTTGGCCCCTGGTTAGAGATTGTTTAGGTGACAGAATGAGGGGTGTTGAGGACTAGGTGAGAATGAGATGAGGTTGGGGAAAGGAATGGTCTAGTGGTCAGGATTCCTGGGTTCAATTCCCAGTGTGGGAATAACGCAGAGCTTTGTGCTTGCTTCTGCAGCACATATACTAAAATTGGAACAATACAGAGAAGATTAACATGGCCCCTGTGCAAGGATGACATGCAATTTTTTTTTTTAGGGGGGAGGGATAGCTCAGTGGTTTGAGCATTGGTCTGCCAACCCCAGAGTTGTGAGTTCAATGCCTGAGGGAGCAAAAATCTGTCTGGGGATTGGTCCTGCTTTGAGCAGGGGATTGGACTAGATGACCTCCTGAGGTCCCTTCCAACCCTGATATTCTGTGACTCTATAAGAGGAGACAGAGTTTGAGGGGGACTGGCTGGAAGAAGGAGAGTCTTGGCAGAGGTGGTGTTGAGGACCAGGAGGAGACCTTGGGTGAGTCTGTGAGAAGCAGAGGAACCGGGGGATTTCACACAGAGGGAAGCCTGCAGTAACAAGAGGAGAGGCTGAGTTATTTAGGGAAGTGGGTCTAAACTAGAGGTCCAGGCTGTGATCAGCTTTCAGGGGATCCTCCAAGCACGGCCAGTGTTAGATTTGCTGAGGCACAGGGCAGAAAACTGAAGACCCACTGCATGGGGCTGAAGCCCAGGGACCTGAGCCCCACGACCCATGGCTGAAGCCAAAGCCTGAGCAACTTAGCTTTGTGGAGCTCCTGTGGCATGGTGCCCAAGCAATTGCCCTGTTTGCTACCTCCTTTTATACGCAGAAAACCAGTTGTTGTGGTACAGGGGGAGGGCCTTGGAGTTTTTACTGAATGTTGCAGGGGCCTCAGAAAGAAAAAGGTTGAGAACCTCTGAATAAGAGAGTGGGTGGAAACTTGGCAAGCTGCCTGAAGACTGCTTCAGCACTGTATGGGAGCCACTCAAGATGGCACCAGAGGAGGAGAGATGGGAGGAAGCCAAGATAAGTGCTGGGGGATTTCTTTGTTTAAAGAACTGGACAGAAAGGAATGTGTGGTGTTGGGACCTAGTTCAGGTGGCAGAGGAAGGGTGGTGATCTTGGGGCACTGAGTGGGTGTATGCAGTGGAGGCTTTAAGGAGTCTTGACATTCATGGAAAAACCTCTGAGACCATGTGCCAGGGAGCAACACCATGACACGCTTCATTCTTGCAATGACTCGGATATTCTACTGTTGCAAAACAGCTGGTGTGTCTGAAATCTCCCACCAGGCCTTTCCCTAACCAAGACACTGCGTCATTCATTGTGGATGTTGCTGTCTCTCTTATCACACTGCTCTAGCTTTGCTGCACTCAGTCCCAGGCTGTGCTCAGTCCCTGCTGATTAGGGAGGCATGTCTGTCTGCCATGTTCACACTGCACCTTTCCCCTTGGTGTGTCAGAATCACCTTCTCATCCCCATCTCGCCTTCTACATGAGGATGATTATTGCAGCTGGAAGCTGAAGGTCACTTAAAATGTTGTTTCCATCTAGCTGCCTTGATGGGGTAATTATAGCTGAAAACAAGGTTTACCAGCCAAATTAAAAACCTATCACAGTGTTTTCCGCTGTAAGAACCTGATTGGAAAAAGCTGTCATTTGTGGGACAACTAGAATGGCCTCTTTAGATTTTCCAAATGTTTCTGCCTGAAAAATTGTATCATTTTTTCCCCATCCCTTCCTTTACTCCTAGGGCTATCCAAGGGGTCTTTGTGGTGAGCTTATTAGCTCCTGCTGTTTATTCCCCACTTGGAATCCCCTCTTTTGGATACTGTAATCCATGTAATTGGGGCACACTGAGGTCATGGAAGGATTCTGGACCTAAATCATAGACCATGTGCAGGCTTTTGCATGTGGTAATTGTCTCACTGGTGATTCAGGCACTAGAAATGGGCACTTAAGTGGATTAGGCACAGTTCTGGGTGCTTTTAACCTCCACTGGACTCAATAGTAGGGTTGCCAGTTTTGGTGGGATGAATTCCTGGAGATTTCATCACATGACATAATCTTTAATTAAAGATTAATCTTTAATTCTTGGAGACTCCCGGCCAATCCTGAACACTCACTGGAGGGGGTCAGCACCGTGCTGGATCGGGCCAGGCTGGGAAAGAAGAAGAGGGGCTGCTGATCTTTTAGGCCATATCTACACACACAAGTTGTACCACTTGAAGCAAATCATTCAATCAATACAAGCCTCCCCTCCTCATTTGGGAAGCAGTTATATGCATACAATGGTGCTTATACCAGTAGCTCTTATTCCCATATGGGAAGAAGAATAAACTATAAGACACCTTTATAAATGTGCCCATACTAGGGGTAGTACCAATATAACTATATCAACTTAAAATTCACATCCCTTACTGCCATAGCTACAGCAGTACAAAACCAGTGTGTATAGACCAGTCATCAGAGTCTTATTCTGCAACCTGTATTCCTGACAAACAGAGCTTCTTCATGCAAATGCTCTGTTATGGCCATGGGGCCACTGTCGGGAGCACGAATACAGGTTGTGGCATCAGGCCCCGAAAAGTAAGGATCCCTCTTTCATGTAAATAATGATGTATAATAATGACCAATAAAATCCTAAAAAGCAAGGGAAAAGAATGGAAATTAGATGCCATTAAAGCAAAGGAGTTTTTATTTTATCTCCATTTTCCATAAGCCACCAGCTACTTTTTATACAGGTGCAGAAGCGGGCAAGTTAGACCCAGAAATGACCCAGGACAGAAGGCTGCACTATCTCTCAAAACAACCTTTGAAATGGACACGCTGTGAGTGATGGGCCTCCTAGACTCTAATCATGACCATCTAATCTGACCTCATGATCCCCCCGCCCCCCCAGGCCACAGAACCTCACCCATCCACTCCAGCAAAAGGCCCATACTAGGGCTACACTAGGGTATTAGTGCAGACGTTCTAAGCCGACAGGAGAGAGTTCTCCCAGTGACTTAATTAATCCACCCCCAACGAGCAGCGGCAGCCATGTCTACAGAAGTTCTCCCGCCGACATAGCTTTGTCCACACTAGCACTTAGGTTGGTGTAACTTGCGTCGCTCATGGGGATTGCTTAGTCATACCCTTGAGCCATGTAATTCATACCGACCTAAGCTGTAGTGTAACCATAGCCTGAGTTACTGAAATCCTCAAATCTCGACTTAAAGACCCCACTGTTTACTCTGGTAAAACCCAGCCTCAGTCCCTGCAGCTAGGTGGCATCATTTACGCCTGTGCAAAGCGGGTGTCAAGTGCTGCCACCGGTATGTGGGAGTGGAGAACTCTGGCTTGGTAGCATTTGACACCCCACTCTGCTCTTGCTGGGTGTAGGTGTACGTGGCCGGGCACAAAGCAGCGCCAAGCCATGTCATTTTATTGGGAATTTTATGATTTGGGGTGTTTTCTTAAAGCTTCCAGCTGCTGGTGTCAGATTACCTCCTGAGATTCTCAGCTGCATTTAACAAAATAAATACATTCATTTCTAGCTCTCCTCTATAAATGCTGCAAAAACCAGCTGACAAATAATAATAAATAAAATCCTTAACAGTTTTTTATTTTTTTTTAAGGGATGGGGCAGGGTCTGACTCCTGATTTTTGAGCCTTTGGGTTTGGCAATACAGCTGTGAACAATCAGGCTCAATGAGTGAGGTTGACAAACAGCAGGGAGCGATGAGATAAGGGAGAACAAGGGTCACAGCAGTATGGTATAATTCTCTATTAGCGCCAATATTTAAATTTGCTGTTCAATGAGCTTCCTGGCAGGAATATCCACAGGAATAGTTGTGAGTAGCAAATGCAGAAGGATGGGCACACACAAAGCAAGTTCCAGGACAGAGTGGGGTTTTTTTCTTAGCCAATATTCATGGTAAGCTTCTTGATGTATTTGCCCTGCAAAAATCATGTGTAAACTGGAACAGATTCCTTGCTTCTGAACCCATGTCACTCTTCTACTGAGATGAATGCGGACTAGGCCTCTGGGATGATATCAGATCATTAAGGATGAAGGATTCAAGAATTTGTTACTCTAGTGTTGACTTTCTGCTCTCGCCTTGACTAAATGTGGCAGGGGTTCAATAGTGGGATTTAGTAGCCAGTTTATCAACTGCATTTTTTTTCTCCCTTTCCACTTTCCCTTTTATTATATTGTGGTACAGAAATGTTCTCCATGTTTTGCACTGAGTGGAGTTACTGCAAGTTTGTACTGGTGTGAGACCAGCGTCAGGTTCCTTGGAACTAGCAGAGGCACCACGTAACGTTTGCTTTAATATTTTTGTATATTATGTCCTGTATATATTTCTTGCATTTGCTTAAAACCCCGCATTCCACAACTATTGTGCAAGTTGTCCCAGTGAATCACCCATCTGACTGTCTGCATAGGCATTTACACCTCAGTCATCGCTAGCTGAACTTGGCCCCAGTGAGGTATGATTAGCATGGAAGGGTCATTGCCTTACCAGCTTTTGGGAATTAAAAAAAACTTTTCCAGGGAAAATTACAAAAGATATCTGTTAGCAACAAATGTGTGCAGTCCAGTCGAGGAGTATTACAGTATTGACCTCGCTCCAGATATGAGTCTGAGCAGCAACATTCATTTTGCCTCTTGAATTAAATCCTAGGGTTTTTTCCTTTAAAAGTCCTTCTTAAATTGTAGGAGAACTGAACAGACTTGGCCTCGCTGTGAAATATCCTACAGAACACTTAGGAGATGGCTCTAGTGCTGTGGAGGGAGACTTAAAGTCGTGTAGAGTTGAACCTTGCAAAGGGAATTAAAACCAATAGTAAAAGGTTCTATAGCCACATAAATAAGAGGAAAACAAAGAAAGAAGAAGTGGGACTGCTATACACTGAGGATGGAATGGAGGTTAAGGATAACCTAGGCATGGTTTAATAAGTACTTGCTCAGTCTTTAATGTGGCTTAATGGGGCTTAGGGATGAGGAAGGATGTTTTTAAACGGGGAATTTTTTTTTTTGGGGAAGGGGTATGAGGTAGATATTACCACATCTGAGATAGAAGCTCAAACTTGAAAACGCTTGATGACAAAATCGGAGGGCCGTGCCAATCTCCATCCAAGGAGTATTAAAGTAACTGGCGGCATGAAATGCAAAGCCGCTTAGCCTTAGAATTTTTAATTCATCGGTTAATCGCAGAGGCGGGTTGTACCCGTACGATGGGAGAATTGCTAACATAGTTCCCATCTTCAAGAAAGGGGAAAACAAAAAGTGATCGTAGTAACTTAGGGCCTGTTAGTTTGCGACGTCTGTGTATGTTAAGTCTTGGAAAATTTTTTGAGGAGAAGTAGTTAAGGAACACTGAGGTCAATGTAATGGACATATCCACATGGATTTTACTAGAGGTAGATCGTGCCAAACCATACTGATCTCCTTCTTCGAGAAGGTGACAGATTATTAGACAAAAGGAAATGCGGTAGATCTAATTTTACCTTGATTCAGTAAGGCATTTGACACGGTTCCACATGGGGAATTGTTTAAGTTAAACTGGAAAAGATGGGATGATATGAAAATTGAAGGTGGATTAGGAATGGTTAAAGGGAGACCCCAACGGGTTGTACTGAAGGTGAACTGTCAGGCTGGAAGGAGGTTACTAGTGGAGTTCCTCAAGGATCGGTTTTGGGAACAATTTTATATTTAACCTTTTATTACTGACCTTGGCAACAAAGAGCCAGGGGAACGCGCTAATAAAGTTTGCGGCGATACAAAGCTGGGGGTATTGCTTAACACAGAGAAGGACTGGGATACCATTACAGGAAGATCTGGATGACCTTGTAAACTGGAAGTAATAGTAATAGGATGAAAATTTAATAGTGCAAGGTCATGCACTTAGGAATTAATAATAAGAATTTTCGATATACATTGGGACGCACTCAGTTGGAAACAACAAGAGGAGAGGAAGGACCTTGGGGTATTTGTTGATAGCAGGATGACTATGAGCGCCAATGTGATATGGCCGTTAAAAAAGCAAATGCGGTTTTAGGGTGCATCAGGTGAGGTATTTCCAGCAAAGATAAGGGAGGTGTTAGTACCGTTGTATAAGGCGCTGGTGAGACCTCACTGGAATACTGTGTGCAGTTCTGGTCTTCCCATGTTTAAGAAGGATGAATTCAAACTGGAACAGGTTCAGAGACGGGCTACTAAGATGATCCGAGAATGGAAAACCTGCCTTATGAAGGAGACTCAAAGAGCTGGCTTGTTTAGCCTAACCAAAAGAAGACTGCGGGGGATATGCTGTGCTCTATATAATATAATCAGGGGATTAATGTTAGGGAGGGAAGAGAATATATTTAAGCTTAGTACTAATGTTAGACACAAAGGACAAATGGGTACAAACTGGACACTAGGAAGTTCAGGCTTGAAATTAGATGAAGGTTTCTAACCATTAGAGGAGTGAAGTTCTGGAACAACCTTCTGAGGAGTAGTGGGGGCAAAAGACAATATCTGGCTTTAAGACTAAGCTTGATAAATTTATGAGAGGATGATATGATAGGATAGTTTAATTTTGGCAATTGTCTTTGGATTATCAGCAGATAGGTCGGATCAGTGGTCTGCGATGGGATGTGGATGGGAGGGATCAGAGTACTGCAGAGAATTCTTTCCTGACTGCTGGCTGGGGAGCCTTGCCCACATGCTCAGGGTTTAGCTGATGGCCATATTTGGGCTCGGGAAGGAATTCTCCAGGGCAGATTGGCTGATACTCTGGAGGTTTTTCGCCTTCCCCTGCAGCATGAGGCATGGGTCACTTGCTAGTGGATTCTCTGCTTGAGGTCTTCAAACCACAATTTGAAGAGACTTCAATAACTCAGACATAGGTTAGGGGTTTTTATAGTAGTGGATGGGTAGGGTTCTGTGGCCTGCTTTGTGCAGGAGGTCAGACTAGATGATCATGTTGGTCCCTTCTGACCTATGAGTCTGAGTCTTAAGAACACAAGTCCCATTATGTAACCTGCCACATAAAATATTGATTATTTACCGTTGAGCTTGTTCAAAGCCTGGCCTGCTTCCCACAGAGAATATTGCATTTAAGCTCAGTCGTTTCTATATACCAGTGTCCTCCAGATTTAGCTGTTCTAACAGATATCCGCTGGTATTGCCTGATATCTTCAGATTTTTGTAATGACACCCACTAATATTCTTCTGAGTCAGTTCTGGGCCAGTGTCCCAGCTTGGTGTTAACCTAACCATGCAGTTTGAGTTCCTGTCTGTCAGATGAAGTATAAAGCTGAAGTTCTAACCATTGACAGTAATTAATGAGCCCGGGTCACTTTTCACAAGCCCTGGGATATATTCATCTCATTGCACAGGCCAAATTCCATATTCTGTGAGTTCTGTGGCAGCTGGGCTGGGGATTCTGGCCTGCAGAATGTGGCCCTAGAGGATTTGTTTCTGCCTCCCCATATGTCCCGCCAGCTTTCATTTGCCAGCACTGGAATATACCTTAAAACAGAGCACAGATGAAGGGTTGACCAACCGAATTAGATGCTTTTTTCTGTGATCAACAAAGATACTATTGATATCTATCGCGTGTGTTTCATATGCTGCATTCCTCTTGCAGAGATGTTTTTTGTTTGTGATGAAGATCCTGCTGTAACTGAGATGGCTCACCTGAGAAGGGGCTGAGGAAACAGCTCAGTGGACCCCTAGTGAGCACATAGGTTAATTGGAGATATGGCTTCCGACTGTGCTTTTCTGTTCCAGCATTGCTGGCCTATCTAGTAGATGAGCAGGGAACACTGTTTGTTAATCAAGTCAATGGAGTGATGATTTCCCCAGACTATTCAGTAGCCTCAGCTATTCTAATTTTGCTCTGTTGCCTTAAACTGATGGACTATGTTTTATGTAGATCTGGCCTTCGTTTACATCTCTTCTAGGTTTGTTATTTGCATTGTGGTATCACTTAGGAACTCCAGTCATGGACCACGGCCCCATTGTGCAAGGTGCTGTACAAACACTGAACAAAAAGTCCCTGCCCCAAAGAGGGGCACTAAGCAACTAACAGGGCAGCTTTGTTCTGTGGAAAATCATTTTCTTTTACCCCAAATATTTTATCTCTGTTAAAAATAGTCTCCTCCTCAGGGCTGTGTATTTTGTTCATCACTATTTATGTTCCCAAGTAATGCTGGTGAATATTGAGAGGGATAGTATGTAACCAGAGACAAGAGTCAGATGGTAGTTTCTACTTTCTGGTGAAGGAAAGCCCTACTGCTTCAGACAGGCTCTGATTGTACCAGTCCTCAGAAGCTAAATAAAGCTGGGGAAAGGACATGTTTTTGGTTCACCATCAATTTAAAAAAAATTGGGTCAAACTGAATTTTTTTTAATTTTCAGCAAATTAAGAAATTGAAACTTTTTTTCATTTTGGGTTGAATTAAAACTTTTAATTTTTGATTTCAAGCATTTTTAAATAAAAAAAAAAGAGAATTTCATAATAATGTAATTTTCAATCAAAATCCAAACAAACTGTTTTGAAAATGTTGAAACATTTTGAGTTATTCAGACTTTGGTTTATTTAAAAAAATATTAAAAAAAAAAATTGGCCAAACTGACACACATTTACAAAATGTTTTGGTGTTGCCGAATGTGCATTTTTCATTGGTAAAAATTTTGGCTGAAAAATTCTGCCTATGTGTAGCCAATATTTGAATATGGGGAACCCCTCTGTGAATCTCAGCTGCTGCAGACACTGAGGGTTCACTGAGTCAGCGCTGCATTAGTGCCTCCCAAGCAGGTGTTAGAGGTCGCCATGCTGCAGGAGGTGGATACCTATCAGATGAATTACAAAGCAAGGCACTGATTCTCCATTAGCGCAGAGCACTTTTAGTCCTGGTGCTCTGGCTAGGTTCGAGCCACATAACATTTCCCCAACACGCTGAATTTGGGAAGTTATTCTTCACTTTTTTTGTCCTATTCTGCCCTTTTTGCTAGTTGCCCCACTGCTGACAGCCTGTATTGTATGAGGTTTCTTAGCGAGTTCCTGTCTGAATCACAAAGCACAGGGCATTTCTCTGTCTTTCCTAAATGCGTGCATTTTCTTTTCTTTTCTCAGCACAAGAAGCTGTCTATATAAAGGACTCTACCCAAAGCTCCCCACTGGGTTTTGTAGGAGTTCCTAGGCTATTCTGTCCCACCCCAGACCCTAAGCAGGCTGGCCGCTGTGCATGGAGGCTCTGGAGCACTGTTGCTGTAGTCCAAAGGGTATGACCCTAGTGTTCCAGGGGCTTGCACAATATGAAGGGGGTTACATGTGTTACCATAGCATCTAGGAGCCCTAATCATGGGCTAGGACCCCATTGTGCTAGGCACAGTACAAACACAGTCACTGTCCAAGGATCTTACAGTCCTGAGGGCTTGTCTATATGGTGCTGCAGGTCGGACTACAGGGGTGGGATTTGTAATTGCCCTGGCAGAGCTTGCTAGCATGAACTAAAAAGTATCTCGTTTGCATTAACATGGTTCCAAGACTAGAGCCGCACAAACTGGGTACCTGTTAGTTCACGCTAGAAGGACCTATAAGCAGGACCGGCGCCAGGGTTTCTTGCACCCTAGGCGCACGGACATTTCGCCGCCCCTCGCGCTGATCTCGCGGCTCCGGTGGATCTGCCGCAGGCATTCCTGCGGTGGGTCCGTTGGTCTGTGGCTCCGGTGGAGCTGCCGCAGCCGTGCTGCGGGAGGTCCACGGGAGCCGTGGGAGCAGCCGACCATCCGCAGGCATGACTGCGGCAGCTCCACCGGAGCCGTGGACCAATGGACCCTCCACAGGCATGCCTGCGGCAGCTCCACCGGAGCCGCCTGCCGCCCCCCCCACCCCGGCAAAATGCCGCCCCTTCAATAATCCTGGTGCCCAAGGTGATTGCCTAGGCTGCCTAAATGGCAGCGCCAGCCCTGCCTATAAGGGGCAGTTTGAGCACAGCTTGTTAGAGAGCTCTACAAATCACACCCCTGTCGTCTCGACTGTGGCACCATGTAGACAAGTGCTAAGTATGAGAGAAGAAACAACTATAGATCAATATGGGAGTACAAGGAAACAATGACACAATATTGGTCAGCATGACAGGCGGCAGACTCAGCACAGTCCCACTGTTGTCAAGTTTTTGGTAGACATTGCGGCAAAGGAAAGTTTGAAGGAGGAATCTGAAGGTGGATAATGTGTTATCTTTGCAGAGGTTTAAAGAGGAGAACCTCCCAAGCTGGTGGCACAACATGGGAGAAACAGGGTGTTTGTATAACTGTTTAACAAGTGGACAGGGGGTGCAGGAGGGTGTTCTGGGCTGGGACCAAGGGGTTTGGAGGGCAGGAGGGGATCAGGGTTGGGGCAGAGGAAGGTGCAGGAGGAGGTCGGGTGCAGGCTCTGCGTGGCGCTTACCTCAAGCAGTTCCCAAAAACAGTGGCATGTCCCCTCTCTGGCCCTTATGTGGCGGCACAGCCAGGTGGCTCTGCGTGCTGCCCTGTCTACAGGCACTGCCCCTGCAGCTCCCTTTGGCTGCTGTTCCCAGCCAATGGGAGCTGTGGGGGTGGGGCAGCATGTGGAGCACCTTGGTGTAGGAGCTGGAGGGGGGGACATGCCACTGCTTCTGGGAGCCACAAGGAGTGGGGCAAGCCCCTGACCCTGCTCCCAGGTGAGAGCTAGAGGGCTGGATTAAAATATCTGGAGGGCCAGATGCGGCCCCTGCGCCATAGTTTGCCCACCTCTGCTTAAGATGTAACACAGGAACTCCAAGCTAGTTCAGTTACCACCACAAACTGCCAGCACCCTCTTTCTTTATTCTCATTCAGATCTCTTCTAGAAAGATTAATCAATGCCTTTGGGTCAGGCTAACTGGGAGTAGTTTGACCTGAACTCATTCAAGTATTTATCTTTGCCTGTCAAAAGAGACCTGGAGAAGGGTGAACAGGGTTTGCTGCTGTTTTCTGTAGCTGAGTTCTATCCATCTGATGACTGCATCAGCGTCTCTGCTGTTAAATTGGACGCTAGTTTTCCCATTCTGTCTGTAGAACCTAAAAAGGGCAGCAGATGTTCAGTGGAAAACATTCTGTCTAGAAGTAGTTCTGCTTCTTGGTAGGTACCCTCGCTGTACCCTTTATCACTAAGGAGGGGTTTTTCCTGAAAATAGGAGCTTTGTTCCCTGGGGGCTCACTGGCTCCCGTTGATTATTTGCCCACTCATGTCACAAGCTGAAGTTTATGCTGTGAGCCAGATGCTGTTCAAGTCACAGAGGAGCTGTTGTCAGTAGGACTGCACTGCTGTAACTTGGAGCAGACTGCAGCCAGGGGACTGGTGGAAAATGGGTAACTCAGAAGTTATCTGCTGAGGAAGAGAGTGATTCACATTTACTACTAGTATGAACCCAGGAAATGGCAGTACCAACCATAAGCTGTTGCCATCTGATACTTATGTATTGCGCAGCAGCTGGAGACACGAGTTGGAGATCTCAGCAGAGGTCCTAGGCAATGGGTGTCCACATGAGAAAAAACCATCATAGCTGAAATGAAGAAGCACCGAGTCTGTCTCTCCATTTATTACTCTCTCTTTTTCTGCATCTCTTGATACCTACACTGCCCCCTTCATTGCAGAATCATGCTTGTAGGCAGTGCGAGTAGAGAGGATAGCGATGGACTAGACAGCTGGAAACAACAAGCCCTGTGTGTGGCTCATCTAAGAGAAGATGGAAGCATACTGGTAGGTGCTGGTACAGGGCAGGCTCCCTCTGTCACTGCTCACGTTGTACCCTGTTGATGGATAAACAGGCGGCTTCAGTCTCCGGGCTTGTCAAGCAGGAATCTTTCAATGAATTCTCTTCTGAGGGGGAAAAATGGCTGCTTTGTGTTTTTCAGTAACAGCGGCATGTAGTCCCATCACTTCAATAATGGAGAAGCTCAAAAAAAAATAAAAAAAATAAAAAGGATGTAGAGAAACCAGAAATGACCCAGAGGTGCCCTAATGCTGCAAAGGAGCTGGAATGGGGCTAAGAATGTGGTGCAGTGTTTGTACCCAAACTCACATACTTTGGGAGTAACATTAGGACAAGGCCACAGTCTAGCTTCTGACATCACACAGACACACCAGGACTCCATGGGTACATATGTGGGGTGGCTGCCTGTGCAGCCTCTGCCTATGTTACCGCGGCTACACTACCAGTGTTAGTGTGCTAGCTTGAGGAGAGCTAGCGTGACTGTCTGCTTGAACTGGGAATCACAACCCCAGCTCCAAGCATAAATGTAACTTCAGGGGCTCCTTGAAGTCAATGGCAAAACGCTCAGTGACTTAGTGGGGCACGAATAAGCCTTTACTGTCTTACTGCTTAAATATGACAGGTCTCTTCCCATTCTCAATAGCCAGTGCACTACACAGCAATGCCACTGGGCCTGACATATATGCAATGCTGGCAGGTCCCCAATACAGCCCACCCATACCTTCATCGGTATTTAACAGGCTGGGTTAGTGCAGGGGTGAAAGTAAGATAAAATACTTACCAGTACAGGGGCCTGGCTGTGGGCCCCCGGAAGGGGTGAGGGCTCGGGCGGAAGGGGAGGGCTAGGGATCAGCCTCCCCCAGCCAGCCCTTCCACGCTGCCTGGCCCACACTGCCCAGGGCTCTGGCTGTTGCTGCTGCTGCCATAGCAACTGGGAGCCCCTGGCCCTTTTAAATCGCCTGGCCCTGGGGCAGCTGTCCCTTTTGGCCCCCCGTCAGTGGCCCTGGGTGGGGACGAAAGGGGCAGCAAAGTTAAAGTGCTGCCACGGCAGCGCTTTAACATGGGCTGTGTATGGGCCGGTCCCAGTGGCCACTTCTTACCAGTACACCGTACCAGCCACTTTCACCTCTGAGTTAGTGGCAATATCCATATGAATCTCTGAGCATTATATTTAGCACTTTCCTGTCACTAATGCAAAACCTCACATGAAACAATCCATCAGCAGATTAGCGCTGATATGTTACTGCAGCCAAACTGGTATTCCACCAAGAGGAGCATATCCTACCTACCAACTAATAAATCAAGGCTGCATTTAAATCAGGGCTTCATGCACAAAACAATATATATTAAATGCAAATGAATATAATTCAAATGGAAACAATATGATTAACACAAAGCAGCGTGGTTCTCAGAAAAACAAATAGACAGCATTGCTGTACAAAGGAATATATTATATACTGCTAGCAATCAGTGGTTTTCTTGCACAAACCAAGGATAATGTTATATTGAGCCTTGCCCCGTTTACTTACATATGGAAGTGGATTTGTTACTGTCCTAGTGATTATACAAATTAATTAAAGATGTTTTTAGTAAGCAATCTGAATGATTGGATTCTTATTTGCCTTCTGGAAACCAGAAGAGATTATCCAGCAATTTTTGAGAGCTTGGCTCATTTGGGGCCTCTTATTTTCTTTAACTTGCAAGCAGGTTAGCTGCCTGACAGCTGATTCATCCTCTGCCCTTGCTTCTTTGTCTGATTGTTTTCCCCCCTTAACAATGTTCAATATACAAGAGACCTGCAAACATTTCTTACTGAGTGACTGCAACTTATCACAGGACAATGTTAATTTACTTTAGAAATCCTCTAAAGGCAGATAAGCCAGTTTAAAAATGGCCAGTTAAACATCTCGCCCACTAAAAGCTTGAGTCTGCAGGTTTAAGCTTTGCTGAGTGTAAACCTAACTGAAGCATGCTGGTGCAGGCACGCTCATATATGGCACACTGGCTGCATTAGAAAAGCTTTCTCTGGTTCTAGTGGTACATCTGTTTGTAGGTCTAGAAAACAACTCTTAAACTGATTGTAAGAATAATTTAAGTGCAACTGCTGAAGACGCTGATTGAATGACGCAAAAAGTGAATATTTTCACCAATAAATGTGATGCATTTATGGAGCTCACAGCTTCAGAACATGGTGCAGAATGTCTCCCTCTGGTGGTGGGTAGGCATAAGAGAATCAGACCCTGCTAGTATATCCTGTCTCCAGTAGTGACCAGCGTCCGAAGCACAGGAGACTTCATTTTCCCCAGATAGGACAATTAGGGAGTAACCTGCCCATATGAGAAGTTTCTGGCTGACCTGAGCAAGTCAGTAGTTGGCATAGGCCCTGAAACATTTGCATTTATAGCCCTTATAACATTTTATCCTATCTAATGTCATGGTGTATATGAAGGTCTAACTTTAAAAAAAAATCCTGCTAAACTCTTGATCTTATTGGTAAACTGTGCCAGGAATCTCCATAAGGTCAGGGGAGTGGACTAGATGACCTTCAAGGCCTCTCCCAGCCCTACATTTCTATGATGCTATGACTATTTGCATAAGAAAGTTATTGGCATTTCATGATGCTCCTTCTCTGAGTACTTTAAAGAGCAGCATTTAAAGTTCTCTTTCTGGTTGTTTTTTCTTTTTACCAGGGGCTTCAGGATGTTTCTGGACTTAGGAAGGAGGCTCCCAGGAAGTTGTTTTGCACTGCATTGTGTTGAAGGCTCCCATTCACTTAAGCTAAGTGCTCATAAGAATCCGGCCCATTACAATTGATGGAAGAGGTTTGAAAGTTTTGATTTAAATAACGTTCAGGCATGTAGCCAAACCACTTGCTCCAGAGATCTCACAACAGGATTTTCCAGGTGATTTTTTTTTTTTTTTTTTTTTTTAATACATCCCACTTTCAGCTGGGGCAGAAATAGCACAGTGACAATCTGTGTGGTGGTGTTTTGACAATCAGGCTTCCAGCCTTGACTAGCAACTGAGTTGTGAGGAAATAAAAAAAAGTTTCAAAATAGTTGACAGAATGTTTCTAACCTCAGAAGGGTGAAGGCTGGAGTAGATTCTTGTTTTAGGTGACTCTGTTGATTGGCTTTTAAGTAGGAATGGTTGGTTTCTGTCAGGAGACAGTGTTTTGGATTTAGAACTCTCCTGATGGATCCTGTGACTCCATAATGGGGCTGGGAAAAGAGTGAGCAATGGGTTCATTGGATTCATCCAGTCATAGTTTGTATCTCAAAGAATTCCTTGAAATGGATGGATCCATAATGTGATTAACCAGTGGCTCTGATACAGACATTCAGATGTAATTCTCACAGCTAGGCTCAGAGTGTATCAAAGTGTTTAGGAGATGGATGTGTGTCATTATCAGTGGAATTAGAGTCACAGGGGCCCAGGGGCCCTGGAGGGACTGAGTGGCATTACCCAGAGCACAACCTGGACTGTCAAGCGGTGATGTCCCCTTAATTCTGTAGCCGAGGGTGCCTTTTACACTGCTTTGCTGTGAGAACATCCACTCCTGGCCTGTTTACACAGCCTTCAGCATGCAGCATCGCTCCCAGCTCTGTTACACGAATGCTCTGCCAGCCACTCATGAATTACATACAGGGCCACACCCATGTATTCCTAGTCCCACCCTTGTTCCCAGAAATGTGCATCTTAGGGTGAGGGGAGGGTTTGGCTTCAGGCACCTATTACTGGAGCAAGAGGGGATATTTCTGAGGAAATGTATTGTGGCTTACCAACCTCAGGTAAGCCACAATACCTACAGTAGCTCTGGTTCCTCCTCAGGCTCTCAGGGGGGCTTCCTTAACCAAGTCCACAGGGTGGAGGTGAAGAATCACATGCTCCTTTTTTTCCAGGAATCCCCTGAGGTCCCTGCAGCCTCCTTGCCCTGCCCGTTTCATATGATGAGGCCAGTGGAGCTAAGAAGGGGCCATGAGTCACTTCAGGCTCTGTACTCACAGCCCGGGAGAGCACCTCGGGTGGGTCGTTGTAGCATGGGCATGTGCAAGGGTCTTCACCCTCCGGCACAGAAGCCTCAGGTATCTCATGCACTCCCAGTACTGGGACAGAGTCTGGTGAATGCTGCTTGCTCCAGCCTCCATGAAACCTCCTGGTAGAGGTGTATCTTCCTGCCAATCCAGGTGCAATTGTGGAGGGCTGTGTATTCTGCCCACACATTGATCAGCAATTGGGTGTGCTCCACAGATCAGGCAGCTGCTCTCAGACCATGATTGATTGCACTGAACAATAGATTTCAGCAGAAAATTGTTCTGAAATGCTCAGTGCAGGTCACTACTACCACTGGCAGTGTGGGGAGGGAATCAGGGATCTTTGGGTAAGGGTCAATGCTTTGTGAGAATGGCCTTGGAGGACTATCAACATCCACGAGCTGGTACGTGCCCTTTCCCCTGTCCATGCTGCATTGTAGAACAGGTACAGGGCCATGCCATGGCAGAGTTGTGTACATATACCCCTCAGCATGCTAGCTTTTGCGCTGTGAGCTCTCCTTCAGGAATGTGCTTCAGGGTTTCAAATGTGGACAATAGGGGGGTTATGGCATAGCAACACACATGTGACTGTGGACAGTCATGAATGTAGAGATAGTCCATAGCAGAGACACAGCATATACTAGCTTCCAGTGTGAAGGAACTGAGGGGTGTGTGGACAGTTCTGCCCCTTGACATTCTCAGCTGGCAGCAGGAGTGTACAGAGGGTGCATGAGTTGCCACGATGGGTACCACTGCGGTAAAAAGTTGTGGAGGATGGTGTACTTGGCCGAGGTATGTTCCACAGACCAAATAGTTGCTCTCAGATCATGATCCATGATCACCTGTTATCAGGGTTCCTTCCCCACTCTAAACTCTGGGGTACAGATGTGGGGACCCACATGAAAGACACCCTAAGCTTATTTTTGCCAGCTGAGGTTGAAAACTTTCCCAAGGCACGAATTTCATCTTGTCTTGAACAGTATGCTGCCATCACTAAGTGATTTAAACAAACATTCAGGGAGGGCCACTTGGAGTCCTATCTCCCCCAAAATATCCCCCCAAACCCCTACATCTCCTTTCCTGGGGAGGCTTGAGAATAATATCCTAACCAATTGGTTACAAAATGAGCACAGATCAACCCCCCTGGGTCTTTAGGACACTGAAAAGCAGTCAGGTTCTTAAAAGAAGTTTATTTAAAAAAAAATCACCTCTGTAAAGTCAAGATGGGAAGATAACTTTACAGGGTAACAAAAAGATTCCAAACGCAGAGGATTTTCCCTCTAGGCAAAACTTTTTAAAGTTACAAAAACAGGGATAAACCTCCCTCTGAGCACAAGGAAAATTCAAAAGCTAAAACAAGAGATACTCTAACATCTTTCCTTACTATTACTTACTTTTTTTTCTGTAATATTAGATGCATCATTTCAGTAGAAGCTGGATTACTTGCTTGGTCTCTCCCTTTGTCTCCCAAGAGAACAACGGACAAGAACTTTCCACCACAGTTTTGAAAGTATCTTCTCCACTTATTGGTCCTTTTGGTCAGGTGCCAATCAGGATATCTGAGCTTCTTAACCCTTTACAGGTAAGGAGGGATTTTATGCTACCCTTATCTGTATGTTTATGACACCTGTACTGATCAATAGATTTCAGAAGAAACTGTTCTGAAGTGCTCATAGCAGGTCACTACTACCCCTGGCAATGGGGATGGAAGGGGAGCTCAGGGACCTTTATACCTTTCTGGAGTGGCCTTGGTTTCTGGAAAGCTTCAGATGTGGACAATAGGGAGGTTATGGCATAACAATGCACATATAACCATGTACAGTCACAAGTGTAAATGAGTTGAAAACTACAATGACTCACTACCTCCCTCCCCCCAGTTGTTGCTGGGTTTTTTTTAAACCAAAGCAAATTACCAACCTGAACACACCAATAACACCATCCTCCCAAGTCACAAAGGTCTGATTTGTGGAGAATCTGCTCTGGGCTGAAAGGGGACGAGTTCCATCATGTGAGCTAAGGCTGAGGAACTGGAGCGTAGAATGGAAAAGGTCACATTTGCGTCCTCCAAACCTCCATAGGCTGCTTGAGGATTTCAGTTTGCAGACTGAGAGGTGCCATTCTAAACACTGTCTCTATTAGTATTGACTCCCCCCACACACGTTCTGAACAGAAATGGGCCTTACAAAAGGGAAGATATGAGCACTCAGCATAAAAATCAAGATGCTGCGAGCGAAACTAATCAAGGAACCAAAGGACATGAAGAGAAAAATTCTTTAATTACCTAAACACCAGTGCTAGGAGCCTGAATAACAAGAGAAATTGGAATTGCTCATTTAGGAGCATAAGTTTGATCGAGCTGGTATTACTGAAACCTGGTGGAATGATTGCCATGATTGGAATGCTAAAAATCAGTGGTTTATAACTAAGTCCTACTTAACTTGCAATATTGTGGAAATTGCAGATTCCACAATATTAGGCTTCCATTGCAATTTTGACAGCAGGAACCCTACTATGCATGGGGCTGACAGTGGGAGCCCAACCTACCCTGGGGCTGAGATGCGACCCCTTGCTGAAAGCTCTGGAAGGCTGCTCTCAGCCCGGGTAGGCGACAGCAGGAGCCCCCACTGTCAGCCCCATGTGGCCAACAGTGGGAACCCCCTCTCTCAGCCTCGTGTTCCTCCTGGCAGCCCAAGACCCTGCTCTCAGCCCCGGATGGCTGACAGTGGGAGCCCCCATTCTTAGTCCTGAGTGGCTGATAGCAGAAAATTGTGATAAAGTAATAAGGGACTTTATTACCGCAAATAAAGTCCATTATTACTTTTCCACTGTTTTCCATGGCTTGTCTGCAACTCAACCACCATTTTTTGACAATCATCCCACAATTCACGTAGGGCCTTATTTATAGCCTATTTAGGAAGGATCAAGTGGGCAAAAGAGAGTGGGACTGGCACTTTTTGTCACAAATGGTATTACCTGCTTCGAGTGACTGGAAACTCAAAAGAAAATTATCTTCAGTGCTTATGGATCAATGTCCTAATAGGTAAAGAACAAGAGGGGCTATTAGTTGGTGTCTGCTACAGCCCCCAAATCACACTAAGGTGCATAAGGAACCGGTCATCCTATTCCCATCTGTAATGTATCAGAAAAAAACCTGCCTGATCACAGGGGACTTGCGTTTGAGTGACACATGTGGAAGGTCCCTTGCTGCTGGTACTAAAACACCTGGGAATTTCTAAATATCATAGATAACCGTTTTCTAACTCAGAGTATTGCATCCAACCCAGAGAAATTCTATATTCTCATCTTGACAGCTGAACAAGAACTGAACATAGAATTAAAAGTTAATGGCAACTTAGGTATAAGTGATAATAACAATCACATTTTTGCATAAGGTGCAAATTGTAAGGATCTAGGGTCTATAGAGCCTGAGATAGCTGATATTCTCACAATACCACTAGGTGGTCATACAGAGGTGCTGGCAGGGACCACTATGGAGAGTAGATGCTGCAGGAAGTGCTGCCCAGGACACCCAGAGTGATGGTATTCTGCAGCCCTCTGATTGGCCAAATACTATATTTAACCCTAGAGGGTGCCCTAGGAAGTTGTCTGGGTGGCTACATAGACTTTGGCCTTTTGCTATGCCAGACTTTGCTTGATCTCCTGTCTCCGACTCTGATCTGACTGTTGCCCACAGAACCTGGCTTTTGTGATTACTTCAGATCCTGCCTGGTGAGTAGATCTCAGCAGGGCAGCAACCTCTAGGCAAGACTGCCCATACCCCAGTTCCTTACACAAACTGATTAAAATCCAGACCAATGACAGACACACACACAAACTCACTCTCTCTGTGTGCTTTAAAAGGGCTAATTTCAGAAAACTGAAAACAATTATGAGCCAAATAAGCTGGGAAGAAGAACTTAATCAGAAAAATATGAATAATAACTGGGAATTGTTTAAGAATATTATACTAGATGCCCAAAAATCTACAACTGAGGACGAAATCCTTAGTGGTTAAAAATCCAATCTAGTTTAGAGGGGAAGCGAAAAAAGCTATTAAAAATAATTAAAAAATTACAAATGGTAGAAAAGGGAAGCAGATAATAATGAATATAAATAAGAAGCTAGGAATTGTAGAAAACTGAATAAGAGATGTAAAGGAACACAAGGAGACATCTATGGCTAGCGGTGTTAAAAAATTTCTTATTGTTCTTCAGCATCTTAGGAACAAAAAGAATCTTGACAATAGTTTTGATCTATTACTAGATGGTAGATTTATCAATATGCAAAAAAAGGTAGAAATGTTCAATAAATTTCTATTCTATATTCGGGGTGGGTGGGGGAGATAAATGATGTAGTTATCATATAACACGTTCCTTTCTGTTAGTATCTCTGGAGGATGTTACACAGAAGCTATTCTAATTATTTGCAGTGTTGGTGTAGCCATGTTGGTCCCAGGATATCAGATAGACATTCTTGTCTCTTTCACCAACACACATTAGTTCAATAAAAGATGTTACTGCTACTAAGGTTGGACACTAAAATCAGTAGGTCTGGATAACTTCCATTCAAGGAATTTTAAAAGAGCTGGCTACGGAGCTTGCTAGAACAGTAATGTTAATTGTCAACAAGTTTTGAAACATCTGAGAAGTTCCAGAAGATTGGAAGACAGCTAATGTTGTGCCAATATTTAAAAAGAGAAGATAGGATGACTGAGGGAATTGTAGGTCTCTCACTTTGACGTTGACCCCTGGAAAGATAATGGGGCAGCTGATATAGCACTTGATAAATAAAGAATCAAAGAAGTGTGGTATAACTAATGTCAATCAACATGAGTTTATGGAAAATATCACATTAGTCTGACAATATCTTTTCTTATATATTACAAGTTTGGTTGATGATAGACTTCTGTAAGGTATTTGACTTAGTACTGCACAACATTTTGATTAAAAAACTAGAAAGATATACAGTTAACGCGGCACATGTTAAATAGATTAAATGGTGGCTAACTGATAGGGCTCAAGGTAATTGTAACCTAAGAATTGTCATCAAGCAGGTATATTTCCACTGAGGTCCAGCAGGAGCCTGGTTTTGGCCCTATAATATTTAACATTTTTATTAATAACCTGAAAGAAAAACATCATATCATCACTGATAACGTTTTCAGATAACACAAAAATTGGGGGAGTGGTAAATAATGAGGACACGTCACTGATCCAGACTCATCTGCATCTCTTGGTAAATGCATTCAAGCAAATAATATGCATTTTAATACAGCTAAATGTAAATGTATACATCTAGGATCAAAGGACATAGGCCATACCTACACAATGGAGGACTCTATCCTGGGAAGCAGTGACTCTGAAAAACATGTGGGAGTCATGGTGAACAATCAGCTGAATATGAGCTCCCACTGCAATGCTATGGCCAAAAGGAAACTTGAGTAGGGGTAAAGAGGCTATAACACCTTTGTATTTGTCTCTGCTGGAATACTGTGCCCAGTTCTGGTGCTCACAATTCAAGAAGGATGTTAATAAATTGGAGAGGGTTCAGAAAAGAGCCATGAGCATGATTAAAGGATTAGACAACCTGCCTTATAGTGATACTCAAGGTGCTCAATCTAGTTAGCTTAAGAAAGTGAAGATAAGGGGTGAATTTATCACAGTCTGTAGGTATCTACATGGGGAACGAATATTTAAAAACGGGCTCCTAAATCCAGCAGAGAAAAGTATAACATGATCCAATGGCTAGAAGTTGAAGCTAGATTAATTCAGACTGGAAATAAGGCAGACATTTTTGACAGGGATAGTAATTAACCATTGGAACAAGAGTCATGGTGGAGTCTCCATCACTGACAATTTTAAAATCCGGTTTGGATATTTTCCTAATAGATCTGCTCTAGGACTTATTTTGAGGAAGTTCTCTCATCTGTGTTATACAAGAGCTCAGACTCAGTGATCACAATGGTCCCTTCTGGCCTTCAACTGTGAATATGACCAGACCTTGAATTGGTTTCCGAAGTCAAAACCTATCAGTACAACAGCTAAGAGACACAAAGGCAGGACCAAGCTCTTGATGTTTTTATTCCCTCAGTTCCGAGGTCGGAGTGGCCATATTTCTAATTTCTCCATTGTTACGAGAGAAATTGATTTGACAATACCATAACCATTTTGTGCAGTCAGCCATCATTAACTGGAAGCCAGAACACAACATAGTCAGGAATAAGTTGAGCTTTGTATAAACAAACAAACAAAAAAAAGTAGCTGCAGCTGCAGTTTTGCTGATAAGGATAGAAAGTACAAATTGGAAGAACCATGAAAATGGATGGAAATGTGGATTGCTGACCTTAGTTCTGGGTGTTCCTGATTATGATTTTTTGCAGATTTTATGAGTAGGAGCTGCTTGCTGGTGTTAGGAAAATTGTTAGTTTGCAAGGAGTTACTAGAGTTGTATGCTTTGTTTTGAGTAACCTATAGAAAGATAAATCAGAATGTGTAAGAGGGAGAGAAGTTTTGTATGAGCTCAGAAGCTGACATCCCACTCTCCAGCAGCCAGGTGGAAGGGTGGCCACCAGGAACCTGCTGTTGACCATTCAACACCATCTTAGACTTTGGGTACCTATATCTGGGTTTCTCTAGACTATTCCTATTTTAGATGCATGCTGTAGACTTAATTAAAAAAGATTCTTTGGGGGGGGGGTGAAAGCATTGACGCTTGTGCTAATCATTTATCAGAAGGAGGAGCTGTGTCCTATGGATTTAGTCTTGAAACTGCCTGGAAAGGGGAACATAAAAGTTATCATAGTTTTGGGTTCAGAAAGCCGCGGGTAGCAGATTTGGTGAGCCAGGAGTGGTGGAGAGGAAGTGGACAATTGGTACACGCAGGTTGTTGCAATAGGGACTAGAGGATGCTGGGACAGGGTCGCAACCTATAATTGCCATGTCATAGTCCATGAGTCAATTCATGAATACATTCTGTTACTGGGACACAGGGCTCAGGCTGTTAGCTTGGTCTAGTGAGAAAATAAGTCAGAAGGAAAGGGAACACCTGGAAAGACAGAAAGAAAGGCTGGAAACAGTGTTGAGTAGCAGCTTGACAGACTTTGAACAAGGCTGTGGTAATGGTCCCTGGAAGCCTGGAGCCTTCAATGGCCCTGGAGTGTTCCTACAGTTCTGTAAGCATTGGGAAATCTGGATCAGCATGGGAAAAAGGAGAGCTCCAAATGTTAAGGTGAAGAATAAGGCTGGATTAAAGGGACTGTGGAGGGTAGTAACATTATTAGATAAAGAGAGAGATAAATTAAAGGCAAGGATGGATAAGTTAGAGAAAGATAAAGTTACAAGAGAAAAGGAAGCAGCCAGCCTGAAGGCAGAGTCAGACACCCTCTGGGCCATGACCTTGACTGAGGCAGCACAGATAGTGGCAATGCAGAAACAAGTGTGTGACAGTGAGAGAATGAGTGACAGGCTGGAGCAGAAGTATATGTGTTGAAAAAACAGAGGGAAGCAAGATAGAGGTTAGAGCCTTATTGAATGACTCCCAGTATAAGACTCAGGCAGAGCATAGGGAATATAAGAGACGGCTCTGTGCTCTTAGAGTGGAATTTGGAGAACAGAAGGGAATAGTGGCTGTGATCAAAGGGATTCATAGCCTGGGGGAGGGGAAAATTGGTCAGAGAGAGAGACCTTGATTTGTATCCTCCTTATTATGACTATGACTGGGGTGACTCCAACAAGTTTCCCCTGGTCCTTTTTGACAGTCCCCATATGGACCATTGCTCACAACACTAGAAGAGCTGCAGAAGCTCCTATCCATAGCCCCAGTAGTAAAAACCATGGTAAGCAAGACTAGTCCCCAAAGGGTAACTAGGGATGTGAAGAATGAGTAGAGGTTAGACCTTTCTCCCCTGACTGGGTCAGAGCCACAGGGAACCAGGGCTTCCCAGAGAATTCAGGGGGCCTGGGGCAAAGCAATTTTGGGGGCCCCTTCCATAAAAAAATTACAATACTATATTCTCATGGGGGTCCCTGTGGGGCCCAGCACAAATTGCCCCACTTGCTCCCCCTCCATGGGCGGCCCTGGGAAAAATAAACCTTCTGCATCTCGGCACAAATCCAGTTTTGAGAGAACTTCTTTACAAGATATCACTGGTTCTCAGCATCAGCTAGTGCTAAAAGGCACTAAAGCTTATTAAAAGGGTTGGACCAATATGTGCCATCAAAACTAGGGTTTTTTAAAAAGAGAAAAAAATCACGGACAACGTCCGCTTTCCTTCAAAATTTGTTGTGGTTTTTTTAATTGAAAAGCTGAAAGTAGTCTGCCATAACCTGAATATGGTTTTGGGTTTCAGAAGTGTGTGGCCAAATAGCTGCTGCTTGCTGCGTTTGATTGTTTAAAGAAACAATAAAAAAAAATTCTGCTTAAAAACAAACAAAAAAAAACAAAACAAAAAAAACTTTTTGAACCACCTCACTTCTGATCCAGATGCCTGCAGCCCATCCAGTCAGAGATTTTTCAGGTTTCTGATATCTGCTGGCTTCCTGGACTCCATAGGTCTCCAACTTTGAGTCATTAGTTAGAATATAAGAACAGCCATACTGGAGTCAAACCAGAAGGTCCAGCCAGGCCTGGATCCTGCATCTAACAGATAACGCCCCAATGCCAAGTTGCCCCAGAGCGAGAACACTAACAGTAATGATCAAGTATCTCCTCTCCTGCCATCCATCTCCACTCTCTGACAAACAGAGGCTAGGGACACCATTCCTTACCCATCCTGGCTAATAGCCATTAATGGACTTAACTTCCATGCATTTATCTCTTTCCTAGAGACTGGCTCCATGGGGTCCCTCACAAACTGGAGACGGTTACTGTGGGTTTGTCTTTAGTATATCTCCAACCTGTGGCATATGCCTCCAAAACGCTAAATGAGGCAGAAAAGGGATTCACTCTCTGTGAAAAAGGGGTCTTGGTGCTGATGGGGGCTCTGCAGCATTGTGCCTATCTGGTGGGATTGTCACTCATCTTGTTGAAAACCGCCGACTCTCTGGTAAAATATGTGCTTGCTGGCAAGATTAATAATGGTCATGTGTCCAGCCTTAGACTGGCTAAATGAAACTCTAGCCTTGTTAAATCAAAACGTGGTCATGGAGAAAACTCCAGTGATGTTCCTAATCCCCTATGGTCTTGTGATAGGGGGCATGAACATGAGTACCCTTTACTGCAGTTAGCACCCCTGGGTCACCACTTTTTGAGGGAGCAGCAGTGCTGAGGATAAGGTAGTCGCTATATGCTTTGTAGATGGGTCTTGTTGTTACAAGAAAGGGAAGCCATACACAGGATATGCAGCTGTGAGAGTTCCCACTGATGAGGTACTAAAAGGCTAATGCTTGCTGCACTTCGCCCAGGCAGCCGAAATGGTGCCTATAGAAGTAGCCCTCGAGAATAGCCCTACAAAGGGATGCATGAAGTCTGCGCTCCAGTTCAGACCCCCCTCCCTATTGTCAGTTCCTCCTGGGTCGCAGTCCAGCTGAGCTCTGTTTAGGTAGCTTGTTTTGGTATTGCACAGCCTCTTGCTCTGATGAAGGATGCTTGTATCTCTTATCCAGGCAATTAATATCCACATTAGGTTTTGGGGACTGAAATAAAGAAGGGGAGAAGGATGTGGTTTCTCAATTTGTCTTCATTATTTCTTTTTAAATGCCTTTAATTTCAAATATTGCTCCCTCCATTTTGTTTTAATTTGATTGGTGGGATGCCATGAAAGTTTAAAATGCCTTTAATTTATGGCGGACTGTTTGGATACTGCTAATCTGCCTCTTTGATTTAGCCACTTAGTACAACGGGGAGAGCAAATATAAAGCATTGATTGCACCCTGGGCCAAGTTCAGAGGCATGAGCTGCACCTACTCATACCAGATCTAAATTTAGTCCTAAAGCTGTTTAATATTTTTATTAAGCAGTCAAATAAGTTAATGGGAACATTTCATGTATACAGCCCAGAGAATGTGATTGCTCTGAAACCTGGAGAGCTGAGCTGTTGACCTCTTTTATTTTAGTGTCACTTCCCCTGACTGTAACATAGAAGTGAAGAATAGCTCAATAAACCTAATAAATGGGAAATGCACCCAGTATGAAAAGGGGGAGACAAATCGATTATGAGTCAAGTTCTTGAGGTTTGGAGAAGCACCCAGGAGATGAGGTGCTGATCGGAAGTTGATTAGAGCTATACAGATCTCTTAGGTCTGCAAAGTGAGGCTGGAAATTTACAAGAACAGGTTCTCTCTGAGGTTTCCAGGCACTTTCTGATTCCCAGGATGGGATGTGGTGGATTTTTTCCAGTCTAGCAGCCAAAACTCTTATGTATATGAAAATGACAATTAATAAGGACGGAACTCTACCTGAGCTTTTTGTGACCTCAGTGAATGCCCCAGGTGAAAGTTCAGGTTGATTCTTTCTTATTTTATCTGAGCTGACTCTCATATTGCTAAGTGGAACCCCACAAAGTGGAGATGGGGGAAAGCTGAGACCGGATGGCTGGAGCCAGTGCTAGAGATGCGCAAACCACACTGTCTCAGGTGGCGTTTCTATGCAGCAGAACTGCTGGAGCTGGGAGTGGAAGCAATCATGTATGTTGTTCCTTTTTAACTAGAAAGATGGAAGTTGCTGGGGATGGTGGGGAAGGGACATAGCACAGTGGGGCGTAACTAGCAGGAGCTTCCTTTATAGAGTATGTCTGCACTGCAGCTGGGAGGGTGCTTCCCAACGGTGGTAGACAGGCATGGCTAGCTCTGCTCTAGCTAGCATGCTGAAGAGAGCAATGTAGCTAGGATAGCAGGGGCAGCTGCTCAAACTGACAGTCCAAGTACACCCCTAGGGGGGCCAGATGGGTTTGTAGTCAGGAAGTTAGTCACACCAAGCTGCCTGCCACCTATGCTACCCCTGGCTACACTGCTATTTTTAGTGTGCTAATCTGACCAGAGCTAGCATGTCCATCTACCTGAGCTGGGAAGCACACTCCTCACTGCAGAGTAGACATATCCTTAGGCAGGAGGGGAAGTGAGGCTGGTGAAACAGCCTACCCCCTCAAAGGCTCCTAGCCTTCTTCTAAGAACACATACAACCAGAACGGTGAGTAGCTCAGGGGCTCAGGATAAGGAGCATTCAGTCTTTAGGTCACTGGCTTCAATCCTGTGTAGCCAGAGTTGTTACCCTCTGATGTCACCCAGAGTTGTCACCCCTTGCTGGTGAAGGGTTGGTGAGTCTCAGTGGAATTCCCAGCGGACGTGTGTCCACATCACTACACTTGGCACTAGCTGTCTGCCTTGGTGGCAGGTTTAACAGAGACTGAATGGGCCAAGAAAGCAAAGGGCCAAAGGGCCTGCTGGTGTAAATGGGCACAGCTCCATCAACCTCAGTGGAGTTTTGCCCACTTACAGAAGCAGGAAATTTGGCCCTGAACTCTCCTCTAACGATTACCCCACAGATGACTCTGAAGGCAGAGTTGCCTTTGCCTTCTGTCTCCAGGGCCAGGGCTGCATTCACACAATTGTGATTTGAAAGCAGAGGAGATTTGCCTGTAATTCTCTTTCCAGAAAGGGAATGCCACCAATTGCCCTCAATTCACCAAAAGGAACAAAACAAAATAAGAACAAAACCAAAAACTCATCTGGCCCCATCCACTCTTGCCATGCACCTTGTGTCACCATTTACACTATGCAAAGTGAGTCTAAGTTCGGTCCCCTTTGACATCGACTGGTGTGAATAGCTGTGCGAGGTACAGAGCAATGGGGAATGGAACCCTTTGCTCCATTTCTGTAGCTCCTCCCAACGGGGAAGGGGTTGGCAAGGAACGACCTTAAACAACAAGATGTCTCCTAAGCATGTTTTGGTTTATTTTAATTGGATCCCTGTGATGGGGCAGCTGCCCCTCACTGGCTGGAAAAGGGTTAATAGCAGCCCTTGGTGTGACTGCACAGAACCCAGCCAACCAGAGGAAAGCTTAGAAGCAGCCAGTTAGGGGCAGGCTGAGTCCTATAAGAAGGGCTGCAGGGCAGAGAGGAGCTCAGGTTTCTCCCTGAAGCTTGAGGGAGAAGGGGAAGGGGCAAGGGCAACCCCAACCCCAACCCCAACCTGACTGGTTCCCAGACTGAGGCCTTTAATACAGGGGCTGAGTAGGTGCTGAGGCTATGGGGAAGTGGCCCAGGGAAAGCAGGTAGCAGCAGAGGGGAATGCAAGGCAGTGAGCTGCTGCCAGCTATAGGGTCTCTGGGTTGAGGCCCAAAGCAGTGGATGGGCCTGTCCCCCCACCCCCCATTTTCCCCACTGGCCACCAGGAGAAGTGGCCAGCCAGAGGACTGCAGTTTTCCCCTGAGTGAGGAGCTGGACTAGAGGCTGCAGTTAGTAACTGTGGCGAGATGCCGGGAAAAGGACTGCTGGTTCCCCTGGTAGGGGGCAGACAATGGAGTCTTGGTCCAGGAGCAATGTGGGTCTCCACAGACAGCGGAGATGGTGGAGAAGCAGTGATGGAGAGTGAGACACCACAAGAGGGGGGCACCCTGCTGATGGACAGGGCTAATTCCTGGAGCAACCAGCAGGAGGCGCCACGGTAGTGAGCACAACCTGTTACAATCCCAAAGGCTTCTGGTAACCTTTGGATTTTTAAGGGAGTATTTCACACTGGAGAATAAAGTAAAATTGTTCCTTTAGTCAATGTATGGCAGGTGGGAAAGCAGCCTCAGATTTAACCCCTTATCCACTCACATATAAGGGAAAGGGAGGCTTTCCCTTTCACACCTGCTGAAGCTCTCTGGAGTGGGTGGGATTTAAAAGGAAGAAAAACAGCCCTGAGAGCACCAAAAACAGTCCCTGGGAGATTCTCTAAGGCTATTTTCTCCACTGCCACTCACTTCCAACATGGAGTCTGCACTACAGAAGACTCAAGGCCTGAAAGTCAAATAAGCAAATATTCCAGTGTCTTCCTTAAATATCCAGTTGCGGTACATCTAAAATCAGCATCATAAACATTCCCAGCTGCTGCAAGAGCTTGCTGCATCGTTGCTGTCATTCTGAGTATTCGTCCTGGCATTACTAAAGTTCTGTTTTCTTATCTAAGTGCCTATCTGGCCCCCTCCAGCACAGTGTCTGAGCTCCACTCAACAGAAATTACAGTAACAGTCTCCTTTTGCTTCTTTTCTTCCCAGCCTGTAGGGAAAAGAACTCAGTGCAGCTCAGCTGATTCATGGGAGATCATGAATTGCAAAGGGTGTTATATAAAATCCTGGCCCTCTCCTGCCTCCAGTTGTAAGACTAGGCTGACTGAGACAACTGAATCCTGAATAATAAAGACCTTTTATAATGCTTTAATGGAGAATGGTAATTTTTTATAAGATGCAGGACTGATGGAAATGCTGTATTTTAGGACATGCATAAAGTAGATGGATTTTTGGTAGCAACAAAATTAGAATATAAGAACAGCAATACTGGGTCAGACCGATGGTCCACCTAGCCCAGTAGCGTCGTTTCCGATAGTGGCTGATGCCAGGTGCTTCAGAGGGAATGAACAGAACGGGGCAGTCATTGAGTGATCCATTCTCTGTTGTCCACTCTCAGCTTCTGGCAGTCAGAGACTAGGGACACCCAAATTAAATAAAGAGTTAGAGAAGGATGAAAGTAGAACAAAAATTTATCCAAGTGAGTTAGGACCCTAAGTCCCATTTTCAAAGGCTCTTAAGTGCCTCTCTTGCTTTTAAAAATGGGACTTGGGCTTGTCCTCGCAGAAACTTAGGGTGAGATCCATGAATGTACTTAGGTGCCTAACCCCTAGATTTAGGTACCTAACTAATAGTTTTGGCTCCACTGTGATCCACAAAACTCCTCCGGAACCTTGTAGGAGTCTAAACACACTCAGCATCTGTGTTTTCAAGGCAAAAGTTCCCGCCTCTGAGTGTGAGCATTACTAATTCCCTCTTCAGACCTGCATGCCCATCTCCTGCCTAAGCCCCAGAGCAATTCACAATGTAGGGATAAAGAGGCATTCAGTCAACTAAGACACGTGTGGGCCCAATCCACTAGGCATGCTCAGAGGGCACCTACTGGATCAGGTCCCATGCAAAATCCAGCTGAAGGTGGCTGTGCCCACCTTATGACTGTTAGCCCAGCAGCTAAAGCACTCACCTGAGATGTACGAGATCCAGTTTCAGTTCCTGTCTCTCTGCCAGACAGGGAGAACAGATTTGAAGTGGAATCTGCTGCCTCTCACTAGAGTTCTCTAGCCACTGAGTGATGGGATATTCTGATGTGGAGCTGCTTCAGTTTCTCCAGTTGAAGCTGTTGCACTGTGGATAAATAGTGAAAGAGCGATTGGACTGAGGGTCTCCATCTCTCAGGCTGAACTTCAGGTGCATTCTCAATTACATGCTCTCTTTTTGGTACCATGGAGCAAACTTTGGGCGAGAGAGAGTGCAAGTGAGAATAACAAGGAGTTCGGTGTCACCTTAAAGACTAACAGATTTATTTGGGCATAAGCTTTCGTGGGTAAAAAACCCATTTTAATAATGCCTACATCTGCAATTTTCACTCCATGCATCTGAAGAAATGGGTTTTTTACCCGCAAAAGCTTACGTCCAAATAAATCTGTTAGTCTTTAAGGTGCCACCAGACTCTTTGTTGTTTTTGTGGATACAGACTAACATGGCTACCCCCGATACTTGACACCTTGCAAGGGAGAATGATTCTGTAGTTCTGTTGTTAGGGCACTGCAAGGGGAGACCCCAGGACCAGTCCCTCTGCTTTGATCACTCCATTATTTATCGACAGTGCAACAGGAGAGAGTGAGGCAACCTGGCATCTGAATATCCCATAGCTCAGGGGTTAGGCCACTGTCCTAGGATTTGAACTGGGGTCTCCCACCTCTTTTTTCCCCCTCTGGCAGAAAGGGGAGAATGGAACCAGGGGTCTCCTGCATAACTGTTGACTCCGTGGGTGCTCCAGGGGCTCAAGCACCCACAGAAAAAAAATAGGGGGTGCTCAGCACCCACCAGCCACAGATGTTCGGCGGGGCTGCCAATCAGCTGTTTGGCGGCTGGCGGAAGGCGGTTGGGAGAAGGCAACGAACAGCGAGCGGTGGGTATGGAAGGAGTGGACAGAGTGGGGGCGGGGCCGCAGGGAGGAGCAGGGATTGCGCACCCACTGGCAAAAATAAAAATCAGTGCCTGTGATCTCCTGCATCCCTGGTGAGCGCTCTAACCACTGGCCTAAAAGTTATAGGATGGGCTCCTCCTCCGCCAGCCAATGTGTGGAGTGAGGCACCTAACTCATTCCTTTAAGAAACACCTTAGGTGCCTGAGCTGCCTGGCTCCAGGCAGTGGGTTCCCGTTCCTGGATCACTGACTGACACCTAAGTCATGGCTGCAGGGAGGTGTCTATCTCCATGAGAGGGGTGGGGCTTATGATACATCCCTCAAGTTGACATCTCCCATTGGCTAGCAGGTTTTTTGTGGGTCGCACTCTTAGGTGCCTATCCATCTCTGTTCATTGTACAGGGAGCCTAGGCATCCAGTGCAGCTCTGTGGAGCACAGTGCTGTTCCTGTGATTTTCTATGCACCAAAAAGTTAGACACCTTGATGCTTAGAGTTGCAACACTTAAGTCCCTTCATGGATCCCAGCAAGCCAAGGCACACATCTGCATCACACTAGCCTGCCATGCACCAGCTAGCTGTGTGGACCTTGCTACCACACACTAAAAGTTCTGTTGTGCACCTTAATACGCTGCTGTTTGAAACAGTCAGTCAGAGATCACTACAGAACTTCTAGTGCACATTAGCAGCATCCGCACAGGGACTAATTCACTGTTGATTCTCTCAATGGCTTGTTGTGGACTAAGTCTCAGTGTAGACAAGCCCTCACGCTCCTCAGTCACCGAGGGCATGTTTACATTACAAAATCAAGTCGATCTAACTTATGTCAGCATATAGACACCACTGTATTTACATCGTTTGTGCGGGTCTACAGTCTGCTTCTTGTGTCGGCGATGCATGTCCTCACCAGGAGCACTTGCACCCGATTGAACTGTCAGTGTGGGGCATTGTGCAATGGCTTTGGAAAGCCAGCAACAGTCGACGTGAACTACAGTGTCAACACTGACACCGCGTCGACCTAACTACATCAACATTGACTGTACGCCTCTCGTGGAAGTGGAGTCATTAAGTTGGAGAAGTGGGCAAGTTATGGTGGCTGGAGTAAAATTTTAGTGTAGAGACTTACAGGGTTAGGTCGATGTAAGCAGCCTTGTGTGGACCTAACTCTGTAGCCTAGACCAGGGCTCAGATGCTCTGGGAAATGTTACCCTTTGTGGAATTCTAAAATGTACTAGGCCTGAGAATGAAAGTGATTCACCGTCCGTGCAGACTTTTCCAGTTCCTTCCCAGCTAGTCAAGGGGCCACTTGGATCAAAATTTGGAACTACACTATAAGAAACTTCCCTTTTTCTCTAGGGCTGAGGGGATGAAAACTTTAAAAAAGGAAATCCTCCTTCATTGGTTTACAGCATGATCCCAGTCTTTCTGGTAGAGCAGCATAAGAATGCAGATTTTCTGGAAGGATGACATTGGCAGGCGCTCAGTAAACAGAGCAACATGCCTTTATTGCTGGAAGAGGGTATAAATGGTCCTCCCCTCCTTGTGCTGGTACACAAGAGTTTTGCTTACACCCAAGCAGTAAACATAGCAACTCCGTGAGCTTCCTCTCAGAGTTACCTCCACCCTGGGAGAAGCCAGACCCTTCAAGAACTGTCTGAGGATGTGCCACTCCCCCAGTTCTGTTATCCCCTCCTTTCCCTCCTCTGGTCATTTAACTTTAAACAGGCACAAATAGTTCATAAGGTCCTGTGAAGCCCACCCTGTGGGGGCTATAGAAATAGCAAAGCTACTCCCAGATTTCCATGGAGAAGAGAGGTGGAGAAAAGGGGAGTCAGCTGATTGAGTTGAAAGTTTGTCCATGTGTTTGGAACTGGGCTTGACCCCCACAGTTATGAGGTCACTGATGTTTGGGGAAACCCCGGATCAATTCACAGCTCAGGCACTGATAGCACTAGACACACAGCAATTCCCCCCAGCTGGTTCATCTTCTTGTTAGCCACGGTGACCTCTGGCCACAAGGAGGCAGCTCTGCAGGGCATGAGGCAGCATGAACTAGAGAAATAAGTCCCTAATTCAGCAAAGCACAAAAACACAGGCTGAATTTTAAGCACATGCTTAAGTCCTACTAACTATGTTGATTTAAGGTTTGCTGATACAGGGGGAACTCCCAGAGGGGGCGGGGGTTCCTGTGTTCTCACTGTGCCTCTGACATGACTCCCTCTGTGGCCTTACTTAACTCTTCTTCCTTTGTGTCCCCCATCTGTAAAATGGGAACCTACATCATGATGATTAATTTGTTAGTGTACATATAGTACAGCTGATTGCAAAACTGAGGACTTTCTGCAGAAAATTTCAGGTTTTTCAGCACAAATTCAAACACTGAAAAACTGAGGGAGATAATTAAATATTTGTGCTTGGGATCTACCACTGTGGTGCCTCAGGCTCCAATTTTCCTTTACAGGCCAGGCTCCCTGGTCAGACTATCTCAGGAAGCACCAAGGTCTCTTCTCTTGGAGATGGAGGTGTCCATCATGGGAGCCCCTGGCTATGATGCATCATGGCAAATGTAGTGTGACCAGGAAGCTCAGACCTTAGAGGACAGTAGAAGACATAAGACAACTACAACTCCCATGGGGCATTGTGGCAACATTTCCCAACTTAATTATTTAAATTTTGGGCCATTCACTTTTTTTGCCAAAAAATCCCAAATTTTTCAGCAGCAACCAGAAAAATTTTGTTTTGTCAACCCCACCCTGCAGTTGGGACAGTGCCAAATTTTTATGAATTACTGCGGCTGGTATGAATTAATGTGATAAGCATGAGTTTGGTGCGGCTTGGTACGTCTGAATTTGCTAGAGGATTCTTGGAGCAGGGATCTCTTAACATTAGCTAGATGGTGTGGACATTTACTGGGAGTGCTGAAACTGCATTTGTATGGTTAAGAAAGGCTCTGTCTCTGTGTATGTTTCAACACTGAACTTTGGAATATATCAGCTGGGGGGCACCAAATCACCAAAGTAAAGAAGATGTAAAAACATGTGAGCAGTGGGCTTGGTACAGGCTGACCCGGGTCAAAATGACCCTTTTGGATGGCATCAGGCTAAGAGTTCAAGTGAATGATCAATGAGAGGGTAAACGTTGATTGAGCTTTGGTCTGTGTCTGTTTTGCAGCCCCCTTCCAAAATATTAATTAGAGAAGACCAGTAATAAGATGCCCACAGGGACATGTGACTCCTTTGAGAACAAAGGTATAAATGCTAATCAAAGTAAATTAATTAGTTAGTTCTCCAATTAATAGCTGAAGAGGTCTGTGACACTGTGACACAGAAGGTCTTGGGGAACCAAGACCCTGCTATGAGGGTCCTTTGTGGGACTTTTAAACCAGAAGGCCTCGGGGTGACCTAGACCCTGCTTTGGGGAACATTTGACAGACCAAGTACCTGAGAGGGGGAAGAAGAGAAGAACAGTGCCCCTAGAATTGGTAGCTGTACCTGCTGCCAGTCAGGATACTGTGTAAGGCCACCATAGTTACTGACAGTTTATGCTTGGGGAATTGAAACTCATTAGGGAGATGTGTATTATGTAACCTTTCCTGCTTGTGTGATTCTTTCTCAGATAAATTATTGTGCATTAAGCATATTGTACCCGAATTTTCACTGGTACCGGTAATTATCTGCCCAGCAGTGGGCCATTAAAAATCCATTTCAACACCTGGAATTTTCCATGGAAAGAAAATTTCTACAGAAAATGCCGAGCATCCCTAATGTACAATGCTATTTAACTGCTAAATGTTATGCAGAAAGAGACGAGGGAGGCTGATGAGAGGAAACGGAATCGAGCTGAGAATGCAGGGGTCAGGAGGGACTGAGAAAACGGGAGAAGGGGAGCAATGTGGGGAACACAATGTAACATGGGAGAGAGCAAGCGGGGATTGGGAAAGAGAACGAGAAAGAGGGAAATGCTGCCTCTTAAAGAATGGCAGAGTGTTATGGGCAATAGATTGAATTGAATGAATTCCATTTCAGGTACCCCACAGCCCAGTATATCTGAGGGAAAAGTTAGTCCCCCCCAGTCCACTCCCAGCTGCTGAAACTCTCTGTGTAAAAAACAGGGATCTCTCCCCTCCAGTTCCACCTTCCTCTCATGAAAGAATCACGGGTTTGCCTTGCATTGTCATGTATATAGACTGGAGGGGAAGAGACAAAACAAAAAACCTCCTGTGCTTCTCCTGCAATGTCTGGGGGCATGGGGGAAGGTGAAGAGAAACACCCTCTTGGGGAAGCAGTGAAAAACAGAAGTGGGGATTATCTATCTGTGTATTTAAATATATATATACAGACATGTACACATTAATATATTGATCTTCTCTTGAAGATCTCATAAACACTATTTCAAATGAATAATTTTGAGTTGTGTCTGGATTTCTGATGACTCTTCAGAATTATGACCCAATTTATACCTTCTGTAATAATCAGCACAATAAAGCAGTAAAGCTGTCTTTGCTGAGTATACCGAATTTATATTTTATCTCTGCAATATAATCAATACAATGAGAAACCAATAGACATTGCATAAGATGAAGGACTTTATGAGGCTGTATTGCTTTCTCAATGTGTTTGCAGGGACATAGAATTCCTTTGTCAAGGCTTACCTTGACTTTAAGGGAAGTTTATGTACACATCAGCTATTCTTACTGCCATTATAGGCTACATATACTACCCATTGCTGCGGAGATCTTAGCCACCCTGCTTTACAATAATCAGAAAGCATTTTCTTTACTGGCCTTTTTATAGCTAAGGAAAAAAACACTGAGTAAATAAAGCAGCTTGTTTTCTCCCGCAAAGAAATGGCAAATCAAAGGTGGTGTTATATTTCAGTTTAACTCCTGAGCGCTCCCCCACTAAATGCAAAAAGAGTTCTGCACCGCTTTGCATTTCTTTCGCTCCTAGCAACAGGAGATCTCAAAGCACTTTACCAGAATTAATAATTCATGACTCACAACATTCCGTCGAGATAGGCAAGCAGGGGGGTTTTCCATCTGTTTTCAGACCGGAAACCCAAAGCGTACAGTGGTTAAGTGATTTCTCCAGCGTAACATGGAGAACCAGGAAAGGGTTATGTGGCACTGACTTTGCATTTGTAAAATGTTCATTGCTGGCAGGGTAACAACATGAGCCAAGTTTTTTGTCTCATCGGTGACTTAGACCTCATCACATTCAGGGGCGCAGCAGGGCCTGGGCCAGCCACCACAGGCAGCGGGGAGGGAGCACCACCCAGCCCTATTCTGCCCCCAGCTCCACTCCTGCTCCAGCCCCAGCCCCAGCTGAGGCCATGGCTTTGACCCCCAGCCCTGACTATGGCTTGGACCCAGTCCTGCTCCCAGTCCTGATCCCAGCCGCAGCTCCCCTTTCCAGCTCCAGCCCCACTCCTGGCTGCCACCACAGCCACAGCTCCAGCCCTGGCGTCACTCCCTGGCCCTGTTCTTGGCCCAGCTCGGGGCGGGTGGGGCTGGGGCATGGACAGATTACATTACGGATAAGGTGGGGAGTGACATAAAAAGTTTGGGTACCACTGATCTAATCTGATCCCCTGCATAACACAGGCCATAGAACTTCCCTGAAACAATTCCTAGAGAAGATCTTTTAGAAAAACATCCAATCTTTATTTTAAATTATCATTGATGGAGAATCCACCACCACCCTGGGTTAATTACTTTTTCATTAAAAATATTCACCTTATTTCCAGTCTGAATTTATCTAGCTTCAACCTCCAGCCCTTGGATCATGTTACACTTTCCTCTGCTAGATTGAAGAACCCATTATTTAATATTTGTTCCTCATGTAGATACTTCTAGGCTGTGATTGTCACCCCTTAACCTTCTCTTTGTTAAGCTAAATAGATTGAGCTCCTTAAATCTGTCACTATAAAGGCATGTTTTCTAATCCTTTAATCATTCTCGTGGTTCTTCTCTGAACCCTCTCCAATTAATGGACATCCATCTTGAATTGTGGGCACCAGAACTGGACACCATATTCCACTGGAGGTCATACTAGCACCAAATTAGAGGTAAAATAACCTCTCTACTCCTAGAGTTTCCTCTGTTTGTGTATCTAAGGATTGTATTAACTCTTTTGGCCACAGCGTTGCACTGAGATCTCATGTTCAGCTGGTTATCCCCATGAGGGACCTCGGAACCTTTTTCAGAGTCACTGCTTCCCAGGACAGAGTCCCCCATCCTGTAAATATGGCCTACATTCGTTGGGCCTAGACGTATACATTTACATTTATCTGTATTAAAATGCGTATTGTGTGTTTGTACCCATCTTACCAAGTAACACAAATTGCGCTGGATCAGTGACCTCATTATTTACCACTTCCCCAATTTGGGTCATCTGCAACCTATCAGTGATGGTTTTATGTTTACTTCCAGGTCATAGCTTCCGCAACCAGTGAACAGTGTGATTCATTCCAGAATTAGGAGGCAGAGACTGCAGAGTGCATGTTGCACATGAGCAGGGAAGCAGTTTCAGTGTGGGCTCTCAATGACATTTTCAGATGGCATTATAAAAGCAGCTTTAGGATATTAGATGCCTACATCCTATTGAAACTGGGCACCCCAGCCATCATGTTTTAGCACCTTGGCAGTTCACAACAAAGAGACATTGAAGATGTCTGTGGGGCTCTAGTGGCATTTAATGTTGGTGGGGGGGTCGAGAGGTTCCCTGCTGAGTGATCATGTTTCACCTCCTTAAGGTTTGATATTGGTGACTGCAGGAGGTAAGATTTTGGACTTGATACCTAACTGGACTCATTCAGCATAGTAAATCTTTCTGTGTCCTCAGGGCCAGAGTGTACTGCCTCTGACTCTGTTACACTCAGCTACTGCCAGCTGGAAACAGCTGACACACACACACACACACACAACACATCCTGGCACCTTTCTGAAACTACTAATCAGCTTTCATTTTTTTAAAAAAAGGAAGTCTTTCTAGCTGTTCTGGTTGTGGTAACTCAGTTGTGACTACAGCAGATGTCTGCCTGAATCTGCAGAGAGCATGGAACAATAGCTTGGAGAGGTGTGAACTGCCCCATTCATTTCAGTGAGGGGTTAACTCAGATGTCCAGTGATGATCATTTACAGTTCAGGATAGTTAACTATTTCATTCCTCATGCAGAAAGGAGAGGGAGGGTCACAGATCTGCAGTTTACTGTGACTGACATCTGAGTTTGGTGTCACAAAGGGGTGTATGTGTCTGGGAGATACCAACATTAATACTTATCCCCAATCAAGGAGTCAGGTCCAGAGGGCATAGTCCATTGGCCCAGCCAATGGGGATGCAAGCTTTCTTTATACCAAGTTTTCAGTATAGCTCAGAAAATAAACAATCAGATCCTGAACATCTACAAAACCTATTGCCATGGGCAGCCAATGTGCACTGATGAGTCACCCAGCAAACTTGGTATAGAGTTTGGGTGGAGCCAGGTCAGGCACCAAGCTGTAGGTGGGCAGCAAATAGCAGAGTCAGGGTCAAGACAGCTTAGGATACCATGAAGTCAGACTCAGGCACCAAGTTGCAGGCAGGAGACAAGCAGCAGAGTCAGGGACGAACTGGCATCAGGAACCAAAGTCTGAGGTTCACAATAAGGCAAAGTCTGGCACAGAAAAAAACAGGCAGTCTGCATCATTGCTCAAACAGCTCCCTGTAATGGTTTGCTGGTTTATATACCAGCATGGGCCAGTCAGTTGCTTGAAGGGAGCCACCACTGAAGTCCTGCTGGTCAGTACGTCCTGCAGAGTCTAGCTTCACATGGTCCCCCAACAGAGATCTAGCCTGAGCTCCTGGTGCTGATGTGGAAGTGTTGAAAATCCAGGCTCTCTATAGGCCTAGGTTCTAGTCCTATGAGGGCTTATGTTGACGTTGAATGACACCTCATTTTGGTGACTCACATGGGCAAAGCTTAGAAGATTACCACATCTTCTGTCAGCATAGCCAATATAATTTGGGAAAGTAATGTTCCTATACTGGCAGAAAAAGTCCTTCAGTCAGTGTACACTACGTGTACAGTAGGGCGCTATCCTGGCATAGGCTCTGTGCTGTAGACATAGCCTAGGAGATAGTAAATGGCAACACCTGATCTACCGTCTCTAAACCCTTCATTATTTTGCATACGTTACCACGTTCCCCCCTTATTCATCTACGGTATGTAGTTCCAGTTTTTTCAATCTCTCTTCATAAGGCAGTTTCTCCATGTCTGTAATATGTCTTGTTGGCTGTCTCTAGACTTCTGCTGTGTTTTTCTTTTGAGATAGGGTGACCAGAATATCTCAACCCCCCATCCTGCCAGATAGGAACTTCGGAAGCCTTCCTTGATGGGATCAAATGTAGCACAACAGACTAGCCATGTCGGAGAATCCCACCAGACCCTTGATTTTAATTAACCACTTACATTCACTTATCCAAATAAAGGACATTTAAAAGAAAAAAACACTCTGTTCCCTTTCACTTAAAGAACCTCAGAACAAAAGGCAGTGGATTTCTATGGTTAATCTTGTATCCAAATTTTTTCCCTCTGTGCTAACTGATTGACCTGAAGGAGCAGGTTCCTAATTGCTAAGAGATAAAGTAATTGAGTAGTCTCTTGGGCTCTATTCAGTAGAACAAACTTCAATATAGTTGACAAATGTCGATCCATACCATAGGATTAATAGGGCTGTGCTTGGCTTCCTTTTTAGCTTTCCATTTGCTCCTTGGGTCTAACTAACACTCTGATTGCTTTGGGAAAACTGACAAAACATTGCAGTTAATGAGGCTGTCTAGTAATTTATCATCTGGGGCTTCTAAAATAAATAAATAAAAAAGAGCAAAGAACAAAATGCCGGTTCTGGACAGAATGGAGAACACACTTACGTTGCAGCACTGGAGAGGCTGGAGTGGGTTTTCTCCTCCACACTGGGTAGAAGGAAACTGTTGTAGTGACAGGTGATACTCACAAGATGGGATTTTCAAACGCATTCAATATTGGCTTAACACCACCTCTCTCTCTACCCCTCCAAGGTCCAGGTAAAACTCCCATCAGTTTCAGTGGGAGCTGAGTCAGGCCAACTCTGCATGCTTTGGGAAGTCACCCCCCTCTCCATGCCATGCAATATGTGTGTGTGTGAGGGTGCTTTGGATGTGCTGCCAGAAGTCGGAGTGCTTTGAAACTCTCTGCGATATGATGCATGAAACCAGAGAATGGGGTCAGATTTCAAGAGGGACCTAAAGGGGAATGGAACCAGGGACTCAGAGAGGCCAGTAGAGACTATGGCAGGATAAAAACTGGAGCCTCAGCATGTACCACTGGCCTCTTAGCATGTTCTGTTTCTTACAGCTCTGCCTGCCTGCTGCATGTCTTACTACTAATGAGATATGGCAGTAGTGCTTCGTCTGTAAGAAGCTCTGAAGAGCTGCTGCAATCAGTGTAAACCATGGCTCATGTCCTGAAGCCCCAAGGAACCTTCGAGTTTGAAGACAATGATCTAGTCCAGGTGTGGATTTGGTTGAAGCAAAAGTCTGAGCTGTGCACAGATCTCCCAGTGCTCTAGGCTAGGAATTGAGGTAGCAGTCTTGTGAGGCTGGGGCTTAGGTTACAATTTCCCATGCGTTCTCTTTTTTCCCAGAAGCTCCCCTGTGGTATTGTTCATTTTCTTTCAAATCAGGGAGCGCAGGTGCACAGACAAGGAATAGCAACATCAAAGTTAACCATTGTTGTTACTAGTCCAAAAAGGATCCAGTTTGAATTTAGGATTAAAGTTCTGGCCACTGATTGGATTTGATAAACTTTGTCACAACAGAGGTCCCTGTAGCCCAGTGTCCTGCTCTGACAATAGCCAGTACCAGCTGCTTAAGATGAAGTTGCAAGAGACCCCGCAGAAGACAGTTATGAGATAACTTGCCCCAGGGAAATTTCTTCTCAACCTCCTTTAGTTAGAGGTTGGCTTATTCCTTTGAGGATTTATATCCTTTCCAAAAAAACGGCGCTACTTTTTAATTCTTAGCATTATAATGCTTGATATTCCTGTTAACCTTTCTAAATACCGACTCCCTTTTTGAATCCTGCTAAGATTGCTGGACTCCATGATACCTGTGGCCAGGACCAGTGCTAGGGTTTCTGGCCCCCTAGGCGCCGGAACATTTCGCCGCCCCGCGCGTGGGTCTTGCGGAGCTGCCGCAGGCATGCCTGCGGCAGGTCCACCGGAGCTGTGGCTCCCTGACCCCGGGGGGTGGGGGGTGTGTGCCCTGGGGTGCCGGGTCACGGCGGCGGCTCCCTGACCGGGGGGCGCCCTGGGCTGCCGGGTCGTGTTGTCGACGGTCCCTGACCGCGGGGGGGGAGGCCGCCCTGGGCTGCGGCGGCGGCTCCCTGACCCCGGGGCAGGGGGGCACCCTGGGCTGCCGGGTATGGCGGCGGCTCCCTGACCCCGGGGGGCGCCCTGGGCTGCGGCAGCGCTCCTGACCCAGGGGCGGGGGGCGCCCTGACTCCGGGGGCGGGTGGGGACGCCCTGGCTGCCCGGATGCGGCGGCAGCTCCTGACCCCGGGGGGGCGCCCTGGGCTGGCGGCGGCGCCTCGCTGACCCGGGGCGGGGGCGCCCTGGGCTGCGGGTCGCGGCGGCCGCTCCCTGACCCCGGGGGGGGGCGCCTGGCTGCGGCGGCGGCTCCTGGGGCCGGCGCCCTGGGCTGTGGCGGCGGCTCCTGACGCGGGGGCGCCCTGGCTGCCGGGCTGCGGCGCGGCGGGACTGACCCGGGGGACACCTTGGGCTGCCGGCTGCAGGCAGTTGCTGCCACCCGCAGCTACAGCCTTCCAGCAGCAGGCTGCAACCATTTAAAAATTTTGGGGGGGGGGCGCCACTTTTTGGCGCCCCCAAATCTTGGCGCCCTAGGCAACCGCCTAGTTGGCCTAAATGGTTGCACCGGCCCTGCCTGTGGCAATGAGTTCCACAGACTTATTGCACAGTGTGTGGAAAAGTGTAACCTTCTATCAGATTTAAATGTATACCCTTCCAGTTTCATGGAATGGTTCCTTGCTCTAGCACTATGACAGTGTGAATAGAAGCGCCCTTCTCCATACTATTCAGTGTTTTGCATACCTTTATCATGTCTCTTTTTATCCACCTCTGCTCTAAAGCAAACATACCCAGTGTTTTTATTCTCTTATCATAAGGAATTTTTTCTATATCACTAACCTCTCTCTCTTTCTCTGCTTGAAAACATCCATTGTGTGACACCTGGGCAGGCACAAGAGATGCACATTCTGAGATTTTCAAGTGGACAGCAGCAAGAGAACTCATGAAGCACTGTATCGACATCCCTGTCCTCCATACAGTCCCAGCATGCTGGGGTTGTGCTCTGTCCCTGCTCTGGACACAATGCCCAGCAGCAGAGGTGCTTGTTCCCCAGTGAGGTTTCAGGGATGCAGATGGAGGTCCAGGCACTGACAAGCTTAGAACCCTGACTGCATTTATTCTTGTAACTTCTGGGAACGCCACAAAGAACCTGGTATCAGCAGACTAATCAATCACATCTCTGTGAAAGCATCTCCTTAAAGGCTCCAGCCAACAACTGCTTCTATATGACACCACCATCTACTCTCAGTCCTAACACATCACATTTCTTCTTTTTTCTTTCCATAACAAACACAGGATTCTCCTACCTGCAATGAACTATCACACGGAGACAGCAAGGGAGGATACACAGTCATCTCCCCACCCCACCACTGGAAGCAGGTAAGGTGATGGGGGCCAGCAGCCCTGACCCCCCCCCCCTCCTTTGCAGGGTGTGTGACATTTGCTGCATTCAAATCTCATCCTACTTCCCTTGGTACTTGATGGCCCATAGTGCATTGCACACCTGTTTGCATAAAGACTGAATGGTTCTGGGGCTTTCCAGTTGTGCGTGTGCCAGGCATTCTGGGGTGTGACTAACAAGTGAGGAAATTTCAGCCAAACTCAGTGTGTCCCAGTCAAGTGGATGTCAGACCTATTGGACTCTCCTCAGAGTCTCAAAGGTGAGGGAGGAGAGGCAGGGGTCTACTTTGTCCAGGTGCTTAACTTTAAAACATAAAGGTTCAGATTTGGGTTGGGCCGAGTAACTCACTGTCAAGCTGCAGAGGGCACTGTATGGAGATGCAGAGCTATGCCATTGACTCACCTTGGCAGCCAGCCCAGGTGGGTCCCATTAGCTCCGCTTCTGAGCACAAAAAGCTGAGAGCTGTTCTGAACTAAGATAAAGCTGGGAGTGGGAAAGAACAGAATGTCCTGAATGGAGAAATCCTAGGATCAGCTAGTTGGCAGAGCTTCAGCTTGTGTTTGTGAATACAGCCTTGCCTTAGGGCTTTGGTACTTGAATTTAAAATTACAGCAGGTTGGGAATCTTCCATCAGATGGTTTTTTTGATGGAAAATGCAGTTCCCAGGTAATCAAAATTTTGAGGGGTAAATTTTGATTCTATGGAAATTTTCCAATTTTCTGTTGGGAAAATCAAAATGAAATATTTTGTTTCAGGCTAATTTGACACACAAATTGGTTTCCTGAACTGGCTGAAATGTTTCATTTTGAGATAGTTCAACATTAAACTGTATTTCCATATTGTGCCACATTGCTTCATGGGAACTGTAGTTCTCCTGTCCCATTACTCCCGTTCTCTTCCATGGGCTGGGCTTCCTGGCTGAACTACTTCTCCCATGATGTACTGCAGTTTCCCTCCTGGCAGTTGCCTGGTGCATCAAAGGCCTATGAGCCTGGCCCACTGGAGAAAATGGTGGCATGAGGAACTTGAACAACAGCTCCCATGACTCAATGTGACTCCTAGGGAAATGCAATTTAATACCAACTGGACTCAAAATGAAACTTTTTGGGTCAGTTCAACAAACTGAAACCATTGAGGAATATTGAAAATTTTCATTTTGAGCAAAAATGCCAAAATTTGAAAATTATTTTTTCTGAACTTTTCTTTCTCTGAAGCGTTTTAATATTTCAACTTCTCATCTCAATTTGCAATGAAAACAAGTTGAAATATTGGAATGTCCCAGGGCCCAGAAAATCTGATTTTTTTTTCATTCATCTCTATTTAAAATAAAGACAAACCCCTTTGAATGGATGAGTTTGGACAATCACCATTTTATTACTGAACAGAGTTGAGAGCAGGTTCCAGAGTCCACCAATTTACAGGCTAGGTCTTGTCTTCTCTGAATCAATTTGCCCATTATTATTCATTTTGCAAATCTGTTGGTTTTCTTTATTAACAGGTCAGCTTTCTAATTAGTGCAACAGGAGATCATTCTCCACCCTTCCCTGTACAGTTTTGTGGGACCAGCTGCTATGCTGGCAGTGGGAATAATTCAGCATTTACTAACAATTAATTCTTAGTGGTCTCTAAGACACATCAGCTTTTCCCTGAGTATAGGGGGAAATTAATTCAATGCGTGCTGGTGGAATGACTCAGCAGGAAAATAGTCAAAGTCATAACAAGCAAAATATGCAGGCAGCTAAAAGCCCCTCAACCTGGAGTTCATCGTACGCCTAGGTGCGAGGCAAACCTCCCCAAAGCTATTCTCTCTCACTCTGCTTCCATTCCAAGCAGCCATTCACATGACTCTTCCCTGAATGCCTGTACAGATGCAGGTGGATACTGTTAACTCCTTGTTTTCTGGTGACCTGGAAGTGTTACGCCCCAATCTCAGTTGGGTTCTACTTTGCAATAACTATTGGGAAATGCCCTCTTGCGTGTTGTTGTTGCTCTGCTTTGCACAGAGTTGTAGGAAGCACTGTCCTGCCTCCATGCTGCTGTTAAGAATGTTAATTTGCAAATCAGTGTGAGGGTTACATTCACTGGGAGCCCATTGATTGTCTCTGCTCTCATCACAACGTCATTGAGAATCAGGGGCTGCCTCTTTGCCGTAGATTCTGGTGGACAAAAGTGGCTTTTTCAATTCAAAGGTTGCATCCTCTCATTAGGAAGCAGTGACCCTATGCTTTCCTGACCCCTTTGATTACTGTAATGGGCTTTGTTTGGGGCTGCTATTGAAACCCACCGCAGAGTGCCGCTGTTATGTAACACAGCAACGCTCCTGCTCCAGGGGCTGTGGTTGCTCTTCCATAGACACCCTTGTGTCCTCCAGCAAGTCACGCCGGGCCAGATTTTCAAAGTGCTCAGCACACTGGTGTTTAAGTGGATAGATGCATCAGATGACAGGAGCTTAGGACCACATGCAAGAATTGGGATTATTTCCTTATTTGATTTTACAAGAGTTGAACCAAACTGTTCTGCTGGGATTTTCAAAATTGCTTGGTGTTAGTTTACTTTTGCTCCCGTGCAAGTCAATTGAGCAGAGTTACGCCAATGACAAAGCTTGTTGAAAATCCCACCTTGATACATTTTTCATGGAAAATTATTCCAAAATGTTTTATGTTCCTTTCTGGGCGATTTCACACATACACTAAACTACATCTAGACTACAAGCTAGAGGTGTTATTCTCCTCTTGGGTACTGTTATGCATAGCTGTGTACACCTACTTTCCAAAAATCACTCAGGGTGGACTGCCTGTTGCCCACTCTATGGGAGGCTAGTACCTGCTTTGTACATGGTATAGTTTTAGTTTTCTTGTTGGAATTCTATTTTAACAACTCAGCAAACTGGTTCTTTGACATCACTGCAAACAAAACCAGATCCAATCAGTTGTCAGTGGTATAGGCCCTGACTCTGTAGGTGCCTTGGAGCTGGGGGACCCACAGAAAGAAATAGTGGGTGCTCAGCACTCACCAGCAGCTACCTACTGATCAGCTACATTCCCTGCCCCTCCCACCCGCCGCCGATCAGCTGTTTGGCAACGGGTAGGGCGTGCTCAGGTGAGGGGGTGGAGCCGCAATGGAAGGGGCAGAGTGGGGACAGCACCTCAGAGCCAAGCAGGGGTGAAGCACCCCTGGGAAAAGCTGAAAATCAGCGCCTGTGGTCAAGGGAGTGTATGCTCTTTTTATGCAGATGTGAGGGAGATCAGAGACATTCAGCGACGAGCATCAAGCTTAGGGTGAAGGCGGCTCTTCATATTTTTTTGCATGCTGTAATGACCAAAAAAAAAAAAAAATGAAAAAGGAACTCAGATGAGAATCAGAGCGCTGTGTGGATGTGTCCATGTCTGTATCTGTGGCTATGTCAGCGTTACATGAGCTAGGGGTGTGATTCCCCTGCTCTCATATAGTACTCATGCTAGCTAACGTATAAATAGCTGTGTAGCCACGGTAGCACAGGTAGCAGCAGCGGAGGCATGGCTGAACTGTGCCGAGTAGCTACCAACCAGTTTCAGGTGGATTTGTACTTGGCACAGCTAAGCTGTGCCTCTGCTGCCGTTCCCCCTGCTACAAGGATGGAATCCCTAGGGAAACAGGAGGGCTTATAAGTAGCGTATTTCACAATTCTGTTCGCACAGGCCTCAGATGCACTCATGAACATGCTGCAACTTTGCACATTATTGCTGGGTGCTGAACAACTCTCATGATGAAGTTACTTTTGACCCGTTAAAATGTAACACAGTTTCCCCACGTATCAGGCGAGCTATTTTTAAAAATCTAGCGCAGTGCTCATTGCTGCTGTTAAAATGAGAAGCATATTGTAAATAGTGTGATGGCTCAACTCACTAGGAATGCAAGTGTTGATGTGATTGCACCAAGAGGCAGAAAATTGACAATCCAGCACAGCTAGCTCTCTCCCAGTTGAAAGCCAAAGAGTGAGGAATTCTGGGATGCCAAGTAAAACAGAGGCTGGGAGTAATGGTGGAGAGAGAACTTTTTATTTTGTTGATGTTGTTGGGTTTTTTTTTTAATGCCTGGAATAAAAATACAAATTCATATGTAGGAAGGAAAAAAATGAGTTTATTTAGTCATTCAGTCTTCTGTGGTTAGTCTGCAGACTGTACATTGAACATGTCTCTCTGCATTCCTTGAGGTTGAATTATACATGTGATTTACAAACAAAAGTGCTTGTAAATCTTTACTTGAGAATTTTGACTGAGAAGCTGATAGTTTTAGTCATTGGATTTAACCAGAACATCTGATTATTCTATAAGTCCAGAAAGGAATTTAGATATTTGTATGCTAAAAGGCATGTTCAAATCCGGTGAAAAAGCAGAAAACCCTCTGACAGACTTACACACCGGGAAGAACCCAAAAGAAAAAGTGGCCTTGGCAAAGCTTGATGGGATCCAAACGATCAATTCCAAACAGGGTTAAAGCTAGGGTTTTCCTAGCTAGCTAGGCTCAGGAGGCAGAAGATGCTACCAGCTTCTGAAAGGAAAAAAGCAAAACTGACAAGGGAAGGTGTGATCAGAGCTAATTTACAGAGGGAGGTAGAGAACAAGGCCACACTGATGAGTCCCAGGCATCGTGAGCTCCTTCAGAACATTCTGCTGATTCCTGATTAAAAATCCTGGCCCAAGATTTTTAAAAGCAGCTAGTTATTTCAAGTATCAGACGGGTAGCCGTGTTAGTCTGGATCTGTAAAAGCAGCAAAGAGTCCTGTGAGACCTTATAGACTAATAGATGTATTGGAGCATAAGCTTTCGTGGGTAAATACCCACTTCGTCAGACACATGCATATTCACCCACAAAAGCTTATTCTCCAATACGTCTGTTAGTCTATAAGGTGCCACAGGACTTTTTGTCACTAGTTATTTCAGGTGTCTCAATTTCCAGGTGTTACACTAAGTACCTGAAAGGGCCTGATTTGGGGATTTATCTCTGATGGTGTCAGTGGTGTGAAATGCGGAGGATTTGCTGAAGTACTAATTTGTATATGAAACTATCCAAAATGTAAATATTAAATATGCAGGTCATTTCCCTTAATCAAAGTGCTGAAGGGCAGCATTCTTCCACCCACCTCTGTGGCTAGAAGGGGCTGTTCCTGGGTTATGCATTGTGTTAATCTCTGTTTCTATTAGGGAGTATAAAATGCAGAGATAAAAATTGCATTAAGAGGAAATACAAGAAGGTGTTTCCAATGTATGAATCCTAGCTCCTTCCCACAATCAGTCTGCACTTGGGAGCATAACAGAAGGGAGATGATTTGTATCCCTATTATCTGCATAAGTGATACATCATCCCCTGGCCATATTTCTGCTGGGAGTGGCTGAATCCAGTGAATGTGGGGCCATTTCCAGTTCTGAGATGTCTACAAAGTCTGCTGCCAAAACCAAACTCCCTGTGCTGACTATGAATCCAGGGACTGGATTATAGGTCCCCAGGGCTCAGAGTTCCTCAGGGCTGATTGTGGAGCAATAGCCTGCCCTTGAAATCCTGAAGGTTTATATGCTCAGGGGTTCGACCTGTCCCAAGCTGCATTATGCGAATTGGACTATATGAGACTTAAAGGGGAGATTCCCAGATCTTGGCAGGCAGCTAGGCCAACCAGTTGACTTTAAAGTGTCAGGGGCCAATGTGTTGGAGTTTGGTTGGGCCAGAAGAGAACAGTGTTGGAGAGGGATCTTGGGGAGCCAGCAGATATTGGAGCATCTGCCTGAAAGTGAGCCAGTATTGAGCTGGAGCCTTATGGGTAACGGATTTGCAATGTGCAGGAGAAGGGGAGAAAACTGAGGGAACCTGGAAATGTTTCAAGGAGCTGCAGTGGAGAGAAGAAAAGCCCTGGTCTGTAGAGTCTTCTCATGTTCAGTGTGGAGCAGGAGTCTGGACAGATCTGCTCACCTGTCTCCACTTGGCATCTTCTCTAGGACATATGGGACTATGAGAAGGATAATAGTCGCATAGATAAGTGACAGGACCTGCGTTCTACTCCTGGCTGGGCCAATCCGTTAATAAATCTAAGGTCTCAAATTGCCTCTTAACACTCCATCAGATTAGAATGCCTCAGATTGGCTCAATGCAGGAAACTCAAGTCACAGCCATTACTGTAGTTCACATGATGGAAAAACAACATGGAGAGGCCTAACAAATACACCCAAGTCCGGAGCTGCTGAGCACTTGCAGCTCCCACTGATTTCCAGTGATGTTATGGTGACTTAGTGCTTCTGAAAATGACTCCCATGGGGTCTCGAGTTGAGCAGTGTAGTCGGGCGTGACCGGGGCTCAGCCCTCCCTCAGGGTGGGGAGGGGAGCCACGCCGGCTCACCCCGCTCCGGTGGGGTGCAGCACGTAGGCCACACAGAGTCTGGGCTCCGGCCCTTCAGCAGGGGCTGAGCAGTTCAGGCAACAGTAACAGAGTCTCTAGGCCACGCCCTCAGGCAGGGCGGGGCAGCAAACAGACAGGCTCAGCCTGGGGCTGAGCAAACAGAGTCTATGGCCCCGAGCCCTCAAGCAGGGTGGGGCCGCAAACAGTCAGGCGGCTCTGACCCTTGGTAGCAGGGCAGAGCAGCAGACAGTTTAGGAGCTCTGGCGCTTGGTAGCAGGGCAGAGCAACAAGTAGTTCAGGGGGGGCTCTGACCCTCTGTAGCAGGGCAGAGCAGCAGACAGTTTAGGAGCTCTGGCCCTTGGTAGCAGGGCAGAGCAACAAGTAGTTCAGGGGGCTCTGACCCTTGATAGCAGGGCAGAGCAGCAGACAGTTTAGGAGCTCTGGTCCTTGGTAGCAGGGCAGATAACAAGTAACTGTAGCTCTGGGGGAAGGGGTTACTGCCACCCAGTACGGTGGCAGGGGACCGCAGGCCCACCCACTCCTCTGCGTTCCAGCCCGGGGCCATGGTAGCGGCAGTTGCCGCTAAGGCGGTCAGTGGGGATCCTGGCCGATACACACGGCCATAGGCTCGGGGTCCTCTGCGGCTGACTTATAGTCGGCCGCCCCCGGGCTACTTCCAATGTCCCGTCCCTGGGTACCTGCCTTCGTCGGCGTGGTCCGCGGGTTCCAGACCATGGGTTCTCAACAGCTCGGCGGTGGAGGTCCGGTCCAGTCCTCCAGGTACCGGGGTTCGGGCGGTCCGGTCCAGTCCTCACAGGCCGACGTCAGAGGGCTCCGCCGACTGCTCTGGGTACTGGCCCCAGGAAGGTAAGGTCAGGCCAGTACCCCTCCGGATTCCGGGCGCAGGGTAAGCCAGGCCGGCAGGAGCTCGGGCCTCACGTCTGCCTTCTTGCAGCACTCGCTCCTCAACTGAGGGCTGGGGCCGGGCCTTTATACTTCCTGTCCCGCCCCTTGACTTCCTGGGGGCGGGGACAGGCAGAGGGGGCCTTGAACTTCCGGTCCCGCCCCTTGACTTCCGGGGGGCGGGGATAGGCAGCTGGGCCTCCGCCCGGGACCGCAGGGTTTCTGGCCTATCCCCTTCAGGAGCGTGGGGGAGAGGTGCCCCCTCGCTACAAGCAGCCAAAACCTAAGGCACCAGAGATAGTAATCTCTTCTGAAAATTTGGGCCAAAGTCCATTGGTTCCCTGAGAGCTTAAATGGGATTTTAGAGTCACATATGTCTTGAGCTAGTTCTATGCATAGGGGTAAATTTCACTGTCTGGTAGCAAGAAGGAAGTGAGATGAGATGGCTTGGCACCTATAATGAGGTGGGTAACTGAGGGTGTTTATATCTTATCCCAGTCAATAAAATACGTATTTGCTGGTTCATCCTAAAACTGCTTCTCTTGCCTCAATTAAGCGGAATCAAAATGCTGCTCCTCACTACTTCCGTTACTCAGATTTTTGCACTTGATTATGTATTAATGTAACTTCTGCCAAGTCTGCAGAGTATCTTTTCTGCATGAGAAGCAGGTGAGCATTTCTCCACTGACAGCGACAGGGTTTGTTCTGTATTCCTTTTTTTATTTTTTTTTAATTCTTTTTTTCATTAGAGATAAAGTTTTGGAGCAGATAAACTCCAGAATAGAACTCCGATGATTGAAAGTCACCACTATCCTTAATAAATATGCATTGCAAAACCATTTCAACTTCTCCTGATTCCCATCAGGGAGTTTAACTTTGCCATGATTTGGAACCTGACTTGTCAAATTCCCATCTGTAATTATAAACCTGTGAGGGGAAGTGATGAGGGAAAGTGGGAGAAAAACCCTTTACTAATGCACTGCTCAAATCTGTGGCAGTAAAATGTGTCCTGTTTTCAGATGATTTGAAAAGGATGAAGAGCATGTTACGTTACCTTTTTGTAGTTGCCGATAAACTCATACAGTTATATTCACAGACCGTAATACTGGAGTCTATTTTGATCCTGTTTCTCAGCATTATTATTTGGGCATCAGCCCTGAACGTTTTGGAATCTGACTGTTGCTTCTCTCAGCCAAGAGCCCTTGGAAATATTGCAAGGGACAGAATGGCAGAAGAGATAAATCTGACAGGAGTTTGCCTACTAAGGCAAATGGCTGTTTGTGCCTTGGGCTGCCGAGTTGTTATGTGTGCAGTAGGTAGTGGTGCTAGTTTCAGAGTTCCTGTGCTGTATTGTCTCTTTAAAGCGCCTTTCTGTGGGATCAGAAACTTGATACAACTCAGTTTGCCAACGAATTATTTCCTGGATGCTTTGCATTGTTCAGCACTGCTCTGTGCATAGCAAGATTTCCCAGGGAGTCGCATAGCCATACAGATTTGCTCGCGTCAAAAAAATTAAAGTAGAAAAAGGGCAAAGGGCAAAAATCTCAGGCACTTTGGCTATTCCAAGAGAGACGTAGCTTTGTATAGCACAGCATTCTAACAGCTGCCAGTCTGCAGGGCAGCATAAGGTTATTGTGTACTGGACTTGATGTACTTTGCTAGTTCCCAGGCAGTTTGCTGCTGGGATTATGTCTTTCAGGGGAGATAAAACCAAAGTCTTGACCACTTGTAACTTTTAAACCTCCAGCTCCACTGCACTCCTGCATAGTGTTGCTGTGCACTGCTCAATAGTTGTTGCATTCACTCTCAGAGGTGGCTACCTCTGTGTTAGCTCCTGTACATAGATAGACAAAACCTGCCATCCTTACTCAAGACTTAATCACTGGGAGCTTTGCCAGAGTAACTGTTGAGTGAGGATGCATTTTGCCCAGAATATGTACGAAAGCTTTGGAGGTCTTTCAATTTGACTGAACAAAATACTATGGCTCCTTGTCACAGGATAAACATTCCTAACTTCTAGCAAAGTTTACTTACAATATCTGCTGGCTGTAAGTACAGTATGTAAATCGTCCCCTTCTTACTGACTTGAGAAATGGTCACACACATTTGTATGCACTGTAGAAAGGCAGCGAGTCTCTTGAGTTTAAAGTGATTCTATGGGTCAAATTCCCCTCGCGGTCACACAGTTAACTTTAATTTTGATGGGACCCGAGTAAATAAGAGCAAAATTCGGCCGAGGATGTTGATGTAGGAGCTTGGTGGATGGGCCTTGTGACTTAAAGGCACATCTCTATACCAGCAGACTTGGACCCACATTTTCAACAGTGGCTACTAATTCTGGCACCTTAAATTTTAGGCATCCAACTTGAGATGCTTTGGAGCACATTTTCAGAGGTGTTAATTCACCACAGCTCCACTGGAAGTCAATGGGAGATGCAGGTGCTCAGCACTGCTGCAGATTGGGCCCTACGTGTATTCACTATCCCCGCCATTTTTCATCCCCTGAACGGCAATAATGCCTGTGTATTAAGTTTGCTGTATAAAATCGATAGGAAGCATTATAAAAGCTGAATGGAATGCTGAGACATGATTTGAGCCTGTGGATTCGTCAGTGTAAGGGGTGTCCGTTTTCTCAAAATGCTCGGAACAGATCAATTGAAATGGCATTGCCCATAAAACACAAACCCCATCTACCTCCCCGGTGTTTATTTTGTCCATTATTAGTGTCTAATAGTAACAATGATCTGAGTGCAGGAGAGAGACGTCTCCTAGAGAGAAACAGACACTGGCAGTTCCTTGGGCTGCCAGCCCGTCCTAGCCAATGTTCATTGGAAGGAAATGTCCAGCATTCCATCTGGTGGTGTGTCTCTGAGGCCCACTGCTTCCTGGAGCTGTTCCTGGAGCTATGCAGCTGACACCTTGCCCCTTGCTCAGGGCTGCTCCTACAAGCACAGTGTTGCCGTTGTTTATAGTTATGATGAGAAAGTAGTTTTGATTTATAGGGCAAAACTATGAAGACTCCCCAGTCAATCGCTGATCTTCTCCGCAGGCTGTGCAGATAATGGGGTTTGCGCAGGGTGAAGGGAAGAACATTTTGTGAGAGCCCCTTGTTGACATGCTTGCAGCATGTCACTGGCAGGCATCCCCCTGTACTGTCAATGCTCCGGCTGCCTAGAGAGCATGGAGGAGGCAGCCTGACTGTAGAGCAGAGGAGTGGAGGCAGGATGACAATATGACAGTCCCTTTTTTAAGCCCTGTCCTGGCCGTCCTGACTTTTGTCCAGTTTGCTCTTGCCAACTGATCATCAGCTGGCAAGAGCAAACAGGACAAAGGCCCAGTTTTGCAAAAAACATGGGGTGTGACCCCTAGCGGGACACAGCAGAATGTGGGGGGGGGGGCGCGATGGCTTGGGCAAGCAGTGGGAAGGGGGTCGGCCGTGCAGACCGAAGGTGGGGGAGTGGCACAGGTTTGCCTCACACGAGTGTAGGGGGGGTGTTGCTCAGGTCAGCAGCTGATACCAGCCCTGCACGTGGGGAAGTGGGAGAGGCACAGGGCTTGGCCCAGCCCCATGTGTTGGGGGCAGGAAGACCTTGGGCTAGCCCCAGGAGGTATCCCGTTTTCTCCTTTGGGAAATATGGTCACTCTAGGTGGAGGGAAGCACAGAAGGGAGGAGTTTAGTCAGTGGTGTATAGGAGCAGAGGAGGAGAGGGTGGTTTAGGAGGGATGGACAGGGACTATAAGTGTAACAGGGTCCATCACCATTACAGCACACTTCTCTTGCTTGCTTTAGCCAATAGCTGTGAAACCCACTAGCAAAATATGTGTCTCATACCTCTTTAGTGTCTGATCCACATAAAGGATAACAGCTTTCTACTGCTACTAGTTACTTCATTAGCTCAAGTGCTAGAGCTCTGTGTTGTGGATCTGATGGTCCAAACCCTGCTGATGACCCTAGCTGAGGGACAATATGATTCCATGTGATATAATTTCAGGATTTTTTTTTCAGTAGAGCTAGTCCGATTTTTTCCATCTTTATTTACATTTTTGTTGACAAAAAATAGTTTCAAAAAAATGAAAGTTTTCCACATGGACAGCCATAATCCTGGCATTTCCTAAATTGTGTGTGCTTGACTTTGTAACCTTAACCTTCTTTAAAGGTAGCTTTTCTGGCTGTAATAAAACATTCAGTGAGATGTTCAAAGGCGCTGAGCATTGCTCTAACTCTACTTCCTCTGAAGTCAATGGGAACAGTAAGGCCTATCATTTTGTTCAGCTTACCTATGGTGCTCAATAGCAAATAATGACTTAACATAGGAGGCAGGAGAGAATCAGGCCCATTGACATCAGTGGAGTTACCCCTGAGCCCCAGAATCACAGCCACGCAGGGACCACCACCAGCCAGGTGGCAGCAATACTTTGCTGTGCAAATTCCAGCCCAGCAGAGTGCAGTGGGGCCAGACAGTGTTCACCTCGCTACAAGGAGATTCACCCAACAGGGTGTAGACACCAATTCCCATCATGCTCTCTCTGTTTGGCTCCTGTCAGTGTCTGTGGTGTGACAGGGGTTCCTCTCCGTCTCTGAGTAAGCACAGTCCCCAGTAGATTGCCTGCAGTCTCCTTGCTGACAGCTGGCGGTAAGCGTTAGATGCTCCACAGTTATTTCCTTCAGTGCTCCAACAAAAAAAACCAAAACACTTGGTCCGCACGTACCCTGGAAAATCGAGTTCCCATGAGTCTATACTTACAGCAGGAGTCAAGAGAGGTTACAGGACAAAGGGTAACATGGTATAACTAGTCCCAGAAACACAGTCAGATGCCCAGCTCCTATTGAATTCTGATGTGGGGCCCTAAACGATTTGGAGAAAGGACCATTTTTTTTGTGTGTTTGTTCAGCACCCAGCACAATGGGGCCTGGTCCATGACTGGGCTGTCACAATAAATAAATTATAACAACTCCCTTAGGCTCCTTTAAAAATCTCAGCCTGAACTGCCAGGGATGCCAACCTGTCATCCCTGCTAGGGGAGAAAGTCTGTATGTGCTGTCGGAATCCTCGCTCGATGGCTCTGAACGTGTCCTGGCTTCACCCTTCATGTCATTTCAGTTGTTGATCTCTGGTTATCTACATTAACAGCCTATTCCAAACCTCTGGCAATGGAGATCCTCCGGTCACATTGCAGGTGGCCTTGTATTCCCTGCTCGCACTGTCCCCACACAGCAGCAGAAATCCACAGGGGAATGGCCACTAGTTCCTCATTTACCTCCCAGCACCAAAGAGCCACAGCTGCTCCTCCTTCCGGCAACACAGATCCCCACCTTAGAAATTCCGATTACAAAACTTTTGTGGGTCAGTGCAGTGTGCTTGGTGTTGGATCCCAGGGCTCTCTCTGTGGTTATATGACCATGAAAAACACTTTCATGTTTGAACAGCTGGCCACTTGGTCATTTAATATCAAGCTCAGTTTCCCTTATGATGAGTCATTACTCCTTCGTTATCTCCAGCACACTTGCCACCTCCAGTTTGCCATCCGGTCCTTAAATGGTTTTATTCTGGTATTGCTAAAAATATTCAGTCACTGATCTTCACTGGGGCAATGTTGAGTGTGCAAAGTACTGGGCTCTGAACATTTTCTGGGCACTAACAGTACATTGGAACTTCTGTCTTTTAGCACTGACATCTCACCTGACCTTCAATTCTGGAGCTGTGTGAAATCTTTCCATTACTTTGCTCATTTTATTTTTCAATTGATACAGTCCTAGTAAGTCTCTGTCCTGTCATGAAGGAAAACTGCCTCCTCCTTCTTTATTCATTGTATCTTATGGACACTTTGAGTGCAACTCCAGAGTTAAATGCATTGCAATTGCAACTCAAGGGTAGAGCTGATTAGAAGTTTTTCTATAGAAGCTATTTCCATGGGAAAATGCTAGCTCATCAGAAGTGAAACACCGCACAGAAATGTGTCGATTTCGATGAAATTTCATTTTTAAACAATCAGAATAGACCCATTTTCAGAATGGAATGTTTTCAATTTTAATGTTTCAAAATGACTTTTTGTTTCAATTTCTTAATATTTTATATTCTATGCAAAACATTTTGATCAATGCAAAACTATTTTGTATCAGAATTTCATTTTGTGGGAAATTTTAAAAACAAAACAAAACTTTGTTTTTATTCCATTATGGAATGGAATTGTGTTTTTTTTTTTAAATCACAGATTTTCCCTTGAAATGGAAAATTCATTTCCCCACCCATCTCTATTAAAGTGAAATTTAAATCTTGTAATTTCCAATTCCAAGTCTTAGTGTTAGTGGCCACATGTAACTCACAGAAAAGCTCCTAACCAAATCTAAGTGAGTTTCATGTTGTTCCACATAATATCCTGCCCATTCAAATGCTTAAAAAACACTATTTTTGAAAGATAATTTTTGCCTTTTGTCTTTTGACAATATGTCGGTGAGCAAACTCTTTCAGAATGGGTACAATGCTCTAAATCCATGTTGACTAAGGCTTACAGTATGATATATACAAAATAACACTGAAATAACAAATCTAGTTATTCATGCTGTTGAACAATGCACATATCTGGTTTCCATTTTCCAGTGCTGCCTCTCTGGCCCTGCTACCCAGCCTGCCTTTGCAGGTCCGCTCCTCACATAGCCTTTCCCAGCCAGCAGCTCACCTGAAATTTTCTTATGCCTCTCACTCAGGCATATACTCCAGCATCCCATGATCCTGCTAAGTTGCACCTGGCGTGATGCATTTTTTAATGTTCATCACTTCAGGGCTCCTCTCAGGTGAACCACAGGAAGCTCACCCGATGGAGAAACAGCTTCACTTGCAGAGCTACCAGCTCTACTCCTCAGGTAAATTGGCCTGCAAGCTTCCCCATCTCTTTGCCTTGTGTCCAAGTCATTTAACTGGAGCAGGGACAACACAGCCTTGCAAGCAAAATTGCTTGAGAACCAGGGACTTTGACGAAGCTAGTACTGGTCACTGTCAGAGACAGAAAACTGGATTAGATGGACCAGTGGTCAGATATGGTCTTCCAGTTCCTATCTTCCTGCTAATGTAGCCGTGTACATATTTTATAAAGTGCTTTGGCTCTTTTCAGGAAGAAAGAGGGTGTATAAGGTATGATGTCTCTTCCCTCACATGTAAATTCACCATGCTTCTGCTTATAATGATTGAATATCTCCAGATATAAAAAGCCCTTCCCATTGGATTTGCTCTTTATAAAGGGGAAGTGCCTCTTGACAAAAATATGTTTCAGCTTGGCTTTGTGGCGCTGGTTGGAGCTGGCCTTCATATTTGACTCATGCTATCCCAGAGGGCTGCTTTCTGATTCCTCATCTCAGCGGGTCTCTCATCTCCTGCAGAAAGCAGATGACCAGGGTTCTCATCCTCTGGAGAGTGCCAGGCACAGACAGAAATATACAATGAATGATGTGAAAAGAAATAAAGTCCCCGGTTACAAATGCTACAGGGCAAGGGTATGCATGTGTAATAGGTGCTGGATGATATGCACACTGCAGAGCCAAGCCCGAGCTCCTTGGATCTCCAAAGCTTCTCGCATGTATAAGCAGTCAGGATGAGCTCTTCCCTGACATCTGCTGGTGAACTGTGGTGAGTTGTGGGAAAGAACTTCAAGGCTGATCTTATTTGCATAGGCACACCCACCCCGCCTAGCATAGAGTGGAGCAGCTGGCAGAGTGGAGCAGTTTTCAGGATGGCTGGTGGAGTGGAGTGGCTAGTGGAGCACAGCAGATTGCGGAACGGCTGAAGCGGCTCGTGGAGTGGAGTGGCTGATAGAGTGGCTTGCGGTGAAGGCTGCGGCAGAACCCCATGGAGAGGTGGGGTAGTCGGCCTCGGACCATGTAAGGTGCTCCTTACATCCCCTGCGCCCATTCCCCCATTGCTACCCAGGCTGGGAGGTAAAACTCTGCAGATAAACTTTTGAACTCTGGGGCTGCACTGACCAGGGACAGAGGCTTTTGGATTGTTGGACTTTTGGCTGATTTTTGGGTTGCTGGACTTAAAACCCTGAGGGGAAAAGGACACTACCAAACTTACTTGGGGGTGGGTCTTTTGCTCATGGTTTGTGTTATGAATCCTGGTTGTGGTGTTTCCCCAACATAATGCCGCATTTTTTCCCTCCTTTGTTAAAAGGATTTTGCTACTCTCAGACTCTGTGCTTGCGAGAGAGGAAGTATTGCCTCTTAGAGGCACCTGGGGGGTGGTATGTAATTGTTCCAGGTCACTGGCTGGAGGCTTGAGCTGGTTTTGCATTGTGTAATTGAACGGAACCCCTGGATACTGTACCCAGCCCTTGTTGCTGCCAACTCAGACGGGCGGAAGGGTTACACGTTTCCTTGGTAAGTGACACTGGATAGCCTTTGAACTTCTGGGACATCCAGAGCATGTGTCACCAGACACCATCATCCAGAGTGGCCGAGAATTGACTCGGCACCAGCTGCCCCAGAGCCAGCCAACATATCCACAGGACTGCAGACCAGGGAGCCAGCAGAGGACCCTGCCCCACCCAGGGGTGAAGACACAGTAAGGGAACCCTTTTGGCTTAAGCTGGCCATGTTCACAGCACTTGTTTCCAGACTCTGCCTCTGTGTACCATCTGTCTGGGAAGGTGCCAGGGAGGAAAAAGGGGGTCAGAATAAATTGGGACTATTGGGTGGGAGGTGGGAAATTTGTTGATTATTGTTTGTATTTATTGGTTAACCTTAACCCTCTCCTTCCTCATCTCCTATGGCCTGAGCCTTCCCCTGCAGGCAATGAATCACTCCCATTCATGACCTTATCCTGGAGGAAGGAATTGGGGCCTGTGCCAGGGTGCTTAGACTACACACTGATGAGGAAAGTGCCATTGAGGCCCCATGGGCAAGGCTATCCCCACCCTCCAAACCAATCAACCACAGATGGTAGAGAGGAGGCCTTTAAAAGGGAGGAAACTGGTTCTAATTTTGACTGGCTCTAGTCTGGATTCTCTCTCTTTCTCCCCTTTACTCCTGTCCAAGCTTTTGTCTTTGGCCCCATATAAATATTGAAATGGAGTGGTGCCATCTGCTTTATAATAGCCCTAAGAGAAAAGAAGGGCATCAGGAGAGTAATCTGTAATGCTCCCCACAGCTGCTGACACGATGGGCCAACAGTGTGAGCTGGCAGCTGTGACACTGCTTGCTCTCCCCACAGCGCACTGTCCTCAGAAGCTAAACTGCTTTGGAGCAGAGGCAGCATACTTTGGAGAGTGATGAGAGGCTGGTCAGATGGCTGATGGTGCAGAAAAAAAGAAGTGCTCTGTACTTGTCAGACAGGCCGGTCTGTGTTGCTGATGCAAACAGTCAGAAGAGCTTTGTGTTAATGAATATGACTGTAAGGGCCTGCACTCAAAGACAACACAGGCAGCTGTGGTGGGGAAGCAAGGTTGATAAGTAAAGGCAATATGAGTGGTGTAGATTGAGCTGTGGTTGTTAAGAAGCCTGGGCCAGAACGGTGCTTGATGCAGTCACATTTCCCCTTTCAGCTTTCTTTAATGTCTCTGCCTCCTGCTCTGATTGCTGTGGGGAAATCTACTCAGACTGACAGTTAATGGGACCTTGATGTGATTTATCAGATCCTGAAAGGCCAGTGAAGAAGTTGAAAGATTATACAGACCTGATGAGTGGAGTATGAGAGAGGTTAGCCCCTGGGATTCCTGGGAAAACCACAACTGGCTAAAAGTGCTGGCTCAAGGTGATTAAAGCCATTAATTACAGGGCTGAGGCTGAACATATTCGACATTACAGCAGGCTTTCTGAAACACAAAACCACACAGATTTTCAGCTCTGCCCCTGTAGTGTAGGTTAAACATGAACAGAAAAGTGGGATGGATAATAAGCAACTGAAAAAGCAGATGGGCTGAGGGCAGAGATTTCAGAATGAAATGCAGGGCGAATCTAAGGAGTTCTACCATTGTTTAAGCCCTGATTCTGCTTACAGCAGCAGCACTCAACTGACTTCACTTGGAGTTACTCCTGATATACACTAGAGCAGGTATTGTACAATTAAAATCAGGCTCTGTATCTATTTATCTGTCTGCGTGTCGAGAGCACCCCTCGACATGACTGCTAAGTGCTATTCAGAAATGTGTGCATCCAGAAATACATTCACACTTTTATGTACACTCCACTGCGCTGCATAAATATCCTAATGTATGTGTAGGATGTTGGGTTTTGTGCGTTCTTCAGGGTATTTGAGCACTCAAAGCAAGGATGAGCCAAAGAACTATGAACTCTCACCTGTCCATGTTCAAAACTTTGGTCCTTAATGGATTATTGTGGAATATCAATTTATTTTGATGTAGAGCTACAGATGCCATCTTAGCTAACATACCGGGATCCAGGGATTGAACCGGGGACTTTCACAGCTGAAAAAGGTGAGCTGCTACAGCTTGAACGAAAGAAGCACACTCCTTAGTGGTAGCTGCTGTAACAGATTCATATCCCTGGGGATCGGGCACAAAGAGGGACCCGTAACACCCACTCACCAGTAGGTTACAGTAGCCTTAAGGCTCTCAAAGCACTTAGCAAGCTATCTGTAATGTTAAATGCATTACATTATGGGATGGATTTTCATAAGTGGCCTAATTCTGCTCCCATTGAAGTCATTAGTAAAACTCCCACTGATTATAATGGGTTAGGCCAATTCTGAGAAGTCTTGGTCATTAAAATAGCTACATCAGAAAAAGTCTATCATGCACCTGAATACATCATACAGGAGCTATTCTCCTGGATAATCTTCTGCTAAGAAACAGGAAGAGGAAGGCAGTTATTCCCCAAACCCTAATTACAACTGGTATTAGACTTTGCCATTCATGATGTTTATCAGCTGTTTGATTTCAGACGTGAGCAGTGTAACTTCCCTTGCCAAAAGCTAACCAATATTGATTGGGACTTCTGGAGGTGTCAAACCCCCACAGATCCAAGAAAGAAGCAGGTGCTCTGCATCTCTGAAAAATCAGAACCATTAATGAATGTGTTGCCCTTTCAAACGTGATTCCATCCAGTTAAGCACAGTGACACACACCAACAAATGGATTTCAAACACGACCTGCCCCGGAAAGGAGATAGTTTATCAAAGTACTCTATGTCAGTGAAGAGTGACGTGTCTGGATGAAGGAAATGTACTTTCTCAATGGTTTGTTGTTCCACATTATCATCAGACATTAATTTTGACTGTTTGTAGTGTGGGTTGCTTGACTGTTTAAAATACAAAAACAAAAGCTGGGTACACAAGATGTTCAGTATCATGGCAATCTTTAGTTGATGAAGGCCATCTGCTACAAATGGGCATGGCTCCCTTCTCCTTTACTTTGGCATCCTTCTGGTATCCTGATATCCTTGCTATTTCCACTCACTTCAGAGACTACGGCGCTGCTTTTAGGAAATATCACCGCAAATTCAGTTTTTAATAAATGGGGCAGAGAAAATAAAGGCACATTAAATCAAGGGCAGTTCTTTCTAATATTCCCCAAATCACTGGCTATTACTACATTGACTTAATTAATTGTTAACATCCATGGAATTAAGCAAAGTAACGCAGACGATTCTCTCTTGGTGCTGATCAAGATAATGAACAACAATTACGACTGCTTTGTTTTGCTACACTAATCTGTTTTGGAATAGACATTTGATTTTATTTTGATTAGGCCAAACCTAGTTTCCACACCACAAATAAACTGCTCTGATTTGAGCAAACTGCTGTTGGCATTTACTTGATGATAATCCATTTAAAATCAGCTTGTTTTTACTATGTCACTTCCTACTCCACTGTAATGATGATGTTGTAGGGTTGAATATTTAATGATGGCCTCCTTTCTGCTTGGCTTTGTGTTTCATGTTTTCCTTGTCACCATTCTAATTCACGGAACGTTTGCCAAGCATTTGATCTCAATGCAGCGAACACATTGGATAGCTCTGATTCATTTGCAAACCCGTATTTCAGACTAGTGTACCTAATGAACTTTCAGACTGTGTGCTGGTTTGGACTTCCCCAATGAGTCAACTCAACATCATGGCAGACAGGACATTTTCCAAAGGAGCCTAAAAGAATTAGGTGTGCAGCTCCCTTTGAGCATCACTCCCTTGAACTCTTTCCAAAATCCCACTTGGCCTCACTCTGCCACTTACAGATGTAATCTCAATGAAAATCAATGGGAATTGGATTCCTAACTGCTCTTTGGGCCTAAAATCTCCCTCAATCTCCTTTAGCTCATGTGATAGAGCTGCTGCCTTTGGAGTCACGCTCCTGATGACAAAAGCATGTGTTCTACCCAACATGTAACAGTGAAAGTTCATTTATGTTTAGTGGCTGCAATTACAGCATAATAGGATTTTGTACAAGGTGAATGTACAAAACTGTAACTTCAGAGTAATCAGAGGATAAAAATGATGAAATTGCAGGGGCGATAATGAACAATTTAATCCTCCAATTATATGAATTAGTGGTAATTACGGGTATCAAAAAGCATAACCACAGTATACTAGCATTGTGGCTCCAGTGGTAATCACAGTCATTCTATTATAATGTTTAACCTATATTTCTACGCTGCATGTGTGGCAGGGAGTTTAGAACATTTCTTATCAGTTGATGTTGCCATAAATCTAATCATATAGCTAAGGTTGTTTTTTTTCTGGTGACTAGGGATATTGTAACTACAAAGCCCTGGCTCGGATGATTGAGTTGGTGTTGGTCCTGCTTTGAGTAAGGGGTTGGACTAGATGACTTCCTGAGGTCTCTTCCAACCTTAATCTTCTATGATTCTAGTGCCCCTAGCCAAGGATGAAGTGCTGGACTCTGGTTTTGAAGAATACACCACAAAGGAGGTAGGCCTCAGGGTGATCTTATTTTGAAAAGTGCCTGAATAAAAGTTGGTTCATGGAAACTCTTTAGAGGTAAAAATGCAGAGAATGTGGGTAGGTGCTAGGGACTAGGAGGTATTCAAACTGATTTGAGGTGTATAGGGGATGTATCATACTGGAATCAGAAAATTTAACCTAGATCTTAGGGAAAGCTGATTATTTTTTAACAGAGAATTTGATTAGATGGTTTCTAAAGGTTGCTGAGGCATTGGCATAATGGCCAACAAGAACAGACCAAATAACAGACAGCAAGTGGGGGTGACCTATTGGGTCTAAAGTAGATGGGGTGTCAGTCTCCATAGCTCCTCATTCCCTCCCTTTGTTAGTCCTCTCTTCTCCCAGGCTGTCTGCGCCACCCATCTTTATGCTGGTCAGTGCAGTGAGGAGGCAGAGACATTGAGGTGGAAGGTGGTTGCAGCTAACAGTAAGACACTGTATTTTCCCAAAGTCCTTCTCTTTCAGTCTATTGAATTTACTCCTGAAGGGCACAGACAGAGCATGGGGACTGTCTGTAGTGAGATAGATAAACACAAGTAATACGGATAGAACTTTGCCACTCATAAACCTGTGGTTGTTGTCAAGGCTAAGTGGATACCTTGGTTCCTACAGTGTTAATTGTCTTTCATTAAGGACTGATGCTGCCATTGTTCGGCTCTAATGTAATCGTTTTTTCAGCTGCACACTGGGTTAATATGCAACAACAGAAGGCAAATTGCTTAATGGATGTAGAAAGAAACTCCAGAAGTTCTGCGCAAAGAGTTTGTTCAGAGTCATGAGACTCAGAAAGCCAATCCTAAGGGAACAGGATGTCTTCAAACAGCCAATGTGACATTCACAAAGACCACAAGTAATTTGTCATGTACATGAATCATTCAGAACTAGTCTGGTCATAGCACTATTAACTATAGGGAAATCTGATGCAGAAACTACAGAACCCAAACCTCCAAAAAAAAACAACCAAAAAAAAACTATAGGGAAGAAATTTTAATTAGTAACAGAATGGGCGAGCTGACTGAATATGAAGTAGCTATTCCTAATTTTTAGAGTTCAGCTCCTAGAACATAGAAATTTTGAGCTGGAAGGGATCTTGAAGTCTTCAAGTCCAGTTTCTTGCATGGATGCAGGAGCAAGTAAACTTAGCCATCCCCAGCAGTGTTTCTCCAATCTGTTCTTAAAAACCTCAATGTGCCTTGGAAGCCTATTTCAGAGTTTACCTACCCTTTTAGTTGGAAATTTTTTCCTTATATCTAATCTAAATCTCCCTCACTGCAGATTACATCCTTTACTACTTATCCTACCTCCAGTGGACATGGAGAACAATTGATCACCATCCTCTTTAAAACAACCCTAAATATATGATCAGGTCCCCACTCAGCCTTCTTTTCTCAACACCAATCAAGCCCAGTTTTTTTAACCTTTCCTCATAGATCAGATTTTTGAATTTTTTTTTTCATTTTTGTGACTCTCCTTTGGGCTCTCGCCATTTTATCCAAATCTTTCCTAAAGTGTGGAGCACATAATTGGACACACGACTCTTGCTAAGGCCTCAACAGTGCTGAGTAGAACGGGATATTTACTTCCCGTATCTTACATATGACACTCCTGTTAATTCACCTCAGAATGATATTAGCCGTTTTTGCAACTGCATCACATTGTTGACTCGTATTCAATTTGTGAACCACTATAACCCTGAGATCTTTTTTGGCACCTAGCCAATTATTCCCCATTTTGTAGTTGTGCATTTGATTTTTTTCCTTCCTAAGTATAGTACTTTGCATTTCTCTTCATTTAATTTCATATTATTGACTTCAGGTCAATTCTCTAATTTGTCAAGGTCATTTTATTACAGAGGAGGGGAGGGATAGCTCAGTGATTTGAGCGTTGGCCTGCTAAAACCAGGGTTGAGTTCAGTCCTTGAGGGGGCCATTTAGGGAACTGGGGTAAAAGTCTGTCTGGGGATTGGTCCTGCTTTGAGCAGAGGGTTGGACTAGATGACCTCCTGACGTCTCTTCCAACCCTGATATTCTATGAGTCTGTTATTTTGAATTCTATTTCTGTCCTCTAAAGTGCTTCTAACCCTTCCCAGCTTGGTGTCATCTGCAAATTTTATAATCATACTCTCTACTCCATTATCCATGTCATTAATGAAAATGTTGAATCATACTGGACCCAGGATTGATCCCTATGGTATCCCACTAAATATATCCTTCCAGTGTGACAGCGAACCATTGAGAACTACCTTTTGAGTTTGGTCTTTCAACCAGTGGTCCATCCTCCTTGCAGTAATTTCATCCAGACCACATTTCCCTAGTTTGCTTATCAAAATGTCATAAGGGACTGAGTCAAAAGCCTGACTAAAATGAAGATATATCACGTCTACTGCTTCCACCCTATCCACTATCCTATGTAACAGAGTGCTGGATAAAAGGGACTGACTCAGCCCCTGTTAGCTCAGAGCCTGCTAGCTCAGCTCCCAGTAAGGGGAAGTGATTGGAGCTGGCAGGCTGGGGCTAATTAAAGCCCTAAAAGAGAGACACCTGTGAACTTGATGGGGGAAGGTCTATAAAGCTAGCAGGAAGGAAGTAGGAGGGGGGAACAGGAAAGTGAGGAGTGAGGTCCTGTTGCTCCCAGCTAGCTGTAAGAGCAAGCTGTTCCCTAAGGGGCTACCTGACTGATAGTTAGCTGTAAAAAGCTGTATAGATGTGGTGGTGGGGAAAATACAGGGAAATAAAAGGCACTGGTGTGTGAAAGAGTGGTCTCCAGCGAATTTGTATCGCGAGCAGGGAAGCACACGTCTATACCCAGTCAAAGAAGGAAATTAAGTTGGTTTGTCATGATTTGTTCTTGACAGATCCATAATGGCTATTCCTTATAACTCTATTATCCTCTAGGTTCTTACAAATTGATTGTTTAATAATTTTGTTCCAGTATCTTTCCAAGTATTGAAATTACTTCACTGGCCTATAATTCCCTGGGTCCTTTTTGTTTCCCCTTTTTAAGGATTGGTTTGGTCTTCTCCAGTCCTCTGGGACCTCACCTGTCCTCCAGGAGTTCTTGAAGATAACTGCTAATGGTTATGAGATTTCTATAGCTAGATCCATAAATACACTAGGATGCATTTTATCAGGCAGACTTGAACACATCTAACTTATCTAAATATTCTTTAATCTGTTTTTTCCAATTTTTAACTTACATCCCTTTTCCCTTATTGCTAATACTGTGTTGATTATCTGGTCACCTTTTTAGTGAAGAATGAAGCAAAATAGGCATTAAACACCTTGGATTTCTTGACAGCATTACTTATTAACTCTTCAGGACCTGCACTTTTCTTTGTCCTTCTCTTGCTCCTAATATATTTAAAGAACCTCTTATTTTCTTTGTCCCTTGCTAGATGCAACTCATTTTATGCTTTAATCTTTTTGATTTTTTGTTCCTACATTTGTGCTGTTCTTTTGTACTCCTCCTTAAGGCATTTGTCCATGCTGCCACTTTTTGTAGGATTCCTTTTTGATTTCCAGGTCATTAAAGAAGTCCTGATGGAGCCACGTTGACCTCTTACTGTTCTTCCTATCTTCCCTTCCCACTGGCACGGGTTTCAGTTGTGTCTTTAATACTGTCTCCTTGAGAAACTGCCTGTTCTCCTGAACACCTTTTATATTTTAGAGGATTTTCTTCCTATCGGACTTTACCTACCTATTCTCTGAGTTTGTTAAAGTCTGATTTTTTTGAAGTACATTGTCCTTATTTTGCTGCTCTCCCTCCCTCCTTTCCTTAGAGTTGTGCAATCTATCATTTCATCATCACTTTCACCTAAATTGCTTTTCACATTCAGATTTGTAACCAATTCCTCCCTGTTGGTCAGAATCAAGTCTCAAATGGCTGCCCCCCTCCCCTCACCCCTGGTTACTTCCTCCACTTTCTGAAGCAAAAAGTTGTCCCCAATACATTCCAACAAAATATTGGAAACATTATTTTGCCGTATTACTTTTCCACCAGATGTCTGGGTAGTTAAAGTCCTGCATTGCTACCAGGTCTTGTGGTCTGGATATTTCTGTCATTTGTTCTAGAAATGCCTCATCCACCTACTGTTCCTGATCTGGTAGTCTATTGTAGACTCCCACCATTATGTCACCCCTATTTTGTCCCCTTTTTCTATTTGCCCAGAGACTCTCAATGGGTCGTCTTCTTGCCTCCTTTTGGAACTCAGAACAAGTGGATTCTTGATGTAATGTACAACACCTCCTCCCTTTTTTTCCTGCCTGTCCTTCCTGAATAAGCTGTACCCCTCTGTGTTAATATTCCTGTACTGAGATTTATCCCACCAAGGCTCTGTGATGCCAATTAAATCACAATGTAGCTTATGTACTAATACTTCCAGTTCATCCTGTTTTATTCCCCTTACACCTTGCAGATTTGTAAAGTCTCTAAGAGGATGTCTACACTACAATAAAAGACCACAATGCCAAGTCTCAGAATCTGGGTTAAATTGACTCACGGTCACATGGCTTGGGCTCTGGGGTGACAAATAGCAGTGTTCATATTCCTGATTGGATGAAACCCAGACTCTGAGACCCTCCCCTCTCACTGGGTTTCTGACCCAGGACTCCAGCCCAAGCGGGAATATCTACTCTGCTGTTTTTAGTCCCATAATGTGAACTTTGTGAGTCCAAGTCAATTGGCTCAGGCTCTGGGACGTAGTGACATGGGTTTTTCTTTGCAATATAGAGATTTTCCATGCTGATTTCCCTCTTGTTGCTCCTATGACCCTATTGTACTGTTCCATTCCCCCGCCCCCACCCATCCAAACATCTAGCCCTCTGTTCAGGTCACCTTCGTTTATGTTTACCTGTTGGCTTTTGTCACCTTCCCACTTTGAACCTAGTTTAATGCTCTTCTCACTAGGTTGGTGAGTCTGTGGGTGAAGATGCTCTTCTCCTTTCTTGGTCAGCGTAGATGTTCCCACTTGGGCTGGAGCCCTGGCTCAGAAACCCACTGAGAAGAGAGGGTCTCAGAGTCCAGAGTCTGGAGCAGCTGGTTCTCCTTCTTCTGGTTCTACAAAATAATCCTGGAAACTAGGTATGGAAAATATCTACTCAGTTTGCTAGTTCATCTTCCTACCAATGCAAGATTGTTCACTGATGTGTCTAGGAAGCAGGGTGAGTCTCAACTCCACTGAAAGGAGTGACTCACAGGCTACGTCTACACTACCCGCCTTATCGGCGGGTTACAATCAATTGCTCGGGGATCGATATATCGCGTCCACTCTAGACGCGATATATTGATCCCCGAGCGCGCTTATATCGATTCCGGAACTCCACCAACCCCAACGGAGTTCCAGAATCGACAGGGGGAGCCGTGGACATCGATCCCACGCAGTGAGGACGGGTGAGTAATCCAATCTTAGATATTCAACTTCAGCTACGTTATTCACGTAGCTGAAGTTGCGTATCTAAGATCGATTTTTCCCCGTAGTGTAGACCAGCCCTAAGTTTCATCAGTTGAGGAACAAGCACATAATCTGATCTATGATTGGTGAAAAAAAATCAGGCTACTTTTCATTGATGTGAGGATGAAAAAGAGTTTACATGTCCACTTAATGTCTACCTCTCATATAGCACTTTTTATCAGTAAAACACAAAACATTTTACAAAGGAGGTAAGTAGCATTATTTGAAATGAGTAAACTGAGGCACAGAGAGGCGCCACAAACTTGCCCAAGGTTACCCAGTGGGCCAGTGATAGTAGTGGGAATAGAATCCAGATTTCTGGAGTAGCAGTCCTTGTAAAAGCAGAATGCAGGTCAGTGTGTAGAGTGCAACATGTGCAAGGTACAATTTCACCAAGAGGGAGGTTCCCCCACCTCTTAAATCGTCCTACCATATCACCAGCAAAAGAATGAATTAGACACTGTGTGTGATAAAAGTAAACAGCAGTGAGATGGGTTGGTCGCCCAAGCAGAAATCATTTATCATCATCACTTGAATCATTTATGGCCTGGAAACATACAGACGCAGGCAGAACGTATAGTGATGGGCCTCACCACGAAAAAGAGGCTTTGAAAAATGCAAAGCTAAACTGTAAATATTCAGGGACATCTAAACCCCTGACTTAAAAGCATTTAAAGCTGGCATGAAGGGCTATTTATGGGAAGGTTTCCATTCCATAACATCCCTGCTGTGCATGAACTTTGTTTAACTCAAATTCCCTTTCAAACACAATTTTTAATGTCATGCTTGAGCTTCTCTGCTGGTTCCTGGAGAAGTCATGTGTTGTGTCTGTGAAGTAGATGAAACCAGAGGGACTGAAGGATTTGTATAGAAGATACAAACCCTGCCAATGAGTCCTGAGATCTACTTTCTTGGCACTTGTCATGCAATCTTTTAAAAAATCTACCCCTTGCTGCCTTCTGAGAAGTCACTTAAGACACTCAAGCCCACCTCCCTGCCCCAGACTTGAGAGTCTGAGCTCCAGCCCAAGCTGCAACATCCACCCTGCTATTTTTAGCATGCTAGCAAGAGCCCCACTAGTATCAGTCTGTTGACCTGGGTTTACTTCCAGATGCAGTGTAGACACACCCAGGGGCCAATCCAAGCCCTGTGTCCAGACACTCCCAACCTTTGAAGTGTTTGAAATCTGGGTGTAGACAGAGAGTATGTCTACACAGCAAAGAAAAACCCACGACTGCACAGGCGCCGACTTCCTCTGGGTCAGAGTTGATGCCTGTGCGTGGCCTGTGCCAGCCAACTTAGGCTCATGGAGCTAGGGTGACCAGACATCAAGTGTGAAAAATTGGGTGGGGGGGCGGAATAGGAGCCTATATAAGAAAAAGCCCCAAATAGCAGGACTGTCCCTATAAAATCGGGACATCTGGTCACCCTACATGGGGCTCAGGCTGCGAGGGTGTTTCATTGCTGTGTAAACATCTGGGCTTGGGATGGAGTCTGAGCTCTGGGAAGCTCCCACCCCACAAAGCCCTAGAGCCCAGAAGTTTACATAGCTATGAAACAGCCCCACAGCGTGGGCCTTGTGAACCCGAGTCGGCAGGCATGGGCCAGCTCTGGGGTTTTCTTTGCTGCATAGATGTGCCCAGAGAGGCTGAGACAACGGTACAAGTGCTTCCCACCTGCCATGCACACATTCCCATTCTGCTGTGAGCCCTAAGCTCCGGATAGCTTTAAGTCCTTCACTTGTCGGCATTAATCAAGCATAAAAGCAAATGGCAAGCAGATTTTGCTGATTTAATGAATAATTCCAGCTCATTTGGCCCATCTAATTCAAACTATTAGAACTGAATCTGAACTGACTGCTGACTGTCCCTGCTTGTCTTTGTCAAAATCTTTAGATATAGGTCAATGCAGGTAAGCGGGATTCAATCCAAAACTCAGCACAGGATTTCTTTTTACATATCTCCGGTTTCATCTGCTAAGACTCCTTTGTCCCCATTGTAGCTATAAAGAAACTTTGCTTCCTGCAAAATATTTCTGTGGAAGTATTTTCTCAATGGTCTCACAATACCTTTAATAGCATATGCACAGGCCATGCCTCGTTAAGGATACCTTCCTGCTGAAATTGTCAATAAGGGAAGAGAATGAGCGTCACCCCGTTGATCTCGCTTAAAACAGCCTTGTGACTGATTCTGATCAATGCAGTTACTGCTTGATGGGGAGAAAATGACTAGCAAATGCCTGGGAATTGAACCTGGGTCTCCAACAGCCTAGGGAACCACTGGCCTAAAAGTCATAAGGTGGACACCTCCTCCAGCTGCATTTTGAATAGGATCTGATCCAATAGGCGACCTCTGGGCATGTCTGCCTGATCAGGCCCTGCACAAGAATTAGGTGGCCAAACACCTATGTTCCCCTGGCTTGTGAATCATTCTGGGACTTAGGCACCTAACTAACTCCTTTTGTGCGTCCAGCTGTCTTAAACTTTATTTCATCAGTGCAACGTTTGAAAGAAGCCTTTTAATCTGAGCTCATCAGCATTTGTGATGAGTGAACTGAAATCTGGGTTGTCTGGTGGAATTGTGCAAAAGGACAGTGCTTAATGTCACCAAACCCTGAAGCCACAACACTCTTACTGCAAGCTTGCCTCTTTTTAGCAACTTCAGTTCTAACATGATTTTGGTAGCCAATGTTACCTGAACTGCTGGAGTTAGGTATGAATGCTTTGGGCTCCTTCACAACTTCCTTGCCTGGTTGTGGCCTTGAGGCGTTATCACCATTTATATGTTAAATAATCACTTGGATTAGGGCTGTCAATTAATCACAGTTAATTCATGTGATTAACTCAAAGAAATTAATCACGATTAATTGCAGTTTTAATTGGACTGTTAAGCAAAAGAATACCAAGTGAAATTTATTAAATGTTTTGGATGTTTTTCTACATTTTAAAATATATTGATTTCAATTACAACACAGAGTACAGAGTGTACAGTGCTCACTTTATATTATTTTTGATTACTAATATTTGTACTGTAAAAATGATAAACAAAAGAAACAGTATTTTTCAATTCACCTCATACAAGTACTGTAGTGCAATCTCTTTATCATGAAAGTGCAAGTTAAAAATGTAGATTTGTTTTGTTTTTGAGTGCAGGTATGTAAAAAACAAAACAAATATAAAATTTTAGAGCCTACAAGTCCACTCAGTCCTACTCCTTGTTCAGCTAATTGCTTAGACAAACAAGCTTATTTACATTTACAGGACATAATGCTGCCTGCTTGTTATTTACAATGTCACCTGAAAGTGAGAACAGGCGTTCACATGGCACTTTTGTAGCTGGCATTGAAAGGTATTTATGTGCCAGATGTGCTAAACATTCATATGCTCCTTCATGCTTCGGCCACTATTTCAGAGGACATGATTCCATGCTGATGACACTCATTTAAAAAAAAATAATGTGTTAATTAAATTTGTGACTGAACTCCTTGGGGGAGAAGTGTACGTCTCCTGCTCTGTTTTACCTGCATTCTGCCATATACTTCATGTCATAGTAGTCTCAGCTGATGATCCAGCACATGTTGTTCATTTTAAGAACACTTTCACTGCAGATTTGACAAAATGCAAAGAAGGTACCAATGTGAGATTTCTAAAGATAGTATGGCACTCAACCCAAGGTTTAAGAATCTGAAGTGCCTTCCAAAATCTGAGTGCGACGAGGTGAGGAGCATGCTTTCAGAAATCTTAAAAGAGCAACACTCCAATGTGTAAACTACAGAATCCTAACCAACGAAAAATAAAATCAACCTTCTGCTGATGGCATCTGACTCAGGTGATGAAAATGAACATGCGTTGGACTGCACTGCTTTGGATCATTATCAAGCAGAACCTGTCATCAGCATGGACGCATATCCCCTGGAATGGTGGTTGAAGCATGAAGGGACATATGAATCTTTAGGGCATTTGGCACATAAATATCTTGTGATGCTGGCTACAACAATGCCATGTGGAGGCCTGTTCTCACATTCAGGTAACATTGTAAACAAGAAGTGGGCAGCATTATCTCCTGCAAATGTAAGCAAACTTGTTTGTCTGAGTGATTGAACAAGAAGTAGGACTGAATGAACTTGTAGGCTCTAAAGTTTTACATTGGTTTATTTTTTAGTGTCGTTTTCTTTTTACATAATTCTACATTTGTAAATTCAACTTTCATGATAAAAAGTTTGGACTACAGTACTTGCCATGGGGGAATTGAAAAATACTATTTATTTTGTTTTTCACAGTGCAAATATTTGTAATAAAAATAAATATAAAGTGAGCACTGTACACTTTGTCTTCTCATTGTAATGGAAATCAATATATTTGAAAATGTAGAAAACATCCAAAAATATTTAAATTCTATTATTAACAGCGCAATTAATCACGATTAATTTTTTTAATCACTTGACAGCCCTAATTTGGATACTTCTTGTTCCAGTGAAAACAAGGATGTGTAGAGGAACGTAAAACAACAAAGGAAAATCAGCAACAGCAAACACCTGAATATTTTTGGATGTTGAAAGATGGAAAGTTTCCGTGGTTCACTCTGAGTTTGGTTCAAATGTTCAGGTCAGTTCCAAATTGGTTTGTTTGACCTTCTTTTCATTTCCCCTTGTCATGCAAAATTTTTGTTCCTGAGAATATTACACTCAAGAATGAGAGCACGGGATAAGCCAATGGGAGCCTGAACAGATGCCAATTAAAATAACATCAAATAAAATCTTTCTTTAAAAAACCCGAACCTTAAATAAACAAACCAAGTTATTTAAGGCCAAGTTGATTGGTAAGTAACAGGTCTGCAGTAGCTGCCTTTATCATAACGCACACAGCAATCCCACAGCAACACATTTCATGTTCCCAGTGAGGCATCTCTTTCAAGCCATGATAATGATGATAGAAGCCACACAGAACCTTAACAGGGAAACTGTCAAGATGAAGATTTCTCATCTTCCTCTGTGTCTCCATGCGAGTGCTCAGGAAGGACATGACTGGCCCAGCACTCAGCCCCCTGTGCACATGCCTTGTCAAGTAATTCTGATTAAGGCTGTATTGGAGAGAAGTAGATGGCAATTTTGACGTTAGGAGGAGATGGCTTAATCTCCATCTGCGCTGACATTTTCTGATGTTTGCCTGCAAACTCCAGCCCCTCTGGTAATCACCAATACGAAGCTGCTTTTTGTAGATGCTGTTTCAAGGCATAGCCTTTTCTGGGAGGTTTTGTGTGTTGATTTCTGTTTTCAATATGGCTGAAGCAATGGAAACTGGGAACACAGTGGGAAGTGCCCATGATCTGTAGCTTTTGCCTAGGAAACTGCTCATTATTCAGCATTCCTGTGATTGACCATCCTCCTAATTAGCACCCCAGCACACCGAGGCCAGTGCTGAGCTCAGGCTTTCTGGAAAAGGCTGCATCAGCTCTTCTGCACTGGCACCAGTTGTGATGCAGAAAGCTCTAAAGAGGCAATTAAGGAAATTTCAGAACAACAATGGAGAAGAACTGATCCTCAAAGGCAGCTTTTAGTGCCAAGCAATGTTAATTACAGAGGGGTATTTATAGCTATCATAACTCTGGCTGTTGCTTTGTATGTGTCCATAAGTCAGATTATTCTGGTGCAGAAAATTCCATAATTGGGCTGAGGCAGTATCTGGTCACAGGAGGGTTCAGTGCAGAAGGCTTGATTCACCCCTGCCCGGGCTACGCTGGTGGGTCACTACGCCCCGGAGGAACTCTCCTGACAGGGATGAGGTGCTGGCCTGCCTCAGGGATTCTGGCATGATGGGCAGATTTAAACTACCACTGGGGATTAGGGCAACCAGATGTCCCGATTTTATAGGGACAGTCCCTATTTTTGGGTTTTTTCTTATATAGGGTCCTATTACCCCCACCCTCTGTCCTGATTTTTCACATTTGCTGTGTGGTCACCCTACTGGGGATCTTCATGAAGGCCATTGTTCAGGGCAGAGCAGCAGAGCTAAAGGCCATCATGGGTGCGATCCTCTCCAGACAGGCTGCTGCTTCATTTGGAAAGAGTGACTCTGAATGCAGGTTAAGCGGAACAAGTGGCACTTTACTGAACCCTGTGCACTGCTCTGTCCACGTGACTGACCTGCTTCCAGCCCCATGTTCCCTGTTCCCCTAGTGTCCCCTCAATAATACCCCCCCCCAAGGAAGATGGGCCCTCTGGTTCCAGTTCTATTGATCAGATATACCTCTGCCCACTAGTAGGACTGCACTCACCCAGGCAGAAGGTGGGAGCTAGAACCTTGGACCAGCTCTTGGGCACATTTTCTGCTGCAGCCTGGTTTACACTAGGGGGATCTTGATCCTAATCTGATATGTTTTGTGGCTCATTTACAACAGAAAGACTGATCTAAATAGTGACTTTAAATATGTAAATTCCTTTATACCTATATACAGGAATAGTACTGAAGAAAGTGCAGTGACTAAGGAGGGAGAAAGAACCTATCAACCTGTATCAGTCAGAAGTTGAGATCTTTTGAAAATCTGGCCCTTCCTAAGCATTTCTTCCACTCAGAAACTCCACCCTAGTCAGTCTGTATACAGCTCTGGGTGTCACTACGAGTCTGAGAGAACTTGAGCTGGAGAGCACTATGGCAAAATGGCTCAGGTGGGTTCTGGAAAAGGAGATGAAAAAATCACAGGAACTGGATATAAATGGAATGGTCTTCAATTGCCTTGGGGGGCAGCTATAGTGAGAGAATTGGTGCTGTGGCCTCTATTTCATGCAGGCTTCTGGGAATAAAGACTTTCTATAATATCTGTGAGAAACTATCTTCTAAGTACTGTAACTGCTGCAAGACTGGCAACATGTCTTACACATAAAAACGAACAGTCCTGAAAGTTCAGCGAACACTTAAACCAAGCTGGAAACTCAGTGGAACATGCCTGCTTTGTTTTTAGGGTCTCTGCAGTTTTTCTCACCTCCTCATTTTGATCCAAGACCAGGATGGGAAAGAGCAAAATCTGCCCAGAGAGGCTGTTCTAACAGCATGCAGTGGAGGAGGGAACTTTCCTCCTCAGTTTAAAGACCTAATCCTGTGAACTGCCCAGTCCCCTCAGCTTCCCCTGACTTCAGTGGCCGTTCAGGATGCTCTGTACCTCACAGAAACTATTCAGCATTTTGCAGAATGAGGATCTCTATTAGAACATGCTATTTACTTTGATCTCTGCCACTTTAAGTCCTTTGTGCCTCCTTGTGTCCGCCCCCAAAACTCCTTCCCCCTATCCCAGCCTGTAGGAAGTTCACAAAGGAATTACCATGCACAGTATATAGATTAGATTCTCTAGTATGTTTGTGGTTGGGTATCTGATATCAATGCATTAAGGAGCCATCTGTTGATGGCACGGTGTGAGCACACTCACCAGTCAGTTACACAGCAGCTCAGATTTAGGGCATTGACCCCAAGAATGACTCCTGAGACTGGACAGTTTATTTGAATCTCCTGGATGTCCGGAAAATATTCTGAGTTGTGAAGACAGGCTGAGGATACTTTCTACAGCTGACTGGCAACCAGATGAGTTACTACAGAGGGGGCCTTCTCAGGCAGGCACAGAAATTTATGTTTTAATTGGGACTGTCTCACTCTGCTGGCTGAGAGTTGTTGCTCTTCAGCCGTCCCAAATGCTTCTGCCTCTTCTGTTCCTGTCCATCCCTCTTCAGAACTGGGCTTGCTCTCATTATTAGTCACTGCAACTGGGTGTGTCTCTCCATAATCGGCATGTCTGGGTGACTGCAGGCAGGGAGGGTTCTTAACCAGGAGTGGATTTACCATGGAACAAACCATGCAGTAGCACCAGGGGCAGCTCCAGGCATGAGCATGCCAAGTGCGTGCTTGTGGCAGCAAGCCACTGGGGGCGCTCTGCTGGTCACCGCGAGGGTGGCAGGCAGGGTGCCTTCGGTAGCATCCCTGTGGAGGGTCGGCTGGTCCCACGGCTTCGGTGCCTGTGGGAGGCCCACCGAAGCCCCGGAACCAGTGGACCCTCCTCAGGCAAGCCGCCGAAGGCAGCCTGCCTGCCGTGCTTGGGGTGGTAAAATGTCTAGAGACGCTCCTGAGTAGCACGGGGCTACCAACAACATGGGGGGCCGCATAATGCAGGACAAATATCTGACAACTTGCCCCTGAGTCCCGGCCAGCGGTGCAGCAGGGCTCAGGCAGGTAGGCTGTCTGCAAGTCGTGGCCAGTGGCCCCACGCTGCTGGCACATGTCTGCGGACTTCTGGTGGGGCTGGTTGCTTTGGGAGCCACCCGAGGTAAGCGATGCCCCCTGCCCCCTCTTGCACTCCAATCCTCTACCCCAGCCCAGAGCCTGAACCCTGCACCCAAACTCCCTCCCAGAGCCCGCACCTCTCACCCCCTCCCACACTCCAACTCCTTGCCCCAGCCCAGAGCCTGCACTCCAGCACCCAAATGTCCTCCCAGAGCCTACCCCTCACCCCTTCCTGCACCCCAGCTCCCTGCCTCAATCAAGATACCTCACTTTATTTTCAGTTACTTTCCATTACTTATAATATAGGAAGAGGATGAAGGGAAAAAAAGAATGAAAATCAGGGAGAGATAAGAGATAATGTTCTTTTTCTTGGCTGGGTCCTGAGGGGGGCCCCTGAAAATTAAGCTGCACCCAGGGCCCCACTAACTCTAAATCCACGACTATTCTTAACCTTTTTCTGCCTGTATTTTATGTGGGGTTTGTCGACTCCATCACATGGAGTCAATGGAAGCTTTGCTTAGGTAAATATTGTGGATTAGTTCTTATTAGTGTTCATATCTGACCTAATGGGGAGAGGAATATCATTAGAACATGCTTTCCATCGCAAGCTTTCTGGTCCTAGCTGCTGCATCCATCCTGCTTAGGAATAAAGGATGAAATCCTGGCCAGGACTTCAGTGGGGCCAGGATTTCAGCCAAGGTATGGAATAGGCCAGAGAAAGCAGAAAATGATGCAGGTGTGTGTGTGGAGGAGGAGGAGTGAATGTAATTTTTTGGACTAAGTTTTGCTTCATGGCTTAATTTTGATTTTTCTCTGAACTGGATCTTTCTCCTCTCTCTGCTGAACATCTTTGTCTAAGTTAAAAGCATGAACCAAAAAAGTTTCAAAAGGATTGGCCCCTTCTCATTTCATTTCACTATCCTCTTAATATAAAAAAACTTCCTGTAATTCTGCCAAATAAAATGCTGCAGTTCTTAATTTCTGAAGCCTGGGAAGAGGTCCATACCTTATTGTGCTCACACCTGTTTGCTGCTATTAGGACATTACAACCAAAGGTTTTTTTTCTTTACAAAAATAATTTTGATGGTGAGAAACAAGGTGGATTACGGGCCAAATTCTGATCTCCAATGTAACTGTTTGATTTCCCTCTCTCATTGCATTGGCTGTACATGTGCAATTAACTAACGACTGCATTGTAAAAGCACATATGGGGTCCCAAACTCCTGAACTGGTCCTTACCACATAAATGATGTCGAGATTGCAATCTGGAGGTGCAACTGCAGTGTATGTAAATGTAGCCAACCTACATTTGATCTAGCTTCATCAATCCCAGCTCAAGTGACAATAGCAGCAAAGCCTGCCTGCCCACGACCCTCAGCGCATGCTCAAGCATTTGCCACTAACTAGATGAAAACTAGCTCCAGTACATCTGCCAACATGTGCTGCAATCACAGCTTCCCTTTACAATGTAGCCATACCCATAGAGTCCAGTTCTCCCTCTTTACCCCCTGCCCACATAGCAAGCCCAAGCAACCAAGCTTGAAGCACTGGGCAAGGACTTGATCTAAATGAATAAGTAAGAAAGGATCCCTTGGCCACATCCAGTCTTCCTCTGATCCCTTCCCTAAACCTCACTGCAAATCTCTATAGGTAAGGGATAGGCAACCTATGGCATGTGTGCTGAAGGTGGCACGCAAGCTGATTTTCAGTGGCCCGGGTCCTGGCCACCGGGCCAGGAAGCTCTGCATTTTAATTTAATTTTAAATGACACTTCTTAAATATTTTAAAAACCTTCTTTACTTTACATACAGCAATAGTTTAGTTATATATTATAGACATCAAAAGAGACCTTCTAAAACCGTTAAAATGTATTACTGGCATGGTGAAACCTTAAATTAGAGTGAATAAATGAAGACTCGGCACAGCACTTCTGAAAGGTTGCCGACCCCTGCTATAGATTGTAGGGTAAACCTCATGTCGCTTGGTTTGAGTCCTCCAGAAAGGTGGCATTCTCCAGAAGTTCTCCGCCATCCTTCCAGCACTTCAGGACTGGCCCCTTCTGCTGCACTGGTGGTCCTCTGTGGCTACACAGGGTGGGAGGCAGGAAACTGCCCCTAAACACTTGCTTTTCTTGTTTCACTGTGTCAGGTTCCCCTTTCACTTTATCTTGAAGTAAATAGGGGCACTAGATGGCTCAGGGAATGGGAATAGGATATGGGAGCTTTCACCTCCAGGTTACTGTTCTGCCTGTGCTGGGCAGAAAGTGACTGACTTACTAAGGGAGTGAGTGGCAGCACTCCATCTCCAGAGAAGCCCATGGCACCATAGCATGGACAGAGGCTCCAAAGCCTCTCACTCCTGCAGGCTCTGGAGGGTTTAAAATACATGGGGCTGTGGCTAACCAGGTATCTGGGCCAGGAAGGACAGGGCAGCAGCCTCTTCAGGTCAAGGTTCAGGCATAAGGGCAAGAGCTGTGTGCTACAGGCCACTGGGCCGTGCAGCGTGGTCCAGGTTCCTGGCTGCCTGGCCATCCCATGCCGGGTTCTGGGCTTCCTGGCCCAGCAGACTCCGTGATCTGGGGCTGCCCAATGAGGTTAGGCTCCGTGTCAGCGTCGGGGCTGCCAGTTGTCCCAACGGGGTCAGGGTCCAGGCTGCCTCCTGACCACGTAGCTGGGTCTAGGGTCGGGGCTGTCACATGGCCCCGCACGCCAGAGTCCAGGGTCGGAGTCCTTGCCACTCAGTCCCCTGCCCACAGGGCTGGCTCCAGGGATTTTGCCGCCCCAAGAAGCCAAAAAAAAAAAGAAAAAGCCGCGATCGCGAACTGTGGCAATTCAGCGGGAAGTCCTTCACTCTGAGCAGGAGTGAGGGACCCTCTGCCAAATTGCCGCCGAATATTTGACAGTGCCGCCTCACTCCGGAGTTGCCACCCCAAGCACCTGCTTGATAAGCTGGTGCTTGGAGCCAGCCCTGTCTGCCCAGGCTCCATCCTGGTCCCACTCTGTGGAGGAGTCTCTAGGTGGGAGGCGCTGGGCATAGGGGTCTGTGGGAGGATTTGGGGGGGGCGCACTGTGGGTCTCAACTTGTGGCCCAGGTAACACATTGTGGGGTCCCTAGATGGCCCACAATGACAAATAGGTTGAGAACCACTGCTATAGAGTCTGTCTGCATAGCTATGCCAGCATGGCCTCCTAGTGTAGATGCAAGTATACAGCGATGAAAGGAGTTTTTCTGCCTGCATAGAAATCCCGCCTCTCTGGCTGCTGTTGGCTATGTTGACAGAAGCACTCTCATGGTGGCATAGCTGTGTCTACACTGTGTTGGGGGTGGAGGGGGGGAGAACTGCCGACATAGCTCTGTCCCTTGCAGATATGTTTTTTTCATACTCCGGACCGACATAGCTCTGCCGGTGTAAGTTAAGTGTAGCCCAATTTCTGCATCAACGTGGTACTTAATCTGTGGCTAAGCAGAGCACCAAATCTCCTAGTGCGGTGTCGGTCTGGCTTCTTTCACCACCATCCCACCTGCTTTTCTTTTTTTTAAAAAGAGGAAATACAGTAGATGGGGGGGAAACATCCAGCAAAGTAGCTGTTAGATACTTATTCTGAAGACTATTTCAATCCAGCACTTCATAGGCTTAATGAGTTTTGGCACATATGCAGCTGGGCTAAAGTAGATTGTGTGGGAGCTGCTGGGTTCCCCTGAAGGAGAAGTGCCTTGGGGTCATTTGAAAAGGCAAGCTTGTTTATCCGATCTCGCACCTTTATGCTAATTAGAATTGCTTGTACACTGTACTGAGCTGTCTGCATGGTGCCCTTTTGATCTCTTTCATGCCTTGGAACCGCTTCTGTTTGTTTCATAAACTCTGAAATTAAAGCTAGTGGTTTATAAATCTTCCATATGCAGCACTGTGGGTTATCCCCAAGTGACCAGCATTGCTTAAAGAGAGACAAATGGCGATCCACACTGGAATCAGAGTGAAGAGATCTATGAATTAAAAACTGAAATGCAAAAGAGGTAACTGAATGCTTCTCTCGGTTACTGAAACTATGGGGCCAGATTCTCCACCACTTGCACTCGGTGTGGTCATTTACACCTATGCAAAGGGAAGAATTCTCCCCTGCCTTAGGGTCATAGTGCCATTATCCAGGAGGGCTCACAGCTCTTTGCAGTTTCTCTGCATCAGCATAGCTAATATGCCAGAAGGCAAAGGACTCTCTAGTATCTAGCAGTGAATTTCTGTGCACCCCAATTTACTTTTCTCGTAATCTGTATCTAAAATGTGACATGCAAGGTATCATATGTGAACCGGTAACACGCTGGTCATTAATGTTATTGTGCGGTGTATGTGCAGGGGATGCATGGAAAATTACAAATATGTGCTGAAAATTATGCTCTTAAAATGTATAGCAGGCAGGGCATAAGGTACCCAGTCCTAGGTCTTGGCTATACTGGCGCTTTACAGCGCTGCAACTTTCTCACTCAGGGGTGTGAAAAAACACCCCCCTGAGAACGGCAAGTTACAGCGCTGCAAAGCGCCAGTGTAAACAGTGCCCCAGCGCTGGGAGCGTGGCTCCCAGTGCTATAAGCTAATCCCCACGGGGAGGTGGAGTACCAGCAGCGCTGCCATGGGAGCGCTCCTGCAGCAGCACTGTATGGCTGCAAGTGTAGCCATATCCTTAGACAAAGGAATGAGGTTCAGCCTGCTTGTGTATGTGTCCTATGTAAATCAAGCCAAGTGTGGTCAAAAGACAATGGGTATCAGATACTGCAGGGAGATCATTTGCATTGCAGGAATCACCCTCAGGGGAGAAGCCAGCATGGCATCTACACACAGCAGTGGGAAGGGTCTTTATCTGGGGATGGGCTTCAGACTAATACATTTAAAGGGTTTGCTGGCCTATAAAAAGAAGTGGGGGGAGAGAGAGAACCCCTAAGTTATCTTTCACTCAAGGAGACAAAGAAATTGAGCACTTTGAGCTCTATGAAGGGTCCTGACTAAAAAACTGGTTTGCCCTGCTGGAAGAAAGACTGGTGAGAAAAACTTCTTTCAACAAAAGAGTCTAGTTTGTTAAGTTAGATTGAAGTCTTAGAAGTGTTTTCTTTCTTGTGTTTGTTTGTTACCATTGATATCTTTATTCCTAATACTTGATATCAATTAAACTGCTGTCCTTAATCAATAAACATACTTTACTTTGACTATAAACCATCTCAGTGTTTTGATTCCAATACAGTGTCTGTTAACCCCAGTTAAGGTAGAACGCTGTTGTGTGCCGACTCTTTAAAAAGCAGTGAACTAGGTAAGGTTTTGTGAGCGCTTCGGTAAGAAAAATCTCCACACTGCAGAGAGCTGTCTCAGAGGAACTTGGGAATTGAGGCTCACTGATTGTTACCTACTAGTCAAGGTTTGGACTGGCAGGGGCCTGTAGAGTTCGCTGGCAGGGCAGACAAGCGGGTGTGTCAAGGAGCTGACACAGTCTAGTTGCAGCAAAGCTCTCCCTTGTTGAGGCTGAGAAGGGTAACACAGTAACTTACAACTCTGGGAATCCCAGCAGCATGTCACAGATAGTATCCAAGGGCTTCCTCCGCGTATAAGAGCCCTGGGCTGAGATTCTGGAGGGAGCTGGTTGGGGTGTGCGGTGTTCTAGGGGTGGGAGGGCTGTATCCAGGGCAATCCCTCTGCCAAGCTATTTTTCAGCTGCTGCAAGACCCATTGGGGCCATGAGCAGATGGGTGGAATTTAGGGATTCTTCAACCAGCCCCTGAACACGGGATATCTAGCCTCCAATGGGCTCCACACTGGTGCAGAGAGGGCGTATAGGATGGCTGAAGGGCAAGGCAGAATATGGCCCAAGGGCTTTCCTTTCACGTGTAAGTTCAGATAAGAGTTTAAGTTATCACATGTATTTAAGTGGAAGTCCTCGGTTTCTTAACTTTGTTCATTGATTTTTTTCGCAGAATTCAGATGCATGTAGCCAGGTGTATTACTCAATAGCATAGACCTCCTAAGGGCCATACCAGTTTGTCAAGGGTATGATGTAATGGATTTCCAAAAAGAGAGAGAGGCAGACAGGAGAATTAACTTGTAATGAGCTTGGGCTCATTTCAGTCTCTCACCCAGGATCAGTGCCTGATATGCCTTATTACAGCAGCTCTGCATTTACCCAGCCAGGACACCAAGCTCCAATGTGCTGAATTCTGCCTCCTCCCTGGCAGAGGAGAGCTGATGCAAAGGAACGCTCAGTTGACTTGTCAAGAGTGGTGTTTGACACATATACCAACCACTCCTGCTCCTGGCCTGTCAGAAGCTATTTACCAGCATGCATTGCACAGCCATGGGATGTTGACACAGGGTAGCCCAGACTGTGCCCTTGGATGGGCGCGGTGCAGAGCGGCAGACTCCTTTAGGATGACACCTGTGCTGCTCCTCAGGCTATTGCAAAGGGCGAGCGGGAGCACAGCATAGCCTACTCCCTTATGGCTACAGGAGCCCTGACACAGGCGTGAAAGTGAAGAGGGAAGGCTCCTTGCCCTCTCTGACCATGTACACCTTTGCAAAGGCCAGGGACAGTCTGGGTCCTTTGCTGCACATGAGAGGGTTGCTGGTGAACATCATTGAAGGGCGACTGGTTGACTCTGGGCATTGATTGTGTTTTATAGGACAACATCATGTGCTTTTTGGATTGACCGGACCATTCCTTCCCTGGCTCCATTCTTAAGTTAGCTTTTTCCCTAAGCGGTTGACATTGTCTTTGCTGATGCTGTCGACCCACAACCTTCTGCAGATTGTGAGGCTTGTAAAGGAGTTTCCTTGGGAAAAGGAGTGGAGAGTTGATTTTACCGCCTGACTCTTTTCTTGGCAAGGGTCAGCGGGTGAGCAGGCATGGCGGGGGTTGTGCCAGGCCCTGGGAGTCAGACCAGTCCTGGTGATTATGTTAAATCCATTTCATGCTGCTTCAACCTTACAAGATGTATTGCTCCTTCAGATTCCAGAATGGAAGCAGGGCCAGTTATTCCAGGCCTTGGGGAGCAGACCATCTGTGCATGTGTGGCAGGGTGGATTAGCGTCAGAGGTCCCTTGCTGGAGGCTTCATGGCCCTGCATCACCCTGCCCCAGAACAGAGCAGCGAGAAGTCCTCCAGGCAGCCTAGAGTGGCTTCAGAAGAGTGGCCAATCAGAGAGGCCGCTGGAACAACCAATAAGGGGCCAGAAGGGCCAGATAAAAGGCAAGCAGCAGGGAGCAGAGCCTTCCTGTTGCTGTGTGGAGCTTGTCAAGGGAGGACTAGATGCCTGGCTGTCTAGATGAGCAGCAGGCGACAGGCAGCTCACTGCAGAGAGCTCACCAGGCAGAACTGAACCCAGGTGTCTGGCTGGCTGGATAGATTAGCAGCAGGACCATGAAAAGGTCAGTGTGGGCAGGCTGAGCCCAGGGGACTGAGCCCAGGACCTGGCCAGACGAGGCGAGGGTACTGAGATGGACCCTGCTGGTCTGGTTACAGACTGAGCCCAGGGAGGGCTGCTGAAAAGGACCTTAGCTGAGGGTACCGAGATAGGCCTTGGTTGAGTGGTTGAAGGAGGCAATGCCTCAGGGAAGAAGCTTTAGAGCTACAGCCCCTACCAGGACTGAGATAAGAACTCAGGAAGTGGGGGCAGCGTGTATGGCTTGGTGGTGTGTGGTTAGTGTCGGGGGGGGGGGGGTTGCTTGCGAAAGGTAGGCCCCACCATGATGTAAGACCAAAAAAGAAAAGAAAAACAGGCTCACACCTAACCAAGAGAAAGGGGCCATCCACAAGAGGGGGGTGCCCCCTCATGAGAAGACCTGTGTTTGCAGGCACTATTGGCCACAGAAAAGGGGGCACGCACGAGAGGCAGGTGCCAACCCTGTTGCAGTACACAAGGGAAAGCTTTCTATTGCTTGTGACAGATGAACTGACAAATGATTGGACAGGGATTGCAGAGGGAGGCTTACCTTACCAAGGAATCTCACAGATCTCCTGGAATATCTACTGAGAAAAAAATTCATTCCTATCCACAAAAGAACCAGAATCAGATTAGCCATAGACTGGCTTCCATCCGCAGGGGTGTTTGGACAGTAATGCCTGTAAGGATTGTCTTATGGCAAGTTACATTTTGCCGACACTGTGACCCAAAAAAGCTTTTTTAAAATTTTGCATTAATGGTTTTCCACTAAAACAATGCTACTGCCTTAAGCTACTGGTCTTCCAGGGTTCTCTCCACTTGTCCGCCATTTTAAGCAATATGACCAGGAGCAAGAGAGGGGAGAAGTGGGGGCTGGGGATGTTTGGATGAGGGTAACTGTGCAGCATCTACCCCCTACTGAAGTGGCAGCTAAGATTATAGGATAAAAAACCCAGCCAAATATTATAGGAAAAAACCCAGCCAATAATGACAAAGATGGCCATGCCCATCTTACCCAGCTGAGATGCTCAGGCCTCCTCTGTTTTTTCTGTGTGTGGCCCCTTCACTCCACTGTGCTGATCAGGGAAGACCTGTGATCCAAGGCTTCCTGCCCTCCCCGGGCTGTCTGTCTGATGGAGGGGCTGGGCGGATGTGTCTTCACAGCCATCTGAGTTCTGAACGTACCCATAGCTCTGCAGATGAACCCAGGCTGATCTGGGGCTGCATGCTTGGGACACTGCTCAGAACACACTCGGTTCATCATAAAAAAGATGGAGTGTTGGGGCAGTGCCAGATTTATTAACCTTATCCTTGGCCTTCCAGTGCCTCATCTTGAGCTGAATCCCATTTAAGTCTGCAGTGAAGACAAGGCCTTGTGTGATCAGCTACACTGCCTGAATCCTGAATTCTTATTAACAGATAGTTCAAGGAGGAATTTGGAGAGCCCATAGGGCCAAATAAGTTTGTTGAAACTGTCAGAACATTTATCAATAATAGAAACATTTGGGGAAAGTTCACAAACTAAAAAGGGCCACGTGTGATGAATAGATTGCTCACAACAAATAACATGACTAGCTGTAACTTTCCTGGGTTGCAAAGAAGCTAGGTGAGACTGGTACTCTCCTAGTCTGGACAGATGATGGGCGGGTGGTGTCGTCAGATGTTCGGCTGCATGTGTGTGTTCCCCTGTGTGCCATCCCAGCTCTGCACAGACAGCTGGCACAGACGACCTCAAGTGAACCGGTCAATGACCACAAGACCCATTAAGGTATGAAGGCATCCAGCCAGGTTTACTGTCAATGAATCATGGTCCTAGCTCCTTGGATCAATGTCTACAGTTATACTAGCACTTCTATGCCCGTGACAATGGAAGCAGCTCAGTGAATGGCGGGACTTTCTATTCTCCTCTCAACTGGCCAAAGACACTCCCTCTGAGATGCATCTTCGTAGACCAATACAAACAAGTTATGTATTGCTTCTGACTTATTAGGGTGCCACCCATTGCCTTGTACATGTTGGTTTGATCAAAACATCTCTATCCATCATGCTGTCATCCTGACCTTATCTTTAGGATGGGTTAGTGTGTTCCTGTTATCTTTGGGGAATTTGCTGGTATCAAGGAGTTCTGGTACCACTTTTCTGGAATGTGTTTGCATATATATATCCTTGTGCCTGGCACTACTTAGAAATATGTGTTTCTGCAGTATTAGCCTTGTTCTTGCCAGATTCTGTGAGCGGGGCCTGCCTCTTGCTTACAACTTAAATTTGCTTTATAGCAGCAAAGTTTTGACTACTTTAGCCCAGACCTCATACCAGGCCGCTGATACATGGGCTTATGTTTCAGGCCCTCTTCCTACTACAGGTGGGTGTTAGACAGGAAAGATGGAACTCCTGTATTTTCATTAACATGCTTTTTACAGTTAACTCTTTGTCTAGTGACTTTTCTACAAAGTGTTGTCTCATCAGTTTGCCACATGGAGTCGCAGATGGGATTAATTAAACCATACCATTGAGTATATAAGTTTCTCCTCCTTCACAATGGGAGGGAGCTGATCTGTTCTGTATAATCAGATGTAAAAAATACATTTTCCCCTCTCATTCCACGTTGCTCCAGTGCCTTTTAGCACCACAAAGAGGGATGGGCTGCTGACTTCTGATGTTTAATAAATCAGCCTGGGGACTGTTCTTCATCAGCAGGACTGTCAGCTTGTTTTACAAAAGACATTTCCTTCGCTGTCTTTTGTCTGGAACTAGGGTGACCTGATGTCCCGATTTTATAGAGACAGTCCCAATTTTGGGGTCTTTCTCTTTATATAGCCTCCTATTACCCCTCACCCCCATCCTGATTTTTCACACTTGCTGTCTGGTCACCCTATCTGGAACAGCCGCTGCTGCCTCGCATTAGCCACCATCTTTGAGTCTCATCAACATTTTGAATGCAAAGGGCTGGTGTTACAACCAGTTTAGTAATGGGGGTACCGCGTATAGGAGCAACACAAGGCTCCATATGAATGTATCTCAACCCATTTTAAGGGACCCTTGCATGTGGTACTGAACTGCCCTTGCTTTGTTATGTCTGAGAGTAATTGGAGCCATTTTCATTTAAGCCTGTTCTACTGACTCACACAGACAACATAACAACAGTAGGAATGACCTATATGCCTAGGGAGACCATGCATCCAGTTTTGGCCAGGACAGTCCTGTTTTAAGCTCTGTTCTGGCCATTCTGACCTGTTTGACAAAATTGGGCATTTGTCCCATTTGCTCTTCCCAACTGATCAGCTGACAAGAGCAGACAAACAAATACCCAGTTTACCAAAAAAAGTTGGATGTGACCCCTACAGGGAGGGGGCACAGAGGAGCATTGGGGAGAGCAGCAAAGCTAGGTGTTAGGCAGCTAGGCTCAAGAGTCAGCCCCAACCACAGCTGCGAGTGGTGCAGATCTCGGGGGTAGTGAGGGGAGCGCACAACCCCAGCCGCAGGCAGAATGGGGAGCAGAACTCAAGGTGTGGGGTCAGCTGCAGGCAGCACAGAGATTTGAGGGGGTCAGCCCGAGCCATAGGTGGCACAGAGCTTGGGGCAGGGGAGTCAGCCACAGCCGTGGGTGGCATGGGGCATGGAGTTCGGGGAGGGTGGGGATCAGCCCCAGCTACTGGGGGCACAGAGCTGGGGATGGGGGGTGGTCAGCTCCAGCCACATGCGGCAGGAGGGTAGGGAGGTGAGCCCCAGCCGCAGGGAGCAGGGAGCTTCAGTGGATCAGCCCCAGCCATAAGTGACATGGCACATGGAGCTCAGGGGAGTAGGGGGAAGTGTTCAGCCCCAGCCCTGGGCGGTGGCTCTGGCAAGCCCTGTGGCAGGGCAGGGGTAGCTCAGGCTCAGGCGAGCCCCAGCCATCCCGTTTTTACTTTGGAAAATATGGTCAGCCTATATATGCCCCTCATTCATGGTCCCCGGTGGTTTCAATTGGCTATAGATATTAGATTTCTGTAATTCTTCATTTCTTGTCCTCATCCAGGTAGTGCGTTCAGTGTTGCTGTGTGCCGTTAAACAGCTGCTGGTACCAGCTCAGAGGTGACTGTATTTTAGTTGGGGTTGTAGACCTACAGTTTACGAAGTGCTTTGTTATACTTTGTCATTGGTAGGACATGTCAATGTAGCATGTTATTTTCGACCTCACTGCATTCGCTGAGATACCACGGTAGCTGTTTAAAAGCTTTTGTTTGTTTAATACACAGACCAAATGTGGATTTTATCCTCTCCAGTGGCTGAAGCAAGAAATGACGAGTTTGTATCTGCTGCTGCCTCTAAATTGTTAGCTCTGGTTACTTAGATTACGCAGTAGCGGCTTATGCATTTAAATTCAGAGATCATGGGTTTAATCCGTGCCCGTGACTGAGTGATGAAGTCTGCTACATTTGCAAACAGAGTACATAGCTGTGCTCAAGTTTGCCATGGTTAGCCATGCCTTTGCCATCTCGAAACACAGAGCTAAACGATGAGACCATTCAAAAGGTGTATCTAGAGTGATATGCAGCTGTGTGCTTGTTAAGCACAGTCTTATGCACACAGCACATTACACTTGGGCTCCAGCATCTGTCCAGCCTGCCAATAGCCAGCCAGCTGGATTTTGCCATTTGTGGGGTTTGAGAGAGAATGCTTTAAATGGTTTGGGACCTGACTGTTCCTCTCTCTGTTTGTGTAATATAGATGCAGTTGCAGTTAGCAGAGGCACTAGAGTTGGCACTAGGGTGACCAGATGTCCCAATTTTATAGAGACAGTCCCGATTTCTGGGTCTTTATTTTATATAGACTCCTATTACCTCCACCCCATCCCGATTTTTCACATTTGCTGTTTGGTCACCCTAGTTGGCACTAGAGATGAGAGGGCATTCCCTGAGGATAATCCTTTACTTTACAATTTACTCCCCCTCCTCCCTCTCTGGGACAGATTTCTTATCCCTGCACGTGAGCTGCAAAACTCCCTTCTTTCTGCAGATATCTGGGGAGAGGCGATGGTTGGGGGTTGAGATGGGGAGAGAGAGGGGGTGGGGGTCAAGTCTGTTCAGTCATGTGCCTGGCTTGCATTTGTGTCCTGGAGATTAACTAACATTTTTGAACCCAAGAGCCCGAGACGTGTTCTAAAATCAGTGGCGCAATAAACATGCAGCTTGGCATACGTGTGGAAACCCCTCAATGTATGGAGAAGCATGTAGGTCTCTGCACACGCAAACCCTGACTTACCAAGGCTCATCAGGGAGCCACACGCCTATGCTGGGCTTGTTTGGGTATGGGGCAACTTGAAAATGGTGGCTGAATAACAGGGGTGCCAGCCTGCTGGAGATGGAGAAGCTCTTCTCTGGGGAGCCAAAGATAAATAAAATTGACATTGCTGTAGATTCAACAGAGCCATGGGCTGGTGTTGTCAAGTGGCTGGATCCTAGGCTGACAGCCAAGAACCCCTGAGTTCCGCTCTTGCCTCTGCTACAGACTGGCCTTGGACAAACCTCTTATGTCCCTCAGTTTCTGAGGTAAATAATATCAGCTAATAGCATGGAGGTCTTGGGAGGATTAGTTAGTTAATTTTTGTACTGTGCTTGAAAAATACAAAGCACTACAGTAGATGAGTGCTTAGCTTTCTTGTCCCTACTTAGTACTGTATGACTTGGTTGTTTTGTGATAGATGCATGCAGGGTGCAGATTCACTGATATTTCATTTTATTCTTACCCTTAACCAATTTGAGCATAGCACTCTGCTTCTCGATTCAAGGAGCAGTACGGCTCCCTTTGAATAATTCCTGCCTGGTGCTACAGCACTAATTTCCTACTTGTCTGCTAATATGCCCTGCTACACATATTAAGGATTTTAAATGTGATATAAATGATTAATCCCCATAGTGAATTATAAATATGCACTGACTGATTAAAGTTCTCTGGTCTTTATGACTGTCTGGTCTATATAGAGAGTAGTTATAGAGCCCCTGACTTCCTGCTTTGCAATAGCCTCCAAGCACACAGAGCACTGCTATAACCACCACCGATAGATGAACCTCCAGCTGGTTTGGATTGAGAGTCAGATCAGATAAGCACCTGACTGATCAGGTGTTTATTTGTATCTGTGGCATCTAAGTCTCCTGGAAAGAGAAATTCTCATTAGACCAGGCTTTCCCGTGAGATTTCTGTTTCAGACTTCACCTAGGCCAGGAGACTGCCCCATCTCCTAGTATTCTTGTACCTCCATTCCTGAGGGAAGCCAGATGTGCATAGGCTAAATGGAAAAATAAATACGTTCATCAAACGCACTCAGACGCTGGAAAGGTTCATGTTTGTGCTGAGTCTTGAGCGAAGGTTCAGGTTGTGGTTTGTTTGTGCAGGACAAAGGCTACCTGTCTCTTGTTGTGCAGGAGATGTCACCAGCTCACTCTGATGCGAGAGCCGCACAAGACTGAAGTAGTACATGTGCTGTCTAACCAGTGAGCCAGCTCTGGTGGTTGACATAGCACACCTGCTCTTTAGACTTCAACATGTCACTAGCTCCCTATTACCAGAACCTAGCGAGGAATGAGATCAGGGACAAATACATTACACAGCTTTGTGTGAATGCGTTCAGGCTCTTATGATTATCACCAAGCTGGGTTATTACTCTGTCCCCTTGATGATTTCCTCTATTTCGTTTCTGTCAATAGCAAGGTTTGTCTGGGCCTGACGTATTAAGATGTGAGTTTTTCTCCTTAACCCTTGTTAGTAAGTTGTGCTGCAGTTTGAGTCTCAGTGGGAGAATCCAGGCTCAGTGGCTTTGTATTACATTAGAGCAGTGTGTGTGGGAAGATGGTGGGGGAGTTATTTCTGCATTTGATCCCCAGGGGGAGACTGAGTTTTTTTGACTGACTGACAGTCTGAGGCGAGGGACATATGTGAATAGAACTGAACTATGTTGTTTATCTCTTTATTGTCTCACTGTACCTATTCCATGGGCTGCTGCTGTGCCATGTTAAACCTTCACAATCCATCTAGGTGAAACAATAAACAAAGCCTGGGGAAGCTGGGATTTACTGCACCAGCAAAGACAAGGAACGAGATTCACAGTACAGGGTCAATATCCGTGACAATGCTTTTTGTTAAATAGCACCTTTCTTTTGAGGATTTCAAAGCACTTTACAGACACTGCATAAGGGATATTGGACTGGCCAGACTGGAGGAGACCCTGGTCCATCTAGTCCAGGAGTTCTCAAACTGGGGGTCATGACCCCTCAAAGGACCACGAGGCTATTAAGTGGGGGGTCATAAGCTGTCAGTCTCCACCACAAACCACGCTTCATCTCCTGCATTTATAATACTGCTTAATATAAAAAAAGGGGGGGGGTTAATTTATAAGGGGAGGTTGCACTCAGAGGCTTGCTGTATGAAAGGGGTCACCAATACAAAAGTTTGAGAACCACTGATCTAGTCCAATATCCTGTCTCTGAGAGTGACTGGCACCAGCTGCTCCGGAGGTAGATGTAAAAAGGAAGACAGAAACTCAAGAGCCCTGGGTTCTATTCCTGGCTCTAGATCTGGTCGCCGGGGTGACCATGGACAAGTCACTATACCTCTCTGTAAAATGGGTATAATGATACAGACTTCACTTGCAAAGCATTTTGAGAACTATGGGCAAAAAGTGCTATGTAAGATGTAGACGGTATTAGATTCTGGAATAACTTACCCACAGGAACAATTGTTTCCTAACAATTATTAGTTAGAGGTTGGCTTATGCCCTGAAGCATAAGAGTTGTATAACCCTCCCAAAACCCTTCTGTAGTCTTTCCAAGAAAAATCTAAGCAGATATACAGGTCTGAAAGTCCTCTCATAATGCTCACTAAGAGCTGACAGCCATTCTTTCTGTGTTCTACAAGTTACCAGGTCAGTTATTCCAGTCTAATTTCAACCAAGTGTACTAGCCCTTGCTCGTAAAGGACATCAAGGTCTTACCAAGACTAAATATCCTCTTGGGGAAAAGGTCTAGCTACCAGGCCTTGAGCAGGGCTGAAGTCCAGATTGCCACCTTCCCAAGCAAAGATGAAAATCTACTGAGAAAGCCCAACCACTTCAAATGTCAGACCTGCCCAAAGGACCTGGCAGATGTCAGCATTGGTGTAGATCAGACTCTCCTGCTTATTCCTGATGGATGCTCTAGCTACACAGGGGCATGTTTTCCTCACCCAGAGCTGCACACAATGCTATTCAATGGATATACAATACAAAGTATTGCATAGATACTTAGATTCTCCAGCTACACTGAATGAACTGAAGAATTGTTAGGAAGAATTGTGGAGAGCATGAAATTATAAACAAAAATTCTGACTAATCAGCACAAGGGTGGAAAGTGCCACCTCCATAGTTAGCATTGACCATGCTTTTGCCCTCTCCCGTGCTTCTGTATTGAGCCCCATCCATGCAGCTGACTGATGGAAAGGAGTAACTATTCCAGGGAGGTGGCCCACTGCACTTCATTCCCCCAGAGTGATGATGTGTTGGAAACTCATGGCTTCCTCTGGCATGAGCAGAGGGTATGATATGTTCCACTGTCTGCAACATACTGGCCAGGTCTACACTACGCCTTTAAATCGGTTTAATGGCCGATAAATCGACTTAACGCTGTACCCGTTCACACGACGTTGTCATTTATATCGATATAAAGGGCTCTTTAAATCGATTTCTATACTCCACCCCGACGAGAGGAGTAGTGCTAAATTCGATATTAACAACTTGGATTACGGTTAGTATGGACAGAAATCGACATTATTGGCCTCTGAGAGGTATCCCACAGTGCACCACTGACCGCTCTGGTCTGCAATCTGAACTCGGATGCAGCGGGCATGTAAACAGGAAAAGCCCCGCGAACTTTTGAATTACATTTCCTGCTTTCCCAGCGTCGAGCTCTGATCAGC
>NC_133782.1:27976481-27991325 GCF_003597395.2 Chelonoidis abingdonii | reverse complement strand
GCCCATGTGTCAGAGAAATTAGTAAGGAATAAGAATAAGAACAGATTGTTAGTAGAATTACAATGAGGGCGGGGAGGCACTGGAGCCAGAGGTATACGTGTACAGCCAGGACGGACTCTATTTAGAAACCATAGGAGCCCGATGACGTCAGTCCTAGTGGATCAACTCCCATGTTTCTTTAGCAAGTTTCTCCGACGGCCTCATATAGCAGCGGAAGTATAGTGAGCGTGGCCAGGTATACAGGAAAGGCCTAATCCGCTGCGAAATTTTTGAATCATTTCTGTTTGCAGCCTGAGGCCTGTGCAGAAACGCCACAGGGAACGCCGAGCTCCATACGCCAGCATAGTAGCCCCATGCAGTCTATCACGACACCACAGACATCGTGACAAAAGAAGGTAGTGGGTCTGATCGGTATTCGGGGAGAGGATTCCAGTGTAAGAGAACCGCGTGTCTTAGAAAGCAGCGAGAAGAAAAATTATTTGATAAGAATTATAAAGTCTATATGGAAACGGGCACGAGGGACTCGTTGCGGTGCGAGTAAAAGTGAAGTGAGCGTCAGACAGGCATAACCACAAAAAGTAGAAATAATGGGATGGTCTGGTCGAGCAAATCATGGCGGCATCTATGCAGACGCAATGCGGATTCTGTGGGGGCTCCGCAGCCAGTACACCACTCGGTCCGGATTCAGACGTCGAGGTTTCACTATAACGTGGTGAGGATTGGGGTGGGAAATGGGAGAAAGCGAAGAGAGGAAAGAGCTTGGTGAGAGACCACAATCGTGATAGCCCATACCAGGAGATTTCTGACACCCAGAATTACGTCCCTCCACGTCACAAGCCAATGCAGTGAAGCATGGAAGCACTCTGGTGAGTGTACTTTGGTAAATATCAAAATGGTTAAAACAAGCGGTTTATAATATGCAGTTGCATCGGCTTGTGATGCACTCGCAGCTGTAAAGTTAACAGGAAAAGTCGTTAACCAGTGTTGGATGAGGAAATCCTTAAAGAATCTCCATGAATGATCTGAGGTACTGCAAAAACTCTTGATAGAAGATTTTCAGGGAAGGCGGCCTTAACGTCATTGTAAGGAACTTTTTCCACCCATGCTGCAAGAAATATATAGAGCATAATGGCTTCACAAGCCCGGCTTGGCGGATAGCGGGCTTACTGATTTCATTCTTGAACATAAACGATCTGTCATCACTGCGGATGTTATTCTCGGATTTTGGATTGATATCATCTTCATTGTATACCTGGTTGAATGTCAGGATTAAATAGGGGTAGACATGGCGAGTTTTCCCTAATGGCCAGAGCGCGGGAGGGCAGGAGGAAGTGCTGAGTTTCAGCATTTTGGAGTTGGTTTTTTTCTCTATGCATCGCGTGTCTGTGGGGGTTGATTAGGAGTGTTTAGATTAGAGCGATCTTTACATACTCGAGCAAGCGGTGGGGGAAGGGAAGAGGGGGGGTTTGGTTTGCTGGTTGTATTAAAGTAAGGCATATAGATATGTGTTGATAACGTGAAGATAGTAACTTTAAAAGATTACATAACGCGCAGTGGAAGTTGGGTGCCCGAGCTGCGTCGGTGTAGAGTAAGAAACACCAAGCCAGCCAAGGAATAATGTAAGAACGATGCAAATGCGACCTGTATGAAATACTATGTGCATGGTAGGTGGATAATGTTATTCACAGTGAAAGAGTATGGCATTGTCTGTGATAATGTACTTTTACATACTTCCTCTGTTTACTCCCTATGAGGCGCAACACGTTTGGCATCATTCTCCGCAAGCAGAGAAATAGCACAGTATGAATGTTCACAAAATATAGGAGTACGCATGACAGAGATCATAGAACGAGTGAAGGATGTGAGCAAACAAGGACATGCAGTGAACGAGTATAGAGTTGTAGGCAGGAAGATTCAGAGTGTAGGCAGGAAATAGTGGTGGCGAGATGCAAAACGGGATCTGCTGCCGTGTCAAACTGATATCCTCAACGCAGGTGAGATCTTCGAAGAGCAGTGGGGTAACGAGTGTCGCGCAGCCCGTTATTCCACGCTCAAAGTCCCAAGCCATATCTCCCTCACCCAGATGTGTACGAACGCGTGGGGAGGTCCTTCTGCACGCCGCCTACCTCCACCCCCTGGAGAGTGCCAAGCAAAGGTCTGGTAATTAACGTTGAGATGTGCTTAAATGGTTCTTGGCCTTCTTCCAAAGCGAGCCAGGATACTTCGATAATTTGCTGCTTCTTTTTAAAGATTAACTTTTTAAAATCATCCAAGCGGGAGCGGTGGTTGGCTTACAGGGAATGACTTCAAGGAAAGATACATGATCTTTTAAATGATAAGAATGATTTAAATAAGCATATCATTGTTTTTAAATGAATACTGACTGTTTCCTACCAAAGCTGTAATAAAGGGAAGGGTGGGTTGACTTACACGGACTCGCAGTCAATCAAGTGGCAGAGGGTTCATCAAGGGAGAGCTAAACACAGCAAGTCACACGTACCCTAGGCCGTGCTGAAACTGCGTTTTACAAGGCATCTCGATGTGCGCACTGCCCTCCAATCTGGTCTCTTCTACGCCCCTGGTCTCTGCTGCTCGTACTCAGTGCCAGGGTGGGGGGAGTGTTGCTCCTCAGCCTCTCCACCCCAGCAAAAAGGTCGTCCCCCTTACTCCACAAGAATTAGTGGAGCACACGCAAGCAGCACATAGCAAACTGGACATTGTTTGCTGAGGTCTGAGCGTAGTAAGTACTCGATGCGCCAACCTTTAAACGGCACAAATGCACATTCTACCCAACATACCTGCATTGCCGCTGAAGTGAACAGCTCCTGACCACTGTCCAGGCCTGCCGGTAGGCTTAGAGCCATGGCATCACAGGGTAGGGCTGGGTCACACGGAATGACTCAGGTTTTCAACATCCCAACGGATTTTCTGGTCCTGGGAAGTATTCCTCTGCTGCACGCCTTTAAACGATGGTAATGATTAGACCGCGAGGCGTCATGACTCCTTGCCATCCCACGTAGAGTTGGTGAACGTCCTATGTGGATCTCACCAGTGCTTGTGCAGACCATTAGAAAGTACCCTTGCGGTTTTACGTAACTGGTGCCCCATGGCGCGGGCCAAGTAAGGGATATGGTACCATTATGGCCCGCACACAGTTAGGAATCCCATATGCAGCAAAGCCATCCACTATGAACTCACGTTTACCGGAGAGTCATCAAGAGCGTTCGTAGGCAGGCAGCTTAAACGATTGCTTTGCTACTTGCATCACGCAGCCACACAGTAGTATCTGCCAACTCAAATTTGATTCCCGAGGACCGTAGTGTCTGGTTTGCAGCTTCAGAGGGCTATAGCGCATCGTTCTTCATGTAGAGAGGCTGATACATATTTGTATTATGGGTTTCAGGCAGGGAAAGATTCACAAAAGTCCACAAGAAGTGCTCCTACGCCAACGAAAGTTCGCAGCCGATGCGAATCGTCCACACCTGAAACAAATGCGGTCACCACGTCTGTCTTGTTTCCGTCCCAAACGCGTTCGAATGAGTGAGAAGCTCATCAGTCGTCTCAAAAGCTGTGGGCCAGCGTAGGAGAATTCAAGCTCCAGTCATATGCCTCCTCGTTGGTCTGCTCATAGCTGCCATCCTCTCCTACCTGCCTGCTTGGCAGTTAATGTTCAGCATAGAAGGAGAGAGTAGCGAGGTGTGCACGGTCAGATAGTTACTGGATCTCAGGGTCCATGATTGTCTGCTAGGGCGTTTGTTGTTCACCATGGAAAAAGAGCGTAAAACGGTTGTCTGGTCTTCAGAAGGGAGGGGTGAGGCTGAGTACCCATGAACCACCCCGAGCAATGATTCTGCCATCAGGCACTGGGCTCTCACCCGAATTCCGAAAGGGGCGGGTAGACTGGGAACTATGGGGATAGCTTACGAACGGCTACACAGTGACCGCTCCAGAAATCGACGCGAGCCATGGAGCATGGACCCACACTATCGAATTAACTTCCCTAGTGTGGACACTCACAGTCAATTTTATAATATCAATTTTATTAGACCGATTTTAGCTAATTCGATATTATCCCGTAGTGTAGACGTGGCCACTGAGTCAAACATTTACATTGTCAGCTGTTTCTTCGAATGTACTGATTGGATCCTTTACAAATGTCTCTCTTGTTCTGATAAAACAGTGGCCTTTGAAGACATTTTGCTGAAATTCTTTTATAATATTTATAGCTCTAATAGCAACACCTTTTACACTGATATATCTGTGAAGTGAGTAAAAAAGATTTTCTCTAGTGATAGGTGACCTCTTTATAGCTCACAACATTACAGTGAAATACACCCCAAGCTGTAAAAGCCTGTCATTTGTGAGGGCTACTACTGTGGACCAGATGACTGTTTTAATATCCATCTATTTACATTTCATGAGTAGAGCGGAGAAACCCCACTGCTGGTGAGTTTAAAAAATAATCATATTTCAAAAATGTCATGTCATCAGGCTGTGACATCATAGCCCTGATATGACTTTTTGGAATGATATCAGCCTTTTAACTAATAGAAATGCAACACACAAATAACATGCTGCATGAGAGACTGGGTTATATAATGCCACATTCACAGCCCCCCCCCCCCCAATCAATAAGTGATTTGGGATTAAAACATGCATTTTAGAACCACTTAGAGGATTTTTTTCCTTCTTCTTCTAAGCAAATTTTTAAAGGCAGGGCTGTGTCTCAAGGAATCGGTAAGAGGAGGTGCATAGCTGAGCTGTATGGGAAGAACCCCAGGGACAGAATTGCAGCTCAGAATATTTGTTAAACACCCAGAAAATGACACAGTAAAAGGTAAATAAAAGCTGTCACCTACTAATTGCAAATAAAGCACATGGTATGCATCATGGCATTATTACACACACATAATTGCATGTAAGGGAATGGGGAATTTTTTTATCTAAAACATGTTCTGTTAAGAGCCTAGTTTATTACCATTACTTTCCTAGGACTTCTTCAGTTTATGTTTTTTAAAGCAGAGAACTTTTCAATGCTTCATTTCCCCTCCCCCAAATAAATGTGTTCATTTATTTAAAACAAAAAAAAACAAAAAAACCTCTGAATATACCAGATTTTCACCTCTCAGGATATTTTTATGTAAGTATTAGAACATAAAATGTGAAAATAACTTTTTCAACCATATCTTAGTCTCTCTTACTCAGTTTTTTTTTCTTTAAAATTTGTAAATCCAGGCTTTCAAAAATTTAGGAAATACCCACACACAAATCTTCATTGAAATACGTTTGCTCAAGTGGGTATCTGAACAACACAAAGAGCAAAGTCAAGGAATCACAAGTTAAGCACGTCACTCTCCACAACATACAACTCCAGTTATTTAATGAGTTCATCTCCCTAATCAACTATTCACCAAACTCCAATTTACCTCAGTGCCACAAACAGTAATTCTTTCAGGGTGGGAATAATCTGGGGATATTGAAGGCTAACATATTTCAGAAACAGGTGAACAGTTTTTCCTTAAAGTTCTGAAAGCAGTTCTCCTTCCAGCTGAGATGATGCATGGCAAAATTCAGTTGGAAATGAGATTTATTTTAGGAGACGGAGTGAAAACGCACTCTGTCCCTTGCAGTTAGAACATAGACACTGAACTACAGTACATGTGCCAAAGATGCAGTGTGAATTCTCTCCATTTATCACTGGGGTGCAATGAGGTTTTCCCCTTATTTGCACTTCTGAAAGCTTAACCGTATTGTTTTCAACCTCAGAAATGGCTTGGTTAAAGGATTCCCTTTCTGGCTTTCCCCAACCAATTTTTCCTTTATTGCGGTTTCATTTTCACATTACCTCTGTACTTGCAGGATCGGAATTGCTGACACTGTTGAAAAAGACTACAAATTTCTCGTTGCTTCCCCCAGCCCACTGTGGGCCTGTTTCAACATTCATTGAAGTCCGTGGGATACTCCCATAGACATCATTGTCCACTGGAGCAGGAAGTTGCGTGAAATTTCTCACAACAGGCCTTTTCTCCAAAGTAGATACAGCCAAATAACAGCTTTTTAAGCTCACTGGCAATTCCAAAAAATTATTGGAGGAAATGTTTGGAGTTGAACTGAAATGAAATTTTTTGAAAATGTTGGCAAATTGAAAAGTTAAAAAATATTTTATTTTGACAAAATTGAAATATTTTTGTTTTCACCCAGTTTTAAATGGTTTGATTGTTCTTTTTAAAATAAAATTCAAGGAAATTTGAAATAAAAAGCCATTTTTAATTGAATAATTGAAATGAATCATTTTGCAAATATTAAAATGAAACAGATTTTTTTCTGAATGTTTTAGGTTTTTTTCCAACTGAAACGATTCAACAAAACTGAAATGAATTCATACAAAAAAAATTAGTCTCTCTGAATCAGCTTTTTTTTTTTTAAACCAAAAAAGGTTTTAGCCAAAAAGTTTTGCCTAGTTGTATTCATGAACATTCCAACCCAGTTATGAAGATGTGAAAGATTTGGCTAATTCAGAAAGTTTGGATTCAATTATTATATTAACGGAACCAAACCTTTACAGGTCTCTCCCATTACTACTTGGCATGAACTACCTGTCTCTGATTAATGAGTGGCTAGTTAACATTATGAACATATCTGTAGTCCTTTCCCTCCTGCTGGATAGTCTCAGAACCATTCAGCTGTGTGTCAGAGCCTGCTACACAGCTAACACCTAATGAAGATTCTTCCCTTGTTCAAGTGGTAGGGGCTGTGCATTTGAAGCAGAGGGATTTGCATTCTAATCTTGCTGTCAGGAGGTTCTGAATGATGTAGTAACAGCCATAAAGTTCCTAAATAGCTGTGGAGTTGTTACAAGATTAATAACAATGGAAGCAGGTTAACAGATAAAGCCATTTCCTTTACTTATGATCTATGCTGGGACTCACTGCTGTAGAGCGTGAATGAATTGGCTGTGATGTTATTGTTAATTAGCACGCGTGACCACGGTCTGATACTGCAGACTGTTACTAAACTGACTCTCTGTCACTGATTGTGTGTCCCTTGCTTGTTATTGGAATCTGCGCACTTGTCAAAATCCTGCCCTCAGAGAGCCTGGTAGAGTGTGCAGTCTCCCTGCAGTCATGTGTTTCCTTGATCACCTTTACAAGAAGGCAGTGATGAAGCTAGTCCCATCAATTACTCTTCCTGATGGTAAAGGGTCTGGATTTATGAGCATGTGTCAGACACTGTGGTTTAATTTGTCCACCTGAAAAAAGATAAACTGTTCTCCTTTCGTATCCATGATGCACATAAATAACACACCTGTCGCCTTAAATATCTACTAGCCTATATTTTAATCTCAAAGCTCCCCTTCCCTCCAAGGAAGCTCAATCAAAATGTGGTGCTGATTTTAATGAAATGTTCAGATTATAGTTTTCCAATAAATCCTGACCTGGCATGAACTAAGCAGTGTCCATGTTTAGCTGCAGATTGCAATCTGCTGGCAGAAGTTATTCTGTCTGCATAAAGAACTGTAATTAAAAAACTCATTTTAATAAGCTCCAAAGGGCACCTGATGAAGACACTCATGCAATTAGTGACCTGCAACACTTGGCATTTTTTTAACTACATACCTCAAACCACTCGACAAAGGTAAGCCATCTTGTCCCCATTATATATGGGAAAACAGAGGGCGAGGGGGTCAATGCTCAAGAGGGAGTTGAAGTATTCAGCATGCAGGAAAGAAATAGTGGAAATGAGACTAGAACCCAGGCTTCTGATTCATAGAGCAGTGCCTTATCCATGTTTGTTTCTCTCCCTTTCTCCTGTCACTGGTTCCTTTGCTCTGTTATTGTTTTATTTATAGTAACTGCAAAGTGCTGTTGGAAGCCATTTGTAAGAAATATGCAGCGCTAAATAAAATAGCATCATTTTGTGAGATGTGGCATTTAAAAACAGAGGACTTTAATTACTAAACCCCAGTGGAGCTGGAGAACACCTGACACCCCGGGCCTGTATACTGCGACTTCTAAGATGCTGCCTACATTCTGTAGCAGGGAGGGAGGACTGCATAGCAGTGCGTAGCTCACTCTGAATACCTTCGGGAGTGCATACCCCAAAAGGATAGCTCTAAACACCCTTTTTATAGGGTAAAGCATGCACTTCCTTTCCCCAGTCCTAGCTCAGCAACCAGGGCCGGCTCCAGGGGTTTTGCCGCCCCAAGCAGCCAAAAAAAAAAAAAAAAAAAGGCTGCGATCGATCTGTGGCAATTCAGCGGGAGGTCCTTCGCTCTGAACGGGAGTGAGAGACCCTCCACCGAATTGCTGAAATACCTGCAGGTGCCTGGAGCTGGCCCAGTCAGCAACGTTGTCCAGTTTAAAACGCCTCTTTTGGGGTGTTTAGCTACAGCACTTGAGTCATGCAGTGCAGTGCTCTTTATTGGGACTGGGGCTGCCTTTTGAATGGGGGCACAAGGGGAATCATGAAATCTGGTATCCCACTTGTGCATCAACATGGGGACAGGCACATGGCTGGTCTTGCAGCTCCAGAACTGCCATTCCCCTTTTCCATTTATGTCCAGGAGAGGTAAGCAAAAGGAAACGGGGGTTCTCTGTAGTTTCTCTGGCCTGTTTATCTCCAGCAGAACACTTTCAACCCTGAGTGTATCCAAGATGCTCATCTGAAATGGAGCAGCCACCTACAATCCCAAGTTAATATTCATGCCTTATGTGGAATTTCAAAGATGCCCATCTCTTAGACCTGACATCAAGCCATCTTTGCAGCTAATGAGCTAGGCACAGACACTATGCCGGCAAGTTGTAATGGAATAAATATGATAAACAATCTGTTTCCAGATGGCTTTTTATGTAACACTGTTTATACAGCATTGATAGATGGCAAATTTTATGCCAATAAATTCTTGTATTTTAAAACATTTGCCATCTTAATTGGCCAGTTTACATGTAAAATATGTTTATGTGCATTGCTAAATCGAAATGTGACATGGTAGTGTCTTTGAATTAAGCAGACATCACTCACATGCTGGCCCATCTGTCTGTGTTCAAGGAAACTGGGGACAGCATGCAAGAGGAATGTCACCTATTGTGAATGGCTTTTACATAATAAAAGTTAGGTTCAGATTAAAGCTGGAATTGGGGACGTATGTTACTATTAAACTCCTGTCACTTGCTAGATGGTACCTTCGAAGGGTCTGAATCCCTCGCTCCACAGGCTAGCAGGGCTTTGGAGCACTGTGCAGAAAGTGTAACAGGGAGGAAAAATGGTCTTGTGGTTAAGGAACTGGTCTGAGGCTCAGAAGTGCTGGGTTCAATTTGTGGCCCTCCTGTAGACTCCTCATATGATTTTTTTTTTAAATGCACTATATTAAGACTTATTATAGAATATCAGGGTTGGAAGGGACCTTAGGAAGGCATCTAGTCCAACCCCCTGCTCAAAGCAGGACCAATCTCCAGACAGATGTTTGACCCAGATCCCTAAATGGCCCCCTCAAGGGCTGAGCTCACAACACTGGGTTTAGCAAACCAATGCACAAACCACTGAGCTATCTCTCCCTCCCTATATGAGCTCTTGCTAGTCATCTAGTCTCTCTGTCCTCAGCTTCCCACCTATAAAATGGGTCTGTGCCCTTCAAGATGGCTATGAATGGAAACCAATTAATATTTTATGAGACGCTCTGTTACTGCAATGATGGAAGCCTGTGACAGGAGGAAGACCCATGTCCACCCCGTGTGAACCTTCCACAATTTCGTCAGGCCCACTGTAACAGGAGCAGAAGGAAATGTGTCCAGTCCAACGTGAAGCATGCTGTGATGATGGAACTTCAGATGTGAGGGAGTAAAAGAGGGGAAACCAGCAGGCCTTGAAACAGTGGCCTGAAAATAAGCCCCTACAGGCACAAAGTCTGATTCACCTCTCTGTTACTGCAGTTGGAAATGAGAGAAAGAGTTCCTGAGACAGAGAGTCGGAGAGAGGCTGTGCCGAAGGGCCAGAGCTGCAGAAGAGAAGGCTCTTACACACCAGTGCCACGAATGGGGATCCACAACAAAAGGGGCAAGGAGGAAGAAGGACAACGCTTCTGCCCATACAGCCAGCAAAGCTGTCTGGCAAGAAGGCGGCTTGTTGCAACTTCCTAAGGGATAGCTTCTGTGCAAGAGCTCCCCTTCGGAAAGGATTTCTCTTACAAATGCCTCTTTTTCACTGAGGTCTCATCTAGAGATGGGGCCAAACCCCAAAGTTCAGACAGTGATGCAGGGTTCACAGGTTGTTCTGTCTAGGGCTGTTCAGCTCTGGGCCTGATTCAGGCCCAAGATCAGATTTACACCAAGGTGACTCCGTTGACTTTGCTGGAGTTACTCCTGACATTTTGGAATAGACCATTATAAAGATGAAGCCGGTTTGTGTTTCAAACATGCCCTGAGCTTTGCAGGTGACCAGAGTTTTAGGTTAGGCACATCTCAGCTAGAATCACTATGGTCAGATTCATCTCTGGGGTAACTCCATTGGGGTTAACCCCAGAAATTTATATGACCCTGTGGGGCTGATTCCAGCTTCACATCTTACTTATAGTAGGACAAATTAGGAGTAACTCCAGTGATGTCAATAAAGGGGGCAACATAAACCTGGCATAAGTAAGAGCAGAATCAGGTGCAGCAGACCTTAATATTGTGTTCATTTCTGAAACTTGTTTCCAGGATCTCTGCAAACAAGAGAAATTTATAGTTTAATGGCTCCCTGCTGCCTTCCTCAGCTGGGTTTTGTGTTCTCTCCAGCACGTTCATTATACGTATATCTCCATTTCTGCTCCTTGTCATCTCTGCTGCTTTCATTTGCATGTTCAGACCCAGAACCTCTGGCAGGTTTGGCTCCTCTCTGGTAGAATTCAGGCCTGGCTCACAGTTGGTCTGCATTCTGCAACCTAAAATGGAGATTCTCCTGTAGAGGCTGTGGGATCCTGCCAAATGGTGAGTGCCTCTGACCAGGTGCTGGTGGAACCCCCTGTTCAGTGTGTGTTACACGGCCATCTCTACTGACTGCACTCACCCCACTTGGGCAGACTCTGGAGAATGAACCTAAGACCTTTAACACTGAAATTGCAATTGTCTATCACTTGAACTAAAGGACTAAGCCTGTTAGTCTGAAGCAGTAGCAGACTCAGAAACATCCAAGGAAGAATTTCCAGAGGGGGACACGTAACTAGAGTGGGGTCCAAAGTGGTTTGCTCATTCTATGACATTTTAAGATTTTTTTCTTTTTTAAATCCCATCCCAAATTGGGACAGAAAATCAAGGATTCAAATTTTCTATTCATGTCAATTGAAACATTTTGTTTTGTTAATTTCTAAAAATGCGTAGTTGCAAACTATTTTTAATATTTGTTTGTACTAGAGTTAGCTTACATTTCAAAAAATTAAAATAGTTTCAAACAGGAAAAAAGAGATTTTTGTTCTGAAAATGTCAAAACAGGGCATTTCAACAATTTCAAAACTTTTTTCCATCATTATTTTTTTTAAGTCAAGAAATTCATTGAAACCAACCCTTTCCAGCAAAAAGGTTTTCTTTCAACAAAGAGCTGATGATCATCATGGTCCCTTCTGGCCTTGAAGTCTATGAGAAAAGTTTTCATTTTGACAAACTGGCATTTTTTGACAAAAAATATTTTGTTGAAAAATTCCTGACCAGCTCTACATGGGAGATGCACAGAACAGTGCCCAGCGCCTTGCAAGAGGCACCAAACACCTCCCAGGATCAGATCTCCCATGCCGGATGCCCTCCCACTAGAGTCAGCAGCAAAACTCCCAGCGATTTCAATGGGATGGTGGTTGAATGCGGTGAAACATCTAGACTGTGAATGCAGGAGAGACCAAGCCCTATGAAATGCATAGCCTTGTAGTACAATCAGTTCATAGTTTTATCTGCTTTCTCACTTTATTGGCTATTTGTTCTAATAGATTCACTCATGTATAACATTAACATAAATTGATACCACACCGATTTATTCATTTGAACATGTTTACTCATTTAGGAAGGCTGATCATCACTGAGTCTGCTCTACAGCACATGGTGTGTTTTATTTAGCCTGTAACTCATTTATCAAGTATTTATCGAACCGGGCTTCCCTAAATAATAAAACCAGATGGCTTAGTGTACAGTGAATGTGTCCTTCTGACAGGTTTATTCCATTATTTTTCTTTAAGTGAGACCTTCGTTTCGCTTGGCTTTAAAAAGGACATTGTCAAGATTGTTAAAAAGGGAAATTGGCAGCAGCCCTTTATTATAGCTACTGCTTTAAGGTGGAATTCCCATGAAAGGTCTGGCTGATTGGGCCCCACAGGCTGGGTTTTCCAAAGAGCTCAGGGCCAGACTTCCAAGTGCTCAGCGCCCACCATTAGGTCCAGATTTTCATAGGTGCTCAGCATCCAGCAGCTCCCACTGTGATACATGGGTGCACTCAGCACCCAACATGCACCCATTAAACTGAGCTCATTGGGAAATCTGGCGGTAGAAGAGGGAATGCGCAAAGATGAGGAGGAAAGATCCATCCTTCCCTATCTAGGAAAAGAGTTCAAGCCGCAGCCCAGCCCCCCACTCGTACTTCTGTCTATGGGTTGGAGTAGGAGCCCCATCTGCTCCTTCTGCATCACTTGAGTGGAATGGTGGGACTGCTGAATCCACTGAGTCAGGGTAATGTCCCCTCCCTGCTATGGGACCACTCCTCAAGGCGCTTACACTCTGGGGCTTAAGTGGGGAGTTGGGACATTTTGCAGGCCCTTATGCGATTCACATCCCTAAAGACTTCTGAGCCAGTTCTAAGGTTCTTATAGAAGAATGAGATATAACTACAGCAACCTTCCATTTAACCTGGCTGCATTCAAATTGTGAGGAGAGCTGGAGTTTGAAGGATCTTGTGGAAAGTGTAGGGATACTGCAGTGATGGTAGCCTACCCCCATCTCCTGAAGAATAACCTGCTTATCTGTTGGAACATGCTCCAATTTTTACAGACAACGGTGTTTTCCATTTTGTCTGTTTGCAGTGAGGGTCATTTGTTGAACTTCAAGGTCATGATAAGCAGTTGTATAAAGACTTGAGAGACAGCGCTGTCAACACCTGCACAGCTATTGTCTTAAGAGCTACATTGGATACTACATATCGTTTGCTAACTACCAAGGCAGCTGTGCTTCTCTGGGGCAACATGGATCACAAATCGCAGGATAGACCCTGTGAGAGCAGAGAAGAAAGGACGTGTGGAGGAGGTGAGCAGCCCTCAGTGTTGAAAAAATAGGTTAAGGACTATTTAAAAAAACTGGACATGAGGAAGTCCATGCAGCCAGATCTAATGCATCCAAGACTGCTGAGGGAGCTGGATGATGTGATTACAGAGCCATTGGCCATTATCTCTGAAAACTCATGGTGATTGTGGGAGGTCCTGAATGATTGGAAAAAGGCAAATATAGTGCTCATCTTTGAAAAAGGGAAGAAGGAGAATCTGGGGAACTACAGACTGTTCAGTCTTACCTCAGTCTCTGGAAAAATCATGGAGCAGATCCTCAAGGAACCCATTTTGAAGCACTTAGAATTATAGAATATCGCTGTAGCAGTGCATGGGATTCTTCCATCCTAAGTGCAGGACTCTGCACTCTTCCTTCTTGAACCTCATCCAGGTTTCTTTCGGCTCACTCTTAATTTGTCTAGGTTCCCCTGTATCCTGTCCTACCCTCCAGCATATCTACCACTTCTCCCAGTTTAGTGTCATCTGCAGACTTGCTGAGGGTGCAGTCCACACCTATCCTCCAGATCATTAATAAAGATATTGAACAAAACTGGCCCCAGGATCGACCTTGGGGCACTCTGGCTTGATGTCAGCTGCCAACTAGACATGGAGCCATTGATCACCTTACGCCATTGAAGCCCGGATGATCTTGCCGGCTTTACTACCACACCGTTCATAGTCCATTCATACCAGCCCAATGACTTGCTTAAACTGACCCGTACCCCTTGGATGGAGAGGAAAGGTGATCAGGAACAGTCAATAGATGTTCACCAAGGCGAAGTCGAATGCCTGACCAACCTGATTTCCTTCTAGGCTAGGAATAACAGCTCTGGGATATGGGAAAGTCGTGGATGCTGATATATCTTGACTTTAGCAAATGTTTTTGATGGTATCCCACAAGTGTTTGCATCAGTTTATAAAGTATGGATGGATGAATGGACTACAAGGTGGATAGAAAGCTGGCTAGATCATCAGTCCTAACAATAGTGCATCAACGCTCAAGTCTAGGTGGCACGGTATCAAGTGGAGTGTCAGATGTTGCTCCTGGGGCTGGTGTGTTCAAACATCTTCATTACATGTTTGGATGATGGGAGTGGATTGAACCCTCAGCAAGTTCACCGGAGACACTAACTGGGGGGAGAGGGTGTAAATGCTGGAGGGTAGAGATAGGGTCCAAGAGGAATCTAGAAAATGGGGATTGCGGGCCAAAAGAAATCTGATGAGGTTCAACGAAGGACAAGATACAGAAGTCCTCAACTTAGGAGGGAGGTATTCGCAACAGCTGCTACAGGCTGGGGACCGACTGGTCTAAGCGACAGTGTCTGCTGAAAAGGACCTGGCGATTACAGTGGACACGAAGCCAGGATATATTTACCAGTGTGCTCCCTGGTTGCCAAGGAAGGCTAATGCATATTGTGGGACTGCATTATGTAAGAGCATTGCTATAAGCAGATGGAGGGAAGTGATATTCCCTTCTATTCGCACACTGATGTGAGCCCACATCTGGAAGTATTGCATCCCAGTTTGGCCCCCCCCACTACACAGAGAGGACATGGGAAAATTTGGAGAGAGTC
>NC_133782.1:27711845-27975907 GCF_003597395.2 Chelonoidis abingdonii | reverse complement strand
AGAGTCCAGTGGAGGGCAACGGAAATGATTAGATGGCTGGGGCATATGATTTATGAGGAGAGGTTGAGGGAACTGGGCTTATTTAGTCTGCAGAAGTGAAGAGTTAGTGGGGGATTGGTAGAAGTCTTCAACTGCCTGAAGGGGGTTCCAAAGAGGATGGAGCTAAGCTGTTCTCAGTGGTGGCAGATGACAGAATAAGGAGAAATGGTCTCAAGTTGCAGTGTGGGAGGTCTAGGTTGGATATTAGGAAAAGCTATTTCACTAGGTGGGTGGTGAAGCACTGAAATTGGTCTACCTAGGATGGTGGTGGAATCTCCATCCTTAGAGGTTTTTGAGGCCCGGCTTGACAAAGCCCTGGCTGGGATGATTTAGTTGGGTTTGGTCCTGCTTTGAGCAGGGGGTTGGACTAGGTGACCTCCTGAGGTTTCTTCCAATCCTAATATTCTATGAAAGTATTCCTGGCTGATGGGCTGTATGTATGGAGCAAACTCCCAGAAGGGATTAGATTAATCTGGAGTCTGAGAAGCTTTAGGAAATGCTACAAAACTCTCTCTTTGATAAACTTTCCCACCATAAACAGAACAACATTCACAGTGTCAAACAACCTCCTCCCCTTCCCTCATTCTTCCCAAAGCAGAGCTTTCTATGACCCTGAACAGGGAGAAGGGCAGTCAACTAGGGATGTCGCTCTTGGCAATTTGTTTTCTGTGGGTGGGGCTCAGATACTCAGGTGCTGGATGGCAGTTCAGAACCCTAAGGTAAGTGCACATAAAGTGTCTATAGCAGAAGAGATTCAGGACCAAAGAAATAGAAATGCAAAGTAAAAAAAGGAGCCATTTTTAGTCGCATCTTTTATTATAATATACACTGAGCTACCTCCTGTGTGCATTTGCATCTGCCTCTGTCTTGCAGTGGCCACAGCATTTAGAATAAATGTTTGCCGACATTATTAAAAACCACACATTAACTTAAATGAATGTAATAAACCTCCAGAAAAATATGGTACATTGTTTATTCATTTGTGTAGACCAACTGGGATGTTTTGTAAATGGGTTCCACTGTCCAGTTTTCCAGTTATTACTGTAAAGAAGCACTCACCCATTTGCAGAGTTTATAAATCGGATCTCATAAAGCCTGACCGAAATAGATGGAGAGATAGAAGGCTAGTCTTGCATAGGGTGACCAGATGTCCCGATGTTATAGGGACAGTCCTGATTTTTGGGACTTTTTCTTATATAGGCTCCTACTACCCCTCACCCCCGTCCCGAATTTTCACACTTGCTGTCTGGTCACCCTAATCCTGCAGCAATCACTGCAGGGCTGATGTCATAAAGCAGAAGCCCAACCATAGGTTCTTCCTCTCCCTTTTTTCTTTGTTTTTTCATTTCACATTTCAATGACATTTTACAGTCTTAAATTTTAAAACACATAGATTGTGACATTTTACTACCCACCCGTCTCTGTTTTATGACTATCATGGTGGGTGAAAAATTAAGGCTGAAATGAAAGCCTCCATTTATTCAAAGGGCAAGTCACAAATGGTGGCACCCCCTCAAGGCAACATAATGAGATTTAGGGTTATTCCAAGTTCCAAATTACTGTGGGTAATGAGCACAGTCCAGTTAGTGTCTGGAGCTCTCGCCAGAGTTACTATTGTACATCCAGTGAACTTGTTCGCATCCCTCAATGTGTCTGGAGTTTAGATGAGTCACTGTAGCGAGGAGGTGTGGCCTGCCACCCTGTCAGAAGGAGAAAGACCCGAAATCACCCCTTGGGCAGAACCAGGCCACCTGCAGTCACCCCACCGGAAGCAGAGGGGCGGGACAGGAAGCTGGACTATAAAAGTCCAGCCTCCTAGCTAGGGAGAGAGCTGCCAGAGAGCGGGATGTTGCTTCCTTGCTGCTGGAGCCTGGAGCTGAAGAAGATGACTGCCCGACCAGAGGAGTTACCTGAATTGATGGAGACCAGCAATGCCAACAAACTGCTAGGGCTTTCATTGGCTGTTTACCCAGGTGACGCCACGGATGACCCTGGAAGCCAGGTAGCCCAAGCTGGGGAGGGTAGGAAGGAGCCCAGGAACACCAAAATTCGGCTGTGGAATTATTGTGAACAGGCCACCGTCTTGCGGGTGGATCCCCGCTGATCTAGTGGTGAACTACCCCACTACTAATAGGGCCCCGGGCTGGGACACAGTGGAGTGGGAGGGCCTGCATCCCACTACCCTGGACATCCCACCTGTGATAGGTGGCCACCTCCCTACTAATTGGCCAGGATTCCTGAATTGGTCTGGCACCACCGGAGCTAGGGCGCCAGGCGCATTTGCTGTCGCTCAAGGTTGGGAGATAATTCCTCAGCCTGAACTACTGGGCTATATTGCATGGACGCAGCCTGAGCTATAAACTGCTAACTGCCCTGATGGAGGGACTGGGGCAGAAGACTAATTAAGGTCTGTGCTGATTGTTTTCCAGGCTGCTAACTGCTCAGTGCCCTGATTGAGGGACTAGGCAGAGGGACTAACTGCTACTTGGATTAATCACCAGGAGGGCTTACTAGCTGTGAGCTGCGCCCTGCTTGAGAAACATCAAGGAAGTGCAGCCTCCCACCCTGTCAGAAGGAGAGAGACATGTGCTCCTCCATACAGCCACATATAAGAAAAGTGGTGTCATAAGAGGACCTCCAAGTTCTTTCACAATTTCACACAAAGCACTTTGTAGCTCTATTGCGTTCAGTGGTCATGATTTCAAGGGAGCTTGGAAACAGACTCACGTCTATATACATAGCAATGCCTGCCTGTATCTGGGGAGGAAGGATGATCTTGTGGCTAACAGCTAGACTGAAATGCAGGAGATCTGGCTTATAGAACTGGCTTTTCCACCAACTTTTATGGATGGTGATGGGGGTCATAGCAAAGCTTATAAATAATTTAAAAGATAATGATTTATTTTAATTCTTTTAACAAATTTCTTGTTGGCCAAAGAGCAACTAAAGTTCCCTGTACGCAGATCAGTGTCAGCTTCTAGCATCAAGCTGTTGTAACGCAGTTATAACAGTGCAGATTTCCCTAGTCCTGCCTCAACTCTGCCTTAGAAGGAACCACCAAGCCGTTGAGAAGGGACTTACCACACCGGCTTACTCGGAGCTTCAGCTTTGTTGAGACTGGCAGTTCCCAGTAAGCACGGTGAATTTGTTGTTTCAGTAGCCTTTGAGGGGACTACATGTAGTTGGGAGCAGAACAAAAATACCTTCCCGGTATTTCTAACTTTGTTACAAGCAACGTAGCAAATCAGATTCTGTGTCTTGCTGGTATTCTCTCACCATAAGACAAGCTGTCTCTCTGACCCCCAATAGCAAGCTGTGTCTAGTCTAGTCTAGTACTGCTCTTGAAGTGAAAATTGCGATCAGATGTCACAACACATGCACGTTTAACAGCTTCTGGTGAGCCACTATGGGTGGGAATTGTAACTGGTTTGAATTGTTATACAATTTTGCACATATTTCATTCTTGCTGAATGTACAGTCCCCATAGCAGGGACCTGGGGCTGTCACATTTAGAAGGATGGTGGCAGTTTCTTTTGATTTAAAATGGTGTAGTGTTCTGTTTGTGTGCATCTAAGAATAGGAGCTTTCATACAAATAGACAGATGTCTTCTAATGAATGACCCACTAAGAATAAGGAACCTACCATGGGAGGAAGTTCTCTTTTAGTTCAAGTGGTAGACGCCCATTGTTCTGAAGCTGACAAGGGAGTATTGAAAACCCTCACTCCCTTGTATATGTGACTTAGTCCATGTCTGTTGTGTGCAGCACACAGATTTATTACTTTGTGACACTATGCATCAAATGTTTCACTAGGGCTAGTTGAAAACGTTCCATCAAAACAGTTTTGCGATGGAAAACTTACTTTTTGAAAAATTAATTAAACAAAAAATCTGCTTTCTGTGGATAGTTTTGGCTTTTTGTTGAAAACCAAATATCTGAAAATTGAAAAAATTAGGACCTTGCTATGTTGCCATGAACTTCATGGGAATTGTAGTTCAGATGTCTCAAGCACCAGTTCTCCCCTATAGGCAGGGATCCTGGGCCAGACTACATCTCCCATTGTGCACTGTAACTGCTCAGCAAGAAGAAAAACCATAGTGCCTCCTGGGAGATATAGACAGACTAGGGAGCCTGTCCAATTGAGGGGCATAAGGAGCCTAAACTAAAACTTTCAGAAGAACCTAAAGCTGCATTTCCAAATGTTTTTGTTCCTTTTGTTTTCTTTAAAAGTTTCACAGGTCCCACCCCTACTCCCCACCCCCCTCCCCATTTTCTGACCCTCTCTAAGTACAACATACATAGAGCCAAAAGATGAGGAGACTGCCCGGTGCTGAATGACAAAGGTGGCTGTAATATCCTTGTATTTATAACCCAATTCACTGCACTCCCTTGGTGTGTCAGTATCTTCTGATTTCCCACACTTCATTTAAGGAGTGAATCTTTGGTTGGCTGACTGGAGGATTCCTCGTATAACGGCTGGAATTCCTGGCTCAAAAGAGGGTTCCCTGTGTGTCTGCTGGATTACCAGGCTAAAGACTGAATCCCTGGCATAACTGATGGATTATCAGGTTAAATGCAAAATTCCCCTGTGTGACGTCTGGAATTCCTGGATCCGTAAAGGATTCCCTGTGTAACTGCTTGAGGGCCTGTATTTTAGATGAGAAAATAAAGTCATGGGCACATGGAAACACAAAGGGGTGTAGACTGGCCCTATTTTAGAGCGCTCTTCTCCTGTCAGACCAAGCTGGTGAGTTATTTCACTCCCTGGGGTAAATCTTGTCAGTTTCCCCTGGATTCCTTGGTACACAATCTTCAGCTGGGAAAGTTTCTTTAATTGATCTTTCTTACCAAACCCAGTCTGACTCCTTGCAGACTTTTATGTTGAAGACTGTTTGCACGGCAGTCCCTTCCCTAGATTAATATTTTGCACCAGTAATTCCTGTAGCAAGATTTCCTGGATTTCACCTCAGAGCATCAGCCCTCCAGAGCTGCCCAGACAGTCTTCCCGCTTGTCCATTCGGTCTTCTGGAGCAGTTCCTTTCAGCAGTAACTCGAGTGGCAGTCCTTTGGGAGAATCACCCAGGCACTTCCGCTTCCTGGAGGCTGGTCCCCTCCCCATCATTCCTGCTGCCCTCTTTTATAAAGGTCAGCGAATTAAGTTCCACCTCTTTCCTCAGGTGCAGGAGATGAGCAAATCTGGCAGCCGGGCCAGCTCCAGGCCTATGACCCCAGAGGAATGTCCCCCCTTACTGCTTCACAGGTAGACTGTGCCTTCAGGCTTAACCCTGAGTAAGGGGCTGTGCATAAAGGCTTATCCCACCAGCTCAGCAGGAGCTCCAGGAAGGAACTGTGAGAGTCCCCACTTTTCCTCTGCTGCAGCAGAGTCCCCTAGCTCAGTGGTTCTCACCTAGGGGTCCGGGGCCTCCTGGGGCACCATGAGCATGTTTCAGGTGGGCCGCCAAAATAAACCAGAGAGCAGGACCAGATTAGATTCACTGGGGCCCAGGGCAGAAAGCCGTATCCCTTGTTCTGCTGCCCGGGGCTGAAACCAAAGCCCGAGCAACCTAGCTTCACAATGCGTGTGGCATGAGGTCTTGGGCAGTTGTTCTGCTTGTTACCCCCTAATGCCGGCCCTGGCTTTTAATCTAGTGAAAAACAGTTGTCGTGACACAAGTAGGCCATGGAATTTTTATAGCATGTTGGGAGGACTTAGAAAAAGGTTGAGACCCCCTGTCATAAACAGAAAGTAAGAGTTAATAGAACAGAAGTACTTCATGTCTCTTTTGACTGTAAAGGGTTAACAAGATCAGTGAGCCTGGCTGTTACCTGACCAGAGGACCAATCAAATCAAATCTTGAGGGAGGGAAGTTTTTGTGTGTGCTGTTAGTTTTTGGTTGTTGTTCACTCTGGGGGCTCAGAGGGACCAGATGTGCAACCAGGTTTCTCTCCAATCTCCCTGATACAGGTTCTTATATATTCAAATAGTAAGTACTAGGTAGATAAGGCGAGTTAGGCTTATGGGGGTTTTTTTTGTTTTCTGTATTCAATTGTGGTATTGGCTGGAAAAGATCAATGTAATTTGCTGAAAGATTTATACTTGTTACTTAGGCGGAGGGGTATTTCAGTCTATAGCGAAACCTGACCTAATCCATCAAATACAAAAGATAAATTTTACTGTTTGTCTTCTTAATAAAAGTTTCTTTTAAGAACCTGATGTGTATCGGGTGTGATGACCCAGGGACGGGTCGGATTTCACCAGGGAAGGTGGGGGAGAAAGGAGGAAGGGGGAGAGAGAGGTTAATTCTCTCTGTAATCTAAGATCTTTTCCTCTCTTCAGGAAGTCCTGGGAAGGGAAGAGAAGGGAGGGAAGGAACATAATTTCCTCCTGTTTTGGGATTTTCCAAGGGGAGTTGATCAAACAGTGATCATTCCAGGGTAAACAGGGAGGGGAAGCCTGGGAGAAGCAACGGTGGGGGAAAGGTTACTTTCTTCCTTGTTGTTACAGATCCAGAGGATGGATCTTGGGGTCCCCGGCAAGGTTTTGGGGGGACCAGAGTGTACCAGGCACTGGAATTCCAGGTTGGTGGCAGAGCTACAAGTACTAAGCTGGTAATTGAGCTTAGAGGAATTCATGCTGGTACCCCATCTTTTGGATGCTAAGGTTCAGGGTGGGGATTTATACCATGACACCCCCCGTGGCAGCTCACACCTCATCAGCGAAAGGAGATGGTGGAGAGTCAAGGCTCCACCCACTCTCCGCACTGTTGCTGTGCTGCATTCCAGACACAAGGTCTGAATAGGTGAAGCAAGGTGATGAGGGGAGGGACTTACTCCCTCACTTGCCTGAGTAAAGCCCAGTAGTGCAGTTTTACCAGCCTTGAGCATTCCGATATCATGACTCAGGCCCCCAGTGTCATGAGATTGGCTGGCTGAGAAATCTTGCAGGGTTTTTTTTTAGCAGTAAATATCGGTTCTGTTTCTTTGTCTTCTGGTGGCTGAGCCATGAGGGCGCCTGCACTGCATGTTTTAAGGATTTTTCTCTGCAGTCATGAGGGCTAGGAACTCACCTTTCTTGTTAATGTAAAGCTGAGATTTTCATGGAGTCTCTTGCATGGAGGAGCTACCTGTGACTCTGAGAAATCCACCAAAATGTGTGAGACTTGCAGTAAAATGACAGATATGGGAACAAGCCCTGGGGATAATCCAGCTGTAAGTGACAAGATCTTGTGGCAACAATTAGTTTCTGGAAGCCTAACTGCAGAAAGTGTTTACACTCTCAAATACTTCTGAAACCTGTGCCATGGATGGTGTGAGATCTGTGTAATGTGAGGGAGGAGAAGTTAATTTCTGTGGGAATTATATGAGCAGTTTTGCTGTCCCCCCCATTCAAAACACAGACTGGCTGGCTACCAGGGCCAGGAGCCCAGGTTACTACACATGCTGCCAGCACCGTATCCAGATAGTTCACTTCCTGCCCTGTGCCACGGCTGTGTCTTTTAAAGGGACAACCCACTACACCCAGGAATAATAATCCAGCTAGATGTCATGCTCATGTCTGATCCCTAACCCCCCCGCCCCCGGGTTCTATTAGAAGAGCAAATTTGGTCTTATACTACTTGGAAGCAGGATCTGAGCCAGGCCAGGATCCTCTCAGCCCCACTATCCTCCCACACAGCCCTGTTCCCTCTGGAAAGTCACAGCTTCCCTGGGGCCACTGGCTACACAGTGGATTTTATTCTCTCCCTACTCCTGGAACCTTTGGATGAGGGCTGTCTAGCTACCTCCCCCGTCCTGAACACATCCCCTGGTTGGACTCAGTCCCCTATCAGATTGCAGTATATGCTGAGGGTGCATTTCTGTACAGCACTGCTGATTGGAGTCTGACTGGACTCCACAACGCCTTAGCTATTCCAGCCTTGGGCACATACACAGCTCTGCCTACAGTATCACACTCACTCATGCCTTGCAGCACCCTGACTGCTCCAAACCTGACACCCCCCCAGTTTATCTGGTGGCCCCCAGTGTTAACATCCACCACACCCTACTGTTCAGGCTTCAGCCACTTCTGGATACAAATGGCCATGGGTGCCAAATTGCATGACACTTTTGTGAACAAACGCCGAGCAGAGACCATGCAAGGAGCGCTTTATTTCACATATAGCCTTGCAGAAAACAGTGGTGGTACCGGCACTGTTAGTTGTGACTCTGCACAGGCAAGCATGGCAGAGTCTTGCCCACAGTTATCGGTGCTTGAGACTGGGGGTGTGCACAAGGGCAGGGAAGCAGGGGCACAACCCCCCGCCCTCCAATAATCATTGGGAGCACAGAAGTGCTGAGGTCAGAGTGGTGGGGGGTAGGAGGTAGAGGAAGCTCCTCCTGGATCTGTGGCCGTAGGAAGAGCAAGCTCTTGCTGGGCCATGGCAGGGGGGAAGGAAGAGTGAGCTCCTACCAGGGGAACAGGTGGGGAGGGAAGAGTCCTTCCCGGGACAGGACAGAACGTGGCCCCTCTCCCCCTCCAGGTCAGAGTTACATGTCTGCACGCTCCCCTGCTTGAGAATGAAGCCCAGGATTTCAACCCAGCACGGAGTGGAAGCAGGACATGGCTGTTGTGTGTAGGCCTCAGGAACCCCAGCTTGAGTCAGCAGGCAGCTTCTTGAGGGCTGAACTGTTAGCGACGCTTATCTCTTCTGAGACCTGCTCTTCGAGTATTTTACAGTTGTTTTATGTTCTGGAGACTCTCCCTTGTGCTCTCACCGCTCCCCATCTTTGTCAGCTTTCTGAGTCAGCTTTCCTACCGTGTGCATTTCTGTCTTGTCTGGATTTTAACTCCCGACTCCCCATAACTAGAAGATCCTTAGAGGAAATGTCAGCATTCCAGCACTTTCAGCTCAGTCCACTCTTCCCCCTTCACCCTCTTCCTTTTCAGAACGTGATGCTGTTATTTAGCTGGGCCGCACAGTCACTTGAACTTGTTTAAAGGGCAAGCAACACAACAGTTTCTGTTCCTCTGGGCCCTTTGCCGATTTCAACATATCAAGCGTATGATTCTGCTCCCTGTCGATCCAGCCAGAATCTTATTAGCTCCAACATTTTTACAATTCATGAGCCACACCAGGAGTCTATTTAACACTCACTTGCTAGTCTTTCTGGCTCACTAGCACTGTGTCCAATTAGTCTAAACAATGCTTAGCTTCCGTAACTTTGATTGTCTCACATTGTATAGCGATGGATTTCCCAAGAGGATGTTTAATTATTTTTACTACGCTGTTGATACTCATTCCCTCTTCCCCTTTCTGAAGCCTGTCATCACCTGTTATGTTCTTTCCGCTCCAATCTGCCATAGCATTGCTGTCTCTGGATCGCAATCCATTCCATGTCATCACTTATCAACAGTCAACTAGCAATTCTTGCAGCCAGTTTGGGGGGCTTTTAAAATTGTTTTCCCCATTGGGACAAATGTTCTCATGTTTGTCTTAGTCAAAGAGCCACTGCCAGAGCCCAGCAAATTAAAAAAAGGTGAACTTCCCAACTTCCAAAGCTGTGGGCAATCATTCCCCCAAGTGGGCATGCAAAAACAAAGGCTGGTTGAAATTTGGCCCATAATGTTTTACGAAAAGCCTGGGACAAGATGGCTGAAGGGCCTGGTGATAAATTATTCAGCCTTTGGCTATTTGTCCATCGTGAAAATCAGAACCAAGGATCAGTAATCATTTGTCTAGAATCTATCCATTAGGCAATGGTTGACCAATAATTTGGGTGAAATATGCTGCTAGTTCTGACTCTGAAAGCTGAATTTGTAATTTAGTTCAGCTCTAGTGGTCAGCTAGGATTTAATGGACAGCATGGCACACCCATGGCTAATCATAACTTCAGCATACTGGCAGAGAGAGAACTCAGAACCTCCAGCTTCAAAAGCACAAGACATCTGAGCAGAATAAAAATCTCTGTGTTTTAGTAAAATAGGGTCTATGACACACCTATGAACCATTCTGACTCCATCCAATGCGTATACACACTAGCCAGTTCACTACAATACAAAAGGAGCTTGTCTATTATGATGATTTAAGTTATACAAATAGATGAAAGAAATGGACATGACACTTTTTTGGGAAGAGGGGTAATCTAATGAAGTATTACTGGGGACAGGTTGTTTTTAAAGAGTGTAGACTGTCACATGTGGTTCATTTTCACTCTCATCCTCACCCTGGGGGCGGGGGAAGTTGTGTGTGCAGTGCAGAGTTTTGTTTTGGGAGATACATTTTTTTAATGTCCATCCTGCTTTTTGTTTATGTTGGAGAAGACAACTTGGAAGAGTGGGCCTTGGCACATGGAGTAGAAGTTGGAGAGGTTTGTGATGGTCCTTGATCCCTGTGAGAGACAAGGTGGGTGAGGTAATATCTTTTATTGGAACAACTTCTGTTGATGAAAGAGACAAGCTCTCAAGCTACACAGAGCTCTTCTTTGGGTCAGTTCAGGGACGCCCAGAGGGGGGAGCAAATGGGGCAATTTGCCCCAGGCCCTCGGCTCTGCAGGGGCCCCCATGAGCATGGCTGAGGGTCCCTCCCCGGCCCTGTCTCATCCCCTCCCCTCTCCCAGAGCCTCGGCCCATCCAGCAGCATCCCTGACAGCCGCGGCGGGGCCCCTGAGCCCCTCCCCGCTAAGAGCCGCGTGGTCAGGAGGCGAGGTTACAAGCTCTGGGCTGAGCAGAGGGAGCTGAACTCAGCGTGGAGCTCCCAGCCCCGCCCCCTGACCATGCGGCTCTGAGTGGGGCAGAGCTCAGGCCCCGCTGGAGACATGCTGCCGCTGTTGAGTGAAGCTCCTGGATGTGCTGAGGCTATGTGTGAGAGGGGAGCCAGGGGTAAGGGGCCAGGGCTGGGGGAGGTTGGCTAAGGGGCAGGGAGTCCCAGCGACAGGGAGGGGGCAGAGGTTGGGGGGGAGAAGTCAGAGGACAGGAAATAGGAGGGTTGGATTGTAAGCATTCCAGGGGTCTGTCAGGACTCAGCGAGGGGGTAATAGGAGTTGGGGCAGTCAGGGGACAGGGAGCAGGGATGGGGTCCTGGGGTGGTAGTGGAGGGTCTCTGGGGGACAGTGGGGGGCAAGAATGGGTTGGGGATTCTGAGGGTTCCAGGGGTCTGTCAGGACTCAGCGAGGGGGTAATAGGAGTTGGGGCAGTCAGGGGACAGGGAGCAGGGATGGGGTCCTGGGGTGGTAGTGGAGGGTCTCTGGGGGCATGAGAAGAGCAATATCCTATCCCCACCTACCTAAGGAGAGACCCCCCCCCTGCATTCCCTGAGGCTCCAGAGGGGTTAATTCAGTGGTTCTCAAACTTTTGTACTGGTGACCCTTTCACATAGCAAACCTCTGAGTGTGACCCCCCCCCCTTATAAATTAAAAACACTTTTTTATATATTTAACACTATTATAAATGCTGGAGGCAAAGCAGGGTTTGAGTGGAGGCTGACAGCTTGACCCCCAGTAATAACCTCGTGACCCCTGAGGGGTCCTGACTCCCAGTTTGAGAACCCCTGGGTTAATTTAATTTTAGCACCCTGTGTCCATTCACATGCATGTGCTATTTTGAGCATTTCAGTTTTCACAACATAGGCTCATCCCAGATTCTGGAACAAGCTCAAATGCTCAGTTCATGGAGTATGTACATAAGATATACTAAAGACAAACCCACAGTAACCATCTCCAGTTTGTGAGGACCCATGGAGCCAGTCTCTAGGAAACAGATAAATGCATGGAGGTTAAGTCCATTAATGGCTATTAGCCAGGATGGGTAAGGAATGGTGTCCCTAGCCTCTGTTTGTCAGAGGGTGGAGATGGATGGCAGGAGAGAGATCACTTGATCATTACCTGTTAGTTTCACTCCCTCTGGGGCACTTGGCATTGGCCATTGTCGGTAGACAGGATACTGGGCTGATGGACCTTTGGTTTGACCCAGTATGGCTGTTCTTATATTCTAACCTAAATGAACTCAAAGTTATGGAGACAGATATGAGTCAAGGAAGCCAGCAGGGTATCAGAAACCTGGAAAAATCTCTGACTGGATGGGCTCAGGCGTTTGGTCACAGGCTGAGGTGGTTCAAAAAGTTTGGTTTTTTTTAAGCAGAATTTTTTTTATTGTTTCTTTAAACAATCAAACACAGCAAACAGCAGATATTTGGCCACACACTTCTGAAACCCCAAACCATATTCAGGTTATGGCAGATTAATTTCAGCTTTTTAATTAAAAAAACCACAACAAATTTTGAAGGAAAGCAGACATCCCTGATTTTTTTCTGCTCTTTAAAAAACCCTAGTTTTTGATCCAGAAACAGTTTTGATGGCACATATTTGTCCAACCCTTTTAATGAGTTTTAGTGCCTTTTAGCACTAGCTGATGCTGAGAACCAGTGATATCTTGTAAAGAAGTTTTCTCAAAACTGGATTTGTGCTGAGATGCAGAAGGTTTATTTTTCCCAGGGCCGCCCATGGACGGGGAGCAAGTGGGGCAATTTGTGCCGGGCCCCACAGGGGCCCCCACGAGAATATAGTATTGTAATTTTTTTTTATGGAAGGGTCCCCAAAATTGCTTTGCCCCAAGACCCCTGAATCCTCTGGGCGGCCCTGGGTCAGTTCTGTGTGAAATAGAAAGCTTGTCTCTTTCACCAACAGAAGTTGGTCCAATTAAAGGTATTACCTCACCCACTTCATTTGTCTAATATCCTGGGACCAACATGACTACAACAAAACTGCAAACAATTTTATTCCTGTGGGCATTCATTCCACAGTTTCGGACCAACCCTGGAGAAAGCGCTGTCTCTTGCTCAGATAAGGTTTTCCTTCATGGTAGATAACTCCATTGTGCCTGAGGAGCAGAGTTTTCCACAGTGGTTCTTCATCCCAGAGTTTTTGGCTCTTTTAGATGTGTTGGGTGCAAGCCGTTGAGTATGTTGAAGATAGGGATGGAGACTTTGACTAAGTTGGCTTAATATTCTATTGGCAGTCAGAGTAGGGGGTGGAGGGCAGGTGTGAGGTGCTCATGGTAGCTTGTGTTGCTGAGGAGATGTGCTGTCCCATTCTGTACTAGCTGGAGTTTCCTAAGGGTTGCTGACTTCATGCCCAGCATCTCACAGTGGCTTTTTCGACAAAGAGCTGGCAAATCATCATGGACCAAAATCAGAACACCTATAAACAACCAAGGCTGCCTGCAGCAGGGCCGTCATTTGCTATAGGGCAAGCAGGGAGGAGAAGTTGCCCCCACCAGACCTTGCTTTGCCCTTGCCTCATTTTTTTTATAGCTCCTTGCCATCTGCAATCTCTTGTGGGGGCCACTGTGCGGCTGGACCAGGACTCCTAATCGCTATGTTGTCAGAGCTTTCATACTTCTGCACCATATCCAGACTGGCTACAGAGCTCCTTTTTCTTCATGACATCCTTTTTCTCTATCCAATTTGACAGAAACACAGTCACCATGTTCTAGACCAAAGTTGCAACAGCAGTTCTGAGTAGTCTTCCCATCAGGAGTTGTGCTGGACTATATCACAATAGCTGCTATTGGAGTTGATCTGTAACTCGAAGAGCAAGGAATGGATCTTCCTTTTGTAGGATTTTCTTGGCTGTTTGTACAGCTCTTTCTCCTTTTACTTGGGGGTAATGTGGGCTGCTAGCAATGTGATCAAAATCATATTTTGTTCAGAATGACTTAAATTCTGCTTCAATGAATTGTGGTTCACTGTCCTTCAATAGTTGTTCTGGAATATCAAAGTGAGCAAAAGTGAACTTCAGTTTCTTGATAACACTGTGACATGTTGTGTCTTCTAAGTATGTTATTTCTATATACCTTGAACAATAGTTAACAATGACCAGGTATTGATGTCATAAAAAATTGCATAAATCTGCAACTAGTCTCTTCCAAAATCTCTATGGTAGTGGTATTGTTATTAAAGGGTCTTTGTGTTGTGTTGATCAGTTAATTATGCAATGTTCACTTGAAGATATTTTATTCTTTATGTCCTTTCTAATGCCCAGCCACCACCCTGACTGGTTGGCCCACTCATGGCATTTAGTTAATCCTTGATGTCCTTCATGGATGAGGTTTAGGATTTTTCCTCTCATTTTGTTTGGCATTACAACGCAATTGCCTTTAATCATGACTCCATTTGACTTGCTTTACTTTGTGGCGCATGGACAATTATCTGTTGCAACTTATTTACCGTCCTTTAGATGCCTGGACCAGCCATACTTAATGTACGTTAGAACTTCCTGAACTTGACTGTCTGTCGAGGTTTCTTTCTGTAACTGGAGTAATCTGTTTGCTGACACTGGTCTTTGTGTCTACTGCAGCCACGTACACCTTTATGTCATCTTTGAGCTCATGGGTAGTTGAGTGCGATGCTGGGCTGTGTGACAGAGTGTCTGCTTCTACCAGATTTTTCCCAGAAACATAGTTAGCAATTGGGTTAAATCACATTCACCATAGCAATAATGTTGGCCTCTCAGTGGTGCTTTATCCACATCTTTTACCTTGATGAGTGTTACAAACAGGTTATGGTCTGTTATCAACATAAACAAATCCAGTCCACACAGATATCTGTAAAGGTTCTCACATGCCCATATCCTTGCTAGGCACTCCTTTTGATTCTGTACATATCATTCTTCTGCTTTTTTGAGTGTGCAAGAGCAAAATGCAACTGGCTTCCATTCAGATCCATGTTGTTGCAACAATAATCCAACCTAGACCATACCTGCTTGCATCTGCACTTCCAAGTGTGGGTTTGTTCGCTCCATAGTGCTTGAGCACTTGAGCTGTTGAGATCATTTATTTTACCTTTCAGAAGGCAATTTCTTGATTTGGCCCCTATAGCCAAAATGTCTTGACTTTCACAGTTCATTCAGTGGGTTTGGTACTGTAGAAAGGTATCGACCTAGGTAATTTACCATCCCAAGTCTATGTGTCAGTTCTGGTACATTAGTTGGTGCGTTGAATTGCTTTTTACTTTCTCAGGGCTAGGACTGATTCCATCTTTGTTTATTGTCTGTCCCCAAAACTGGATTTAGGATAGGCGGAAAACACATTTTAACTTGTTTTAGCTTCAGTCCAGACTGGATGATTAGGCTTAGGACTTGGTTGAGGGTTTTGGTGTGTTCTTCCGTCAGAGATCCATACATCAGAATATCGTCTATGAAAACTACAACTACAACTACATTTGTGTTTGTTAACAATTCTGCCATCTGTCTTTGGAAATTTCAGGTGCACTGGTAATCCCAAAAGGTAATGTTTGAAAGCAAAATCTCCCAAAGGGTGTGATAAGCATAGTCAGTTTAGCACTTTCTTTGGTGAAGGGAATTTGCTAGAATCCTCTCAAGGCATCCAGCTTGTAGAACACTGTAGCTCCTTTCACTTTGGGGAGGAAGTCATCCAGTGTTGGGAGGATATGTTTTTCTCTCAAAACTGCTTCATTAAGTCTTTTAAGATCCATACAGATTTGTATTTTTCTTTATAACTGGTACCATTGAGGTACACTATGCTGTTGGCTCAGAGATTTTCTAGAGTTTGCCATCCACTCCATTCTCTTTAACTCAGTTTCCACTTTCTGAAATAATGGGACAGGAATCCTGTGAGATGTATATAAATGCCATGGTTCAGCATTGTCTCGTAAGGTTATTTGTACTGAATCGCCTTTGAAAAGCCCAATATCGCCAAATATTCCATTGAGTTATTTCACCTTTCTCACTAGGCCCATCTTGGCGCCCATGCTGTGGCTGACAAGGCTGTGGGTCTGTGGTCCTTTGATCACATACATTCTGAATGCAAAACTTTTTCTTTATAAGTTGTTTCTGTGGTGAACAGGCCCAGGCAGTTCAGAATCCTTCCAGGACTAGTCAGAGCTGTGTCGGGTGACTTTAGCTCTGGGAGGGGTTGAAGGTGATTGTAAGTCCTTTCTGAGATCACTGTGACATGAGCTCTTGAATCAATTTTAAAGTCAATAGTCTTGTGATAAATATTCAGTTTCACCCTCCAGGCAGGCTCTATGTTATAACAAGTGTTAGATCAATGTCCAGAAACAATGTTTGTTGATTGTCTGTAATACAAGTTCCAACTCTTGATTGCTTTGGTGCAGAAGACAGTTGCAAAATGTCCATATTTTATGCAAATATTGCACTGTGAAAATTTTGATAGACATGCACCATCTCTTGGGTTATGACTTTTCCCCACACTTTGTGTGCATATAGTCTGGAATTTGTCACTCTTCGCATTGGGATTCTCGTTCCTTGCTTCAGGGGTTTTATGGTCATGACTTTTAACATTCAAGTATCTGTTTACAGTCTCTACCTTAGTTTCAGGTATTTCCAAGTTTGTCAAGTTTCTCTAGGGGTATGTCTACACTACATAATTAGGTGAAATTTATAGAAGTTGTTTTTTTAGAAATCGTTTTTATACAGTTGATTGTGTGTGTCCCACACAAAATGCTCTAAGTACATTAAATCGGTGGACTGCATATACAGTACCAAGGCTAGCATTGACTTCTGGAGCATTGCACTATGGATAGCTGTGGGTAGCTATCCCACAGTTTCCGCAGTCTCTGCTGCCCATTGGAATTCTGGGTTGAGATCCCAATGCCTGATGGGGCAAAAACAGTGTCCTCAGGCCCCCCTCTCCCTCTGTTCCGCCATGAAAGCAACAGCAGACAGTCGTTTTGCGCCTTTTTTTCCTGGGTTACCTGAGCAGATGCCATACCACAGCAAGCATGGAGCCCACTCAGCTCACCATCACTGTATGTCTCCTGGGTGCTAGCAGACATGGGACTGCATTGCTACACAGCAGCAGCTCATTGCCTTTTGGCAGCAGATGGTGCATTATGATTGGTAACCATTGTCGTCGTATTCCTGGGTGCTCTTTTAGCTGACCTCGGTGAGGTTGGTCAGGGTGCCTGGGCAGACATGGGAGTGACTCAGCCAGGTCATTCCCATCTTCTGCCAAGCACCCAGGAGATGGCGATGGCTAGCAGTCGTACTGCACCATCTGCTGCCAGTCTAAGATGTAAAAGATAGATGGATCAAAACAAGAAATTGACCTGATTTGTTTTGTGAAATCAATGGCCTGCTAACCCAGGGTTTTGAGTTCAATCCTTGCGGGGGCCATTCTATGTGACAGTTGTTTGTGTTTCTCTTTGATGCAAAGCCATCCCTTTTGTTGATTTTAATTCCCTGTAAGCCATGTCATCAGTCGCCCCTCCTTCCGTCAGAGCAACTGCAGGCAATTGTTTCAAGCAAAACCAAGCAAGGAGGCGATGCCAGTGCGGTGATGAGAGGGACACGATCATAGACTTCTCACAAAGTACGGGCCAGGCAATGTGCCCCAGCAATGTGCACATCACGGTGATGAGCTCTGCAAACGTGCTGGCCAAACAGGAAATGAAATTCAAAAATTCGCAGGGCTTTTCCTGTCTACCTGGCCAGTGCATCTGAGTTGAGAGCGCTGTCCAGAGTGGTCACAATGGAGCACTCTGGGATAGCTGCCGGAGGCCAATACCATCAAATTGTGTCCACACTATCCCAAATTCAACCCAGCAAGGCCGATTTCAGCGCTAATCCCCTCGTCGGAGGTGGAGTAAAGAAATCAATTTAAAGAGCCCTTTAAATCGAAAAAAAGGGCTTCGTCGTGTGGATGGGTGCAGGGTTACATCGAGGTAACGCTGCTAAATTCGACCTAAAGTTGTAGTGTAGACCAGGCCTAGGTTTTGCTGTCTCACCATTTCAGACTGTTTTGATATGTGAGTAGCTGTTGCTAGGGTTAAATTTCTCTTCAATTTTAGCTGCTGTGAAAGGGTTTTTATCTATTAACCTAGTAACCAACCTGTTTTCAATATTTTCATGTTTTGTAGTCCCAAAATCAAAGTTTTCAGACAATATATGCAGAGCTCTTATAAAACATTCAACATTTCCCCTGGTTCTTGAATTTCTGGTGAAAACATGCTCTTTCATAAACCACATATCTTGGGGGTATAAAGTATGGATCAAACATAGTTAGAACCCTTTTATAGTCATCTTTGTGACTGTCTTAAGTAAAGTCAAAAGATTTAAAGATATGCTCTGCCTGCTTCCCCATAGCATGAATTAAAGAAAATACCTATATATTTCCAGTTTCTTTGTAGAGTTGATTTTCAATTTGAAACTTGCAAAATATTGTTTCCAGTCTGTCCATTTTGAACGTTTGTCACAGCTGAAGTTCTCTAGGGCATTGAAGAGTGGCATGTGGATGAGATCCTGCAACTTTTGTTGCTTGTTTCCATCTGTTTCTGTTCTTAGTTTACGCCTGACACCATGTCATGTTCCTGTACCAGATATGGACTGGCTACAGAGCTTGCTTATATGCACTAGGTATATTTGTCATTAGATCCTTTAATGCTCTGCCAGGTATGGCTGAGGTTAACCCAAATATGGCATTTTACACATGGCACCACTTAATGGATGAACTGTGTAATACAGTTTAGCATCCCATTACAAGAACCGTCCCCTATCCTTGCTGGCCAGATAGGAAGCAGCAGAAATGGCATGGGCTGGATCTGAATGCGGGGTGAGCCGGGGCTTGATCCCTGTTCTGGGCTGACCATGGCCCACCACCCCTGTTACTGCTCAGGACAGGACTGGCCTGTCACCTCCAGCACTGTTTTGGGTTGGGACTAGCCACTTCCTTTGTGGTTGCAGGATGGGATCTGCTCACTAACCTCCCCATGAGCAGTTGTGATGAGCGGAAAGCAGTGAAGAAGAATCTTTTCTGCAGTGATGTCCCTGGCATTAATATTTTTCCATCTCCACTTTCTTCTTTTCTTCACATGCTCTAGACAAAATAGAGGATGTTTTTAGCCTGTAATGATGCCCGTCAGCAGCTTGCCTGTGGGAAGTGAATCCAGGACTTTTGGCTCTAAAAGTGGGAGTCTCCACTGCTTGAGCAAAAGGACCAACTTTTGTTAGCAACAGAGACAATAGCAGACTCATAAATCTCTGCACATGCTCCATCCACTAGAGGGGGACAAAGACACACACCGAGTTAATGCATTGTAACAAGCCTCTTGCACGCTTTAATACCTAAATGCTTATTTAACTCTGCCCCCAGCTAAAATATTCATCTTTATCTTCACAGCCTTTTTCATACAAACTGAATTCCAAACCAGTGCATGGAGTTAAATACTACACCAACAGAAGGAAAGAGTAACAAATCATTTCATTGATGAGATGGTGAGTTGATCATTGAGAGAGCTAGTAGACATGTCCCAGATGAAGGGAACTACAGAGGAGAAAGCCCTTGCACTAGCTGTGCTGACACTGTAAGAAAGGAGAGTGCTGCATGAGCGGAAGTGTGGCAGGGGCATAACTGGAGAAATATGTGTTTAAAATTGACTTTTTAAAGTTTTGTTGACAAATTTGCCCCAAATTTGCATACACTCATGCACATCAGTTGAACCTGTTGAGTTCCATGGAAATAACTTGAATGTGTAAAGTTACTCAGGTGCAAACGTTTAAAGACTCAAGGCCCTAATTTGTTGTTAGACTCCAGCAATAGTCCCAAGATCTTCTAAGTATTCCCTCCACTCTCTGACTTTCATTTCTCCTGCAACATATTATAATAAACAATAGAGCTTTCTCTGCTTTCATGCCATGCCATAGTAAAATATATTTGCTTTATTTTCTGATTTGGACCTCTTTGTCTTCTTTTTTTATTTCTTTTTCTTCTCTCTCTTTTTTTTTCCTTTGGGTGCTTTGGTTTTATCTTAGACTTTTAAAAATGGAACCTGGCAGTAAAATTCACTGTATAGATTATCCATTTTTCAAAAGAGCGCTCTTGACTTTATGTGGGGAGAGGATTTGGGAGGAATATATATAACTTTAATCGAGCAAGCAGCAATAATGCTTTCTCCAGAGTTCCTTGCAGTTCACCAAGAAAAAAACAATGCCAAATCACTGAATCATAAACCTCCAGCTTAATTATAGACTCAAGGCAGCATGATATCCTGGAGATGAGGCTACCATTGCATAGACTCCATGTTGAGTGTGTCTGCTCAGACAAATAAGGTATGAGCTGACAGAGAGGTGGTCTAAGTAATTCTTCAAAAATAATCCATTTTTACAAAAGAAGCAGCAGAAACTATTCACAATTTTGATTTGGCAAGTAACCAACCTTTTCATTCAGGAAAGGGAAGGTCACGGGCGGGGGGCGGGGAGTATTTTCATCAGTAAGAAAAAACAATGGCACTGAGAAAAGAAAAATAGTAGGTCGTTGTCGGAAAATGACAGCAAGGAGAAAAGTATCAAATTGAGATATCCTTTCTCGTGAGCTGGGGCAGATGATGGATGGCAGCAATTTGATGGAAATTATATGATCTGACTCATTTTTAAGTGCGGTTTTAGAATAATCAAGTGAATTTCATAATCAGTGGAATAATTGAAAAGAAGGAAATGCTTCAAGCAGCCTTGACAAGTGATCATTTATCATTTGTGAAAATCCCAGTGTGCCTGTCTCCTTTCTTCCCCTAGTGCCACTCATGCACTCCACCCTCAGAGTTTATAAAGTACCCTATTACCATGGTTCCTAAGCACGGAGATGCTTTGGGGACCCTCAGATCCTACCTCAGCAGATTATATAACACACGCCCAGACAAAGAACCAAGTATATGTCATCAATTCATAGAGCTGGTACATTTTGCAGTTCTCTACCGGCCAGGGAAGTTAGTTTCCATCATTCGCCTTTTTGGGTTCAGAACTGAGTAAAAATACATAGTGCTTTTCAAAGTGCCTCTCCAGCATTAGGTAATGGATCTCCATTATGCCCCTGAGAGGTGTTATCATTGTGATGTATTCTTTCATTTAATATTTGCATTGTCATATAGCCTGTGATCCCCGATCAAGGATCAGGGCCTTACTCTGCTAGGTGCTCTACAGAGGAGTAACGAAGTCCAGCCTGAAGAAATTACAGCTACATGTCAGACAAGATGAGACAGGCAGACAAAACAAGCAAAGAAGGACAGGGGAGGTTGGGAAGATGAAGATGCAGTTTAGCAGACAAGTAAAGGTCTTAGCTAGTCACTTGCCTACACAGTGAAGATGTGAGGGATTTCAAGGCATCACAACATTATTATTTCCATTTTACAGATGGGGAAACTGAGCCATATAAAAGTTAAGGCTCAGCTGTTCAAAAGTGTCCACTGATTTGGGGTGTTTCCATTGGTGGGTGACTTCAAGTGGAGCTGGAGGTTCTCAGCCCCACTGAAAATCAAGCTGCCTGTGTCTGATGTTGGGCACCCAAAAATGGAGGTACTCAAAATTAGTGGCCAGTTTTGAAAATTCCAGCCAGGGCCATCAGTGCTCTAGTTAGGATTTGCATGCTTGGATTCTGGTGCCTCATCTTGTTCTCAAACCTCTACCTAGACTATGCGTCTGTCCCTGAAAGGAGCAGATTGTCTTAGAGAGCAATGGAGCAGAAAAGGGGCTGAGAAAGGCATGAAGAAGAAAAGTGAATGAAAGGAAATTTCATGAAATTCATATAGGATGGACAAAAATCAAATTTTTGCGTCCTGCTTATCTAAGTAGAAGCTGTGAACTTCCCGCTTCTAGCTTGTTAGTTGGACTAAATCTCTTCTAATTTATTCACATGCCAGCAATTGCTTTTATGTGCATCAGGATTGCTTTCATACCACATATCTGCTCTTTCTCTTGGTCTTTCTTTCAAGGGTCTTGATACAAATAGCAGTTTGCTTTAAATCTCAAACCTGTGATCTACCTCCCTCATTATCCCTTTCATCAGTCTGGCCCCCCGTTTCCTTTCCTAATAGAAAAGCAAATTCCACTGGGGACAAGAAGAGCTAATGGGAGGGTTTCTTTAGTCATCCTCTGAGCCATTAATCTTCACATCTCCTCCCTCCATACGGTACTTTCATATGTTTAATTTAAGAAGGTTATCTGTCAAAAATGATATCTCAAGGTAGTGGTAAGCTGGATAAATATGTCAGAAAGAATAGTTCCTGCTGTGAAGAACAAATGTTCAGAAAATACATATTTTGGTGGAATCTGGAGACTGCAAATGAGGTCAGACTGACATTTCTGTTTCATAGCATTTAGCTGGGCTCTCTTAGCTACTCTTGATGGTTGCAGAATCCCGTTGCAAAAGCTGAACAGACATCCTGTTTGGGGGTTAATGAAGCAACACCTGCAAGACGTCTCCAGATAAATCACTCAGCATTTCCAGTGGTGTGCTAGAGGCTAACTGGTCTGCTGCTAAATAATGAAGAGGACTGATTTTGCAAACGGAGCCCTCGCGATTCAGTAAGTGGTAAAGCTGCAGCAGCAGTGCAAGTGGGTCATGCTTGTGAGCCGATAATGAAGCTACTGAGAGGAAGAGTGTCACACTGGCATACCAGGTCTAGTTTGGCCTGTATAATTTCAGTCACATAATTATCACAGCTTTTACATTTTGGATTGCATCTCATGGGTCTTTTGGATTCTCCCTGTTCCATTCATCCAGATGTGTCACTAAAGATATGCTGACATTGCAGCTGAGGTATGTATGGTAGCTCATGAAAATGTTTAGCTAGCTAGCTAGAGTACAACTAGCATGGTTACATTTACGTGAGCTGCCATTCACACCCCCAGCTGCAATGCAGATATAGCCCAAGGGCATGTCTACACTGCCCCAAAGTGTGGACTATGGGGTGCAAATAGCAGTGTGCACCAAAGCGCTGCACTCTAACTCCCCCGCGTGAACCTGTATTTCCCCTGAGTGGTCCAGCAAGGGCACCCATTCTTGGCTTCCACCTCCCCAGCCATTGCCTTTCTGGGTAGAGACCTGTCTCACTCTCATCTAACCAGGGTATTTCCAGGCTGCACAGTTCCTTGCCTTCACTGCGTTGTTCTCAGCAGAGATGGGCAGCACAAGGTCACCCAATTGCTTTTTGTTTCAGAGACTGATAACAGAGTGATTTTCAACAGTTATAAGTACTACACAGCCTTTCCGTGCAACCCTATTTTATTCTTGCAGTAAAAGTACTACAGAGAAATCTCATCAAAAACAGTAAAAGAACCTGCCTGTATGCTAATAAGTTTATCAGCGATCACCCCATCCCTTCCATGGGCTCTGGCAGGGGTTGTCCTTCAGATACACACCCAAGGGGTTTCCTTATGGTTACAAGTCCATCACAGCTACAGCTCAGAACTAGTACATGGTCTTATGGGGCTTCAGTAGGCCCAGTCCTTCCAACCCTTCCCTAAGGACTGAGGCCAGAGGCAGTGTGATTCCCCTCTGCCCTGGATAGGGATGAGCCTCTCCGGACACCAAAGTGGGCGGAGCCAGTGAGTCCTGCGCCCCCACCCACCAGCGGTCAAGGCACAGGACAGGAAGTATAAAAGCCCAACTCCAGAGCTCATTAGAAGAACAGCCACCAGAGAGGCCAGATGCCTGTGGCCTAGCTCCCAGTTGGGAGACCCTAGCAATCGGTGGCCAACCCAAAGACTGGCCAGACCAGCTGATGCCTGATGCCGACCAGAGCCTGGAGGAGCTGCCAAGCCTGCCCCTCAAAAATTACCCAGAGGAGCTGCCAAGCCTACCACTCACCAGTTACCCTGAGGAGCCTATGGTGCTTGAGCCCTTGGAAGACACCGTCCGGACCCAGGTACCTCTAGAGTGGGAGTTAGAAAGTAGCCTGCTGGGCAGCCGACCTTAGTCTGGCTGCAGCACTGCCAGAGCCCATGTCAGTGTGTTGCGGCCAGGATCCCCACTGACACAGCAGCAGGTCTTCTGCCACTGCTAGGGCCCCGGGCTGGAACACAGTGGAGTGAATGGGCCTGCATCCCCCCTGCCACCCAACTTGTGAGTAGCCGTCTCCCCCTCTCGCAGGCCCTTTGGAGCCAGGACCCTGGGCCTGCTGTTTACCTGTCTGCTCAGCCCCTGCCTGAGGATCTGAGCCACTGACTCTTTACTGCCCCGCCCTGACCCAGGGCCGGGGCTTGCTCATTATATAGCAGTTGCTCAGCTCCTGGCTGAGGACCTTAGACCCTGACTCACTGCTGCCTGCTGATCGGGTGTGAATAACTGTTATGTTTTGCCTCTACTGCTGCCGTGGCGTGAGACCCCCATGGCCAGGCTAATTCCCCGTCACAACTGAAAGGAAGTAGTGAGGGGCTGCGGTTCCCCGCTGCCCTGGAGAGGGACAAGCCCTGGCCAAACCCCTCTACACTGCTTCTTCTTCTCAAGCTTGGAACATTGACCTAGGACATATAGAGGCTAAGGCCTACAAGTGATCCTGCTCTGAATGTTAACAAAGCACAGGGCATGGATGGGAAATGATCAAATAAAAAATTAGTCTTAAATTCAGAGCAAAGTCAATGGTGACACCGCAGCCCAGGTCTCAAAGTCTTTGCAGCTGACTAGTATGTATTCCAGCAAAGGGGCTCAAGGCCCTTTAATGCAGTCACATATAACTTACTGTACCTCTCAAGTTTTTCAAAGGCTGAGAAGCTCCAGATTCATTCCTTTTAGTGACTCTTCTTTATTCAACATGCTCACCTCTGAAGCAGACTAGGTTCAGTAAATTGAACTATATTCTCTATCAGTCATTCACCCACCAAAAAATCTAAGAAGCGAAGCCTTGCGCAAACTTACTCTCTTTCTGTCTCTCTTGCTGCTTGTCAATGAATGCCATTGTGGTCACTCACTAGCAGGCATCTGCTTCTTGTTCCCAAGTCTGAATGTTTTCTGTCTTGGTTTCGCTAAGTTCCTGAAGAAGAGTGAGATTTGCTAGACATCTTCAAGAATGGTACAGTCCAGGCCTGTAAAGCTCTGGGACACTTGTGAATGAAGGGATGAGAGGCAACAGGCAGAGAAAACCATGTTATTCTGTGTCTGCTTAGTGATGTACATGTCTGCAAATAGATCCTAAACAGCTTCCATTGCTCTCTTATTTGATTGGCTGATGCTGTGTGCTCTACGCTCCCAATGGATGCTAAGAGCATGGATAAAAATTGTTTCCCAAAATACACATTTCAAACAAGTCAGGTATTGTCCCTCCTGTTATGTTCACCGCACATGAGCAAACAAGTTGGATAAAAACATAACATACCACTTCTGGCAGGTTGCAAAATAATGCTACTTTATTTCTAAGAACTCAGGACCCTAATACACAAGAATGAAAAAAAAAGAGAGAGACAAAGCAGGTTGCTAAGAGTGTGACCGGGCTCACTTGCCCCACACTAGTACCGTGAGGTAAACTCTACTGTCTGGGTTGAGGAGGCCATGCCACCTCAGCCCTGCTGGGCATGCTTTAGCTGGAGACTAGATATAAAAGGGAGAGCTCAGCCATGGCTGTCCCTACCCATATGCAAAGCACACAGCTGCGCAGGGCACCAGGAAATTTGAGGCACCAAATTCCCTGGTGCCCTATGCAGCTGTGTGCTACTCCAGCTCCTGCTCCACCCCTTCCTCAAAGCCCCTGCCCCTACTCTGCCCCAGCCCCACCCCTGCTCTGCCCCGCCCCCTCTCTACCCCCTTCCCAAGCCCCCACCCCTGATCCACCCCTAGCCCCCGCCCCCAACTCCCTAAGGCTGCCGCAGGGTTGGGCCGCACTCAATGGTGGCAGCAAGGGTGACGCTGGTCAGTATGGCTCTGTGCCGCTGCTCAGGGCCGGTGCAACAATTTAGGCAAACTAGGCAGCCACCTAGGACACCTAGTGGTGGAGGTGCCTAAAAAGCCCCTTAGGTAAGAGGTGGACGTGAGCTGGGTGGGGGGCGCACGAAGAGGCGCCCGCAATAACGAGGGGGCAGCACAGGGGAACAGGTCCCGCCCCAGCTCAACCTCCGGCTCTGCCACGCCACAGCAACACACAGCCCAGCTCTAAGTCTCCCCAACGCGGCTTGCGAAACCTGGGCGGGAGGAGAATAGAGCAGCGCAAGCGGTGCTAGTGGAGGCAGGTGAGCCGAGTGAGCTGGGGGGCTACTCAGGCAGGGTTACTTCCGCAGGAAGGGCTCCCCACAGGCAGGGTTACTTGCAGGAAAGAGGGAAGTCTCCCAGGCATGTTAGCTGCCGGGGTGGGGGAGGGGGAAAGTCTCCCCAGGAAGGTTAGCTGCCGGGGAAGAGGAGAAAGTCTCCCAGGCAGGGTAGCTGCCGGGAGTGGGGGAAGAGGGGAAGTCTCCCCAGGGAGGTTAGCTGCTGGGGGAGCAGGGGGAGGGGGGAGTCTCCCCAGGCAGGTTGCTGCGGAGTGGGGGAAGAGGGAAAGTCTCCCCAGCAGGGGTTAAGCTGCCGGGGTGGGAAAGGGGAAAGTCTCCCCAGGCAGGGTTAGCTGCCATGGGGGCCGGGGGGAGAGGAAGTTACTGTCGCGGTGGGGGGTATGCTGCTGCGGGGGGGGGGGGGGCTCCCCGGGTGGGGGCTAAGTTAGCTGCCCTGGGGGGGGCGGGGTTAGCTGGGGGGGTGGAAGGTGGAAGTTTCGCCTAGGGCGCGAAACTTCCTTGCACCGGCCCTGGCTGGCTCCCAGCCGCACTGCTGGTGAGTGCTGGGGGGCAGTTCCCACCTGTCCCCAAATTCCCAATGATGGGAGCCATGGGAGCAGAGCGGAGCTGTCTGGGGCCGGGTCACTCCACTTACTGCCACCCCATGAGTGCGGGGTTGGGCCTGCTCTGCACTCACCGGGCAGCAGGAAGTGGAGCAACCCGGCCCCAATCCGCTGCACTCCACTGGCTTGTGCTGGGGGGTAGTTTCCTCCCTCTCCCCCAAGCCTGTTCCTGCCCTCATGCTGAGGCCTAGGGATAGGCCTGCCCTCCCCGCTGCAGGGAGGCTGCAGAGGGTACCAAAATGGCTAGGAACAGCCCTGAGCTCGGCTCATTCAGAGCTGACCACCAAGGAGGGAGGATGCAAGCTGCGAGCTTCAGCTCAGGAACCGTGGAAGCCCCAGATGGCAGAAGCAAGGGATACTCAGACTTTGGAGGACACCCAAGGAGTGTTGGAGCTGCTGGGTCACACTGACCGAGGAGCCCAGAGACTCTGGAGATGCTGGGGCCACTGCATCAGGAACAGAGTAGGAAGTAACTCAGGGGGACTAGGTATTGTGCTGGATCGGGTTAGTGTATTTCAGGTGGATTCCCAGCTGATCCAGTGGCGGGCACACTTGCCACTGACAGGGCCCTGAGCTGGAACCTGGTGGAGCAGGAAGGCCCAGGTCCCCCTTCCTGGCCACCACCACCCCCAGGTGGTGGCCAACTAATCTGAGTGGCCACTAGGCCAAACAGCCCTACTGAAGGGACGCTAGCCATTGTGCCACGCAGACCTGTTGAACAGGGCTGTTAGACTGACTCTGACCTCTAGGTCACACACTGCTGAACAGGGCAGCTATATTGACTTTTACCCCTAGTCCAAGCTATCCCAAGACAAGAGATGGTTGTATAGACTCAGCCATGGGGCCATCATTACCCCCATCGCATCCCAAGAATGGACAGGGTGCACTTTCTCTGTGACAAAGAATGACGCAGCTCAACCCACCTTGCTCTAGGCTGGCTCTTTGCGGACTAACTGCTGAAGCCCCAGATTGCACACTTCCTTACAGAGCCTCCAAGCCTGCAAGCACGACCAGGAAAACCCTTATGAATTAAAGTGATAGCCTGTAATTTTAACACAGTTTTCAATACTACCTCACTGCTTAAAAATAGAAGGACTGTGTCAATTTCACTAGATGCTGTTGGTTTTGATTCCAAACTTTTCTCCCCTCCTGAACTCAATGAGCATTGAAGTAACTGGATTTGTCCTATTCTGTACATGCATGTGACTCAGACAAGAATTGAGAGGGACAGAAAGTGACAGTGTGATGCAAACTTTAGACAGATAGGTAGCCAGAGTATCCATTTCTAGGACAGAGAAACTGAAAATGGCACAAGCTCCTGATACAGCTGCCCAGAAATAGGTTCCAAATGATGTGTTCATATTTAATTGGAATAAAGTTGTCAGAAAACAAGAAAAGAAGATACAAGTGTGGAATTGGTTCATAAACTACCATTCTTCCATACATACATACAGATGCTGGGAAGTGGAGCTTGTTTTGGACTTGTACAGCCTAACATCAAGCTACATAAGATCCTCCCCCACCCCGCAACTGAGAGCTTTAATTAAAGATACAACTTCATAACAATTGATAGCTTTGCAATAATGAATTTCAGAATGCCCAACCATGGATCTCCCTTGGTACAAAAATACATCTTGGGCCAGATCTTTCACTGGTACAAACTGTGGTGAGAATCGTCCACTGCTGGTCTGGCTCCGTAATTCCACTGAAATTATATGAGTTCCTGATATACTTCCAGTAACATGAAACTGAAATCAGTAGGCCATCTGTCTATAAATTACAGGAGCTGGTGGTCTGTAAACAGTGCTGCTGTCTCGAGTAATGTAGGGACACACATCTTGAAGAACACCAGTTACTGCACAAGGTGAGTAACCTCTGCTTTACCATGTTGACTAGTTACCTTGCTTTCTCCTTGTTACTTTGTGTATACAGCTTTTCTCGTTTGTCTTAGATTGTAATCTCTTTGGGGCAAAGGATTATCTATGTGTGCGTACAGTGCCAAGCACAATGGAATATAAATAAATACCAATATGTAAGCAATACAAATAAATAATAATAATCATAATTGTTTTAGATAAGGTACAATCTCAGTGCAAGGACAGGTTCCTCTGAAAATCAAAATAATGCAGAAAGTTGAACACAAAATAGGCATCAAATCATACTGAGGATCCATCTTTAACACCAAAGGGTTGATTCTTCTCTTGCTGACATTTTGGAAAATCAGAAGTAAAGCAATAAAATCAGTGGAGTTAAAATGATCTCTAGGTGATCAAAGTGAGAAGAGACTCAGACTCACTGACCCTTTCTTGGTGGGCTTGAATCTCCAGGCTCTCTCAGCCCTACTGAGATAGGTAGCAGCATGACCCCTATTGACTAGTACCGAGAAATGAATCAAAAGTTATGGGTGGCAGGCACAGAATCTCATGATTATAGCAGCAGTGTAAACACTAGACTAGTCTGGCATTTAAAGATTAATACCACAGTCCTTTAGGTCAGTGGGCTAATGACAAGAAATATCAAAGTAAAAGGACGCGATCACTTCAATCATGCAAATGATTAGCATCCATCTTCAAAGTCCTGCCAGGTCCCTGCTGCTGCTGTCACAAATGCAGAGCACAAAGCAAAGGGTTTATGAAGTACAGCTCCTCTTCAAAGCATTTCCAGCTGCTTAAGAACTGGGCATCTCCTCTCCACAGCCAAGCGGAATGCTAGGGAGACTGATTCATTACCATGCTGCAAATGACTGTCATAGACTAGGCATTGCCATAACTGCAACTGCAACAGCACTTTGCTTGTCTGAGGGATGTTCTGTGGTGGGGAGGGTTTGTGAGGACAAAGGCCCCCATTTACTGTGTGTTTTTCCCAGTATTAGGGGATGATGGTTGAACACTCAGTTATCACAAGATGGTTTGTAACATGGTTTGTATTACATTTGCCTTGCACAAAGAGCAGAGCATGCCCTTTGTCTGGTTGCCTTCATTTAAGTAAGAAAGAAAGAATACAGGGACTGATTCTCCCCTGCCTGGCACCAGTACGAAGTGGGTAGAAAGCCCCTGCCACTCAAAATGGTGGCACTACCTACTCCCTTTGCATAGGGGTACATGACGACTCTAGGTGCATGGCAGTGGAGAAGCAGATCCAAAATCTCCCCAAAAGAGAGAGAGGCCTGGTTTACACACAAACTAGCAATGGTTTAACTAAAGCTGTGCTTTTAAACCAGTTCAGTTCACCTCTGTGAACGCCTAATTCAGAAAGTCCTGGTCTACACTACAGGTTTAGGTCAAATTTAGCCCTGTTAGGTTGATTTTAGAATGAATGTGTCTACACAAGCAACCCCGTTCCGTCAACCTAAAGGGCTTGTCAAGGTTTTTTCCCCACTTTGAACTTTAGCGTCCAAAAAGTGGGGACCTGCATGATCACTTTTAAGCTTAATTACTAGCTTAAATCTGGTACGCTGCCACCAGCCAGAAGTCTGTGTCTGGCACACCTTCTGTTCCCCCAAAACCTTCCCTGGGGAACCCAAGACCCAAACCCCTTGAGTCTTAAAACAAGGAGAAATAAACCATCCCCTCTTCTTTCCCTCCACAGACTTTCCCCTCCCTGGGTTGCCTTGGGAAGCTTCACACCAATCCAAACTCCTTGGATCTTAAACAAACGAGGAACTAACACTCCCCACTTCCTTTTCCCCCCACCAATCCCTGGTGAGTTTAGACTCAATCCCTTGGATTCTAAAACAAGGAAAAATCAATCAGGTTCTTAAAAAGAATGCTTTTAATTAAAGAAAGAAAAGGTAAAATTTATTTCTGTAAAATCAGGATGGAAAATGCTTTAAAGGGTACTCAGATTCATATAGACTAGAGGGACTCCCCCTGCCAGCCTGAGATTTAAAGTTACAGTAAACAGAGGTAAAAATCCTTCCAGCAAAAAGACACATTTACAAGTTAAGAAAACAAACATGAGACTAATCTGCCTTGCCTGGCTATACTTACAGTTTTGAAACATGAAAGACTGATTCAGAAAGATTGTAAAGTCTGGGTGTATGTCTGGTCCCTCTTAGCCCCAAGAGCAAAAAACGAACAAAAAAAACAACACAAACAAAGACTTCCCTCCACCAAGATTTGAAAGTATCTTGTCCCCCCATTGGTCCTCTGGCCAGGTGTCAGCCAGGTTCACTGAGCTTCTTAACCCTTTACAGGTAAAAGAGACATTAACCCATAAAATCTGTTATGAAACAGCAACAAGAATCCGTGGCACCGTATAGACAACAGATGTTTGGAGCTATAAGCTTCGTGGTGATATCCCACTTGTGCACATGCATTCGAAGATAGGGTATACTGCCACGCACGAAGCTTATGCTCCAAACAGATCCTGTTTAAAGTCTATATAGGTGCGCACAGGTAATCTTTGTGCTGCTTTACGATCAGTACTCAACACGGCTACCCTCTGATACTTGTTATAACAGTGGCTCTTTAAAATTGACTTCTGTACTCCTCCTGGTGATGGGAGTAAGCGCAAAATCTACCCACTTAGTGTGAAATTTGGGTAGTGGAATGCAAGATCGATGTTCTAGGCCTCCGGGAACTATCCCAGTGTACTCAATGTACATACTGGACAGCACTTTCAACTCCGATCAGCTGCCAGTACATACAGAAAAGCCCCAGAACTTTTGACTCATTTCCTGTTTGGCTCAGCGTGGCCACTCAACAAACAGGTGACCATAGCAGTCCCCTACAATCCGCAAACAGGGCTTCAGCATGGAGCGAACGGGGACTCTGGATCTGACTTGCTGTGTATGGGAAAGAAGAATCGTGCGTGAACTCCAATAAAAAGAAGAAATGCAATCATACATGCCCAAACACACAGGGTATGATGGCAAGCTGCAACAGGACACACGCGGCTGCATGAAAGTCAAGGAGCTCAGGGCAAGTTAATACCAAGACATAAGGAGGCTAAACGTGTTCTGGGTCAGAGCCCATACATAGCTGCTCGATATCAGTTGCCATGGCACTCTGGGAGGGGGAAACCTACCAGTTCGCCCACCACTGTCCACTGGACACCCTGCAAAGGGAGTTCAACGCAACAACGAGGAGGGATTTCAGTGGAGGAGGAAGAAGAGGAGGGTAGGAGAATGCGCAGCAGATGCAACGTTGAAATCCAATTCTCACCCGCAGCTCAGAACCTTTTCATCACCCTTGAGCCATACCCGCTCCCAAGGTGATCCTGACCCTGAAGGCAAGAAGGCCCCTCTGGTGATGCACACTTTCGTAAACTACAGTACGGGGGGTTAAAAACAATAATGTTTGATTTTCCGCTGACGACTTGTGAATGCATTCACAGACCAGGACAGCACTTGGAAAAAAAGTCTTTAACAATGTCTGGGGATGGAGCGGGAATCCTCCAGGGACATCTCCACGAAGCTTTCCTGGAGGTACTCTGAAAGCCTTTGCAGAAGGTTTCTGGGGAGGGCTGCCTTATTTCATCCTCCACGGTAGGACACTTTACCACACCAAGCCAGTAGCAAGTAGTCTTGAATCACTGCAGCACAAAGCATGGTAGTGAATGGTCCTGGGTTTTGGTCGCATTCATGCAACATTCAGTTCTGTGTTAGCCTCAGGAGAGTGATATCATTCATGGTCACCTGGTTGAAATAGGGGAATTTTTGTAAGGGAACAGTAAAAGTACCCCGTTCATGCCAGGCTGTTTCTGCTTCGCTAAAAGGGATCATCCCTGAGAATAGCCACGCGGGGGGAGTGGGGAAAGGATCATTCCAAATAGCCACAGGGAATGGTGGGGGGAAGTGTGTGCTGCACATCCACTCGAAAACCGCAGTCCCTCCTTTTAAATGGCAAACCCAACTGGCATTGTTTGCTATGGGAAAGGAGGTTGCTGCAGTTTGAAAATATTCCCACATGTTATGAAGGCATTAGAAGCCAAACCCGTGTACCCTTTGGCTTACCATGGCTGCCTGGAAACAGAATTCTGTTGTCCAGCCATGTGTGATGTGCCACCATACCGGCAGACGCTCAATATAAAAGCAAAATGCGACCTTGTACCTAAAGCACATGTGCTGTCTGTTGTGAATTGCTTGATTCACTGTGAAAGAGTCTCCCTTTTGTTCTCAGAAATGTATCATAAATTTTACTCTCCCTTTTTATCCCCCCTGCAGGTGCAAATGTTTCTATGCTCCCCCTATCATCTCCATCGCTGAGGTTATTGCAGATTAGAAGGCAAAAAAACCGCACTCACGATGACATGTTTTCCGAGCTCATGCAGTCCTCCCGCACTGATAGGGCACAGCTGAATGCATGAAGGCATTCAGTGGCAGAGGCCAGGAAAGCATTAAGTGAGCGCAATGAGCAGAGACAGGATGCAATGCTGAGAATAATGGGGGAGCAAACGGACGTGCTCAGACATCTGGTGGAGCTGCAAGAAAGCCAACAAGAGCACAGACCACCACTGCATCCACTGTACAACCACCTGCCCTCCTCCCCAAGTTCCATATCTTCCTCACCCAGACTCCCAAAAACGCTCTGGGCACCCACAGACTGCACTCCAGAGGATTGCCCAAGCAACAGAAGGCTGTCATTCAAACAGTTTTGATTAATAGTGTGACTACAATAAGCAATGTGGCCTTGTCCTTCCCTCCTCCCCCATCACACTCTACCCCACCTGGGATACCTTATCAGTTATCTCCCCTCCCCTTTTTAAAAAAAATTAATAAAGAAAGAATGTATAGTTTCAAAACAATAGTGACTTTATTTCCTTTGCCAGCTGTGATCGAAGTGGGGAGGGAGGTTGGCTCACAGACAGTTAAAATCAACAAAGGGGGCGGGTTTGCATCAAGGAGAAACACACACAACTGTCACACCGTAGCCTGGCCAGTCATGAAACTGGTTTTTAAAGTCTTTCTGATGTGCAGCACGGCACTTCTAATCGCCTGTGCTCTTCTAATCATCTTGGTGTCTGGCTGTTCAAAATTGGCAGCCAGGTGATTTGCTTCAACCTCCCACCCCGCCATAAATGTCTCCTCCTTACTCTCACAGATATTATGGAGCACACAGCAAGCAGTAATAACAATGGGAATATTGGTTGCGCTGAGGTCTAACCTATTCAGCAAACAGCACCAGCAAGCTTTTAAATGTCCAAAGGCACATTCTACCAGCATTCTGCACTTGCTCAGCTTATTGTTGAACTGCTCCTTACTACTGTCCAGGCTGCCTGTGTATGGCTTCATGAGCCATGGGAGAAAGAGGTAGGCTGGGTCTCCAAGGATAACTATTGGCATTTCAACATCTCCAACAGTAATTTCTGGCCTGGGAGGTAAGTCCCTTCTTGCAGTTGCTCAAAGAGCCCAGAGTTCCTAAAGATGTGAGCGTCATGCACCTTTCCCAGCCATCCCACACAGATGTCGGTGAAACATCCTTTGTGATCCACCAGTGCTTGCTGCACCATTGGGAAGTACCCCTTGTGGTTTATGTACTGGTTGGCAAGGTGGTCTGGTGCCAAGATAGGGATATGCATTCCATCTATCGCCCCACCACAGTTAGGGAAACCTATTGCAATAAAGCCATCCACTATGACCTGCACATTTCCCAGAGTCACTACCCTTGATAGCCGAACGTCAGTGATTGCATTTGCTACTTGAATGACAGCAGTCTCCACAGTAGATTTGCCAACTCCAAATTGATTCCTGACTGACTGGTAGCAGTCAGGTGTTGCAAGCTTCCACAGGGTTATCGCCACTCGCTTCTCAGCAGTCAGGGCAGCTCTCATCTTGCTATTCCTTTGCTTCAGGTGGGGAAAAGCAACTCACAGAGTTCCAGGAAAGTGGCCTTATGCATGTGAAAGTTTTGCAGCCACTGGGAATCATCCCATATCTGCAACACTATGCGGTCCCACCAGTCTGTGCTTGTTTGCCAGACCCAGAATCGGCGTTCCACTCTGTCAACCAGTCCCACTGTCGCCATGATGTCCCAATTGTCACAGTCTGTGTTTTCAGGAATGTCTGTGTCCATGTCCTCCTCACAATCGTTCTCGTGCTGCCATCTCTTAGCCAGGTTCTGCACATAATGCAGTATAATGCGCGAGGTGTTTACAATGTTCACAACGGCAGCGGTGAGCTGAGCGGGCTTCAGGCTTGCCATGCTATGGCATCTGCACGGGTAACCCAGGCAAAAAGACGCAAAATGATTGTCTGCAGTTGCTTTCATGGAAGGAGCGAGGGAGGGAAGGGAGAGAGACGACGTACTCAAAACCACCTGGGAGAATGTTTTTGCCCTATCAGGCATTGAGAGCTTAATCCATAATTCCAATGGGTAGTGGAGACTGCGGGAACTGTGGAATAGCTTCCCACAGTGCACCGCTCTGAGAGTTGATGCTAACCACAGTAGTGAGGATGCACTCCGCCAACTTAATGTGCTTAGTGGAGACGTACACAATCGACATATAAAATCAATTCCTAAAAATCGACTTCTATAAAATCGGTCTAATTTCATAGTGTAGACATACTCTGAGTTTAGTATGGAATCAATTTAAACTAAATAGATAGAAGCCAGGTATAAATCAGTTTTTAAATGTCTACACAGTAACAATTCAATTAAATCAGATCATAAACCAATTTCAAGTTAAACCAGTGCAACTCTGAAAGTAGACAAGGGCAGAGCGAAAGCACAGTGGATTTTCAGTGTGACAGCCATCCTGAATGGGGAAGTTCTATGGTCAATGTTATGCAGGAAGTCAGTCTAGATAATCACAACAGTCCTTTCTGGCCTTGACATCTATGAATCAATGACTTTGCACAGCTCCCATGTCATTAGCTGTTTTATACAACTGCTGTCTACCCAGTCATGCATGTTGGAATGCAGCTATAAGTCCACATGGAGACAGACCCTCTCATGAAGCTGATTATGCTGGCTGCTTAATTGCCCCATAAAGTATATAGAAAGCAAAGTAGTACTGATTTTACAGAAGTGTTCCGAAAACACCGCTTGGATGAGTAAATCTTGTGTCTTTATTTTTTAAAAAAAGATGAAATGATGCCATACGCTGAAGTGCTAGTCAGCCCTGCCACACCCTTATTCTCTGAGCTGCCTTTGCTCACACTTAGTTGTGGCTTGATGCTGACATGTTTTTCTGGTTCCAGTGCGAGGTGTTTGTGAAAAGGGTAGTTCATTTGCTGCTGCTGCTAGCAAAACTATAGATGCCTGCCACCAAAGAGAAAATTGACACAATAATACTTTTGGAACTTTCCTTGTAAATGTGGGTGCTTTGTTATAAAGTCCCATTTCCTTGGAATACCCTTCAGCTCAACCCACTGACAAGGTGCAAACAGAATTAAAGTTATAGAATAATCAGGATCTCTGACAAACTGTCTTAGAAACATAGAAGGAGATGAGGTGGGTCTGATGTTCACCAATGCCTGCTCCTTGCAGTCAGAGGCAACTGATCATATACAGCACCTGGTACAATGGAGCTGAGCCATCTAGGCACTAGTGAAATATCTATAGTAACAATTAGTGGGATATGACAAAGGACTGTCCACATTCAGTGCTTCAAAAGATAGCAAACAAACCGTCCTTCGAAGCCTCAGCCTCAATTCTTTGCCAGCATGCCCTGAAGGCAAATTCCTTCCCAAGCCCAAACTTGGTGATCAGTGGAACCCTGTGCATAGGAGCAAAAAGCATTGTCTTTATGCTTTTGAGGCCTGCTAAACCTAGAGGTGCCGAGTAACTGTAGCTCTTGCTGAAGTCAGCTAGCCCAGTCCCATACCCTGCAATACTGCTGCTGCCGAAATGACATGTCTTCAAACTGCTGGTATTGTCGTCTTAAATGTCCTGCCTTGGAAATGTGTGCATGTGCGTGTGGATTCGGCTAATTATGTATGCAGGAAGAGTTCTGTGAGTGCATGTATACAATGGAGGTCTGCATGGATGTGGCTAGTTATGTATGCAGGTAGGGCTTTGTGTGTACATATATATGAAGGCCGTGTGTGTGTACTTATATTGTTCTAACTTCAACTTGCGTTCCCTGTATGGAATGGAAGCAAGACCCACCTCTATTGGTAGGTATTGGCTGAAACTGCACACAGTCTCTCATCTGAATCTGTTACCTCTGTTTTCTGTGATTGCAGTTAGAAGTGAAGGCCTGGGTCCTGAAGCACCTCCTGTGGGACACAGCAAGGAGTACAAGGTTGTTGCACTCTCATGCAAGGGTGAGCAGAAGCTCTATGTGGGTGCTAGCAAGGCTAATTGCTAGGCGTAGTGCTCAGCAGGGAGTGGAAGTGTTCTCACTCGGATGTGTTCTCTTAGTCTCAAGAATGCAGCATCAAAGGAGGTGGAGCGTGGGTAGAGAATGAACAGGAAAAAAAATAGGCTTAAGTGTGGCCCCTCCCCCCAGAATCCCAAGGTGTCACACAGCTGTTTCGTCTCACCTGTGCACATAGGTGGGGATAACTTGGGAGCAGCAGGCCCATTACACTCTCAGTTCTGCTCATCACTTTTACCATAGTAGTAATGTTTATACTGTCTTCTTAGTGTAGGCGCAACATGCCTCAGCTGGCATGTGACCAGGATTCCTCACCATTGGTCTGCTGGTTGGATCATTAGCTTCCCTGGCTCGGGCTGGGCACTGACGGGGAGTGCGACGTGAACGCTGATCCATGCTCCCCATTTATACTGTGGAAACATACAGCGGCCCCAATCAGATCAGGGCCGCATTGTGCAAGGTGCTGTACAAACACAGGAGAGAGCCAATCACTGTCCTGCAGGGCTTATAATTGAAAGGCACAGACAAAGGGTAGGGGAAGGGTGTTACAAGACACAAGCAAATGAATCCGGTGAAGAATTGGTCCAGCTCTGGGAATCACAAGGGTTGTAGAGTGGTTGTGGTTTTTTGGCAGATGGTGTGGGTAGAGGAAAGGAAGAAAAGGGGAACTAGGAAAAGGAAAGAAGGGAAAGAGGAACTCCCTTGCTTTTATACTGTATATGTAAACCTCTACATGGATTACACCTAGAAAGCAAAGTTTCCCAGGCCTCTTTTAGGGCTGGTTCCATTCTCCTTCTCCCTGGCCATCAGTCTTGACTATGATCTTTGGTGAGGAACAAACGAGGAGCCCTGATATGTCATCTGTTTGGAGTGTCTGGTTTAGTTAGAAATTAATCGAAGAAAGTAAGTTCTTCTGAGGATCCTTCGCCAGGTGTTACTGGTCTATACCTACCCTGGGGTCCCTGGCTCTGTCAGTCAGTAACACCCTAAGGATCCTGATCCTCTCTGATATTTAACTCAACCTCTTGACAAGGTTCAATACTGTGTAATCAGTATCAAAGTGTGGCACAGGTTTTATGGTGCACGTAATAAGCGTATCATTTCAGTTTGAACCAACCTAGTTCAAATGTAATGCCTTACACCTTGTCTAAACGATAAAGGAGTGAGAAGGAAAAGTGTAGTTTATTTAAAAATGTGTTTTAATAAAACTCTGTAAATTACACTAAGTGATGTTTTAACAAGATCCCATTGGAGAAGCTGAGCTGCAGCAATGTTTCTATCATTGCTCTATTTTTTTTTTATTTATTTAACAGCCGAAACACAGAACTCAATTTACAAGTTTTTAGCCATGGTAGATGAATTTTAGTGGGATAAATCCACATGCTGCTTTTGATATTAGGATGCACTACTGAGGCACTCAGCCTTTTTATTGTTATGAGCCCTAGCTGTCAAAGCCAGTTATATTGCGCTCCTAAAAACTAGATGCAAGATCGCTTGACTCTCTGAGGCATCAATAAAAATGATTTGTTTATTTCAAATTTTTATTATTATTCATATGGAGACAGTAGGATCATATTCAGCAGGCTCTGTTCTCTCCCAAGAGCTGAGCCATGTCAGCAGATACTACTCCAGCAGATCACGGCTGCTGCTAAATATGTATATGTGCACATTAGTCACAAAACCCTGAATGAAAGGAGCATTGGGGGGAAAAAATAAGAACATCTAATCAGCCCCCTTTGACTTCCATTAAAGTGATCTCTCTTTTTCTAGATACTAACTTGCAACTAGATTTGTTTTGACAACATGGTTTTGGGGGGTCAGAAAATGCTGATTTGTTGAAGCCAAAACTTTTTATTAGATCCAGGATGGAATTTCTGGTCAAAACCAGAGAGCATGTGACCCTCCTCAGAACAGCCAATAGCTTGGGCACACACCTGGGATATGAGACCCAGGTTTCAGAGCTGTTTCCAATCAGGCAGAGCAAGAACTTGGACCTGAGCCTCCCACTTTACAGGCAACTGCCATAACCAACAGGCTATTCATTAGTCTGGGGTCTTGAGTTCTCTTGCTTATGTTTTGTGAACATTTTTGAAAGGTCTCGATGTGGAACGGGAAATCTTGTCAGAGATGGGAAAACCATTTCCTGCAAGCTCTGTTTGCGACTCACATGAACTGACTTAGCCCATCTCTGGCTCCTTTGCCCCACTCCAGTGGCACAGAGCAGCTGTAACACATGCCAAAGCAGCCGACTGAGGATTCCCTTGGTGTAGGGGAAATCTTTAGATGGAATAGAGCTAATGTAGTCAGCTGTCCAATGCTTCTCGTTGTTCCTGAAATGGGGATCATGTCAGAGTTCTGGCTGGGGAACAAAGCATGCCCCAAGTGCTGTTGCTCTCTGTCAATGCATTGGGAGCTGCTGCAGCCTGAGGATGTGCCAACTTGCACAGGGGTTGAACTGGAAGCCAGACATCTCCTAGATTGTGAGGGCATGTGGACTATTTCACTACAGCTTGGCTCTGTATGAGGACTGCTGGCACTGTTTTGGTGGTGGTACCTTTTGGGTTGGGATCCCCATGAAATTTCAGATGTAACAGATGAAAATGTGAAATTGACCAATTTAAAAACCTTCTGGCTGTGAAATTGATCAAAATGGACCATGAATTTGGTAGGGCCTTATGCATTGCACAAATAATTGCATGTGCACATTTAAAATTCTGTTTCTGCAACCATTTGTGGCATAAAAACTCTAAACCATAGATATGTTCAGATAGTTAACAGCTGCAGAGGCAGGCGCATTGGCAAAACTAGTTCATTAAAAATCTGGGCCCCCAGCCCTACCAGTAGGCATGAGCCCAAATCCATGCATATTATGTGAACCTCTGTCCTTCTGCCTTGCACTGAGCCTCTATTTACACTCATCTTTCTTGACACAAAATCATGCTGAGATTCCTTCCCACAATTCCCAAGTGAACCTAATCTGTTGTTTGACAGGGGTGCCTAGCATTCTCAAAAGATTCTTTTATTCATTTATTTTGATATTAGCCGTACAGAATAGCTGAAATGCCTTTGTTCACTCATCTTTAGGGAAAAAGTGCTACAGTAGGTGCAAACAACACTTCCTAACCTCTTAGCTTCCATGGACAATGACACTTTCCTTCTGCTGTCATCCCAGGGGGAAGGAAAGTCTTCATTAAATGCCAGTTTCCAATGTCTGCTTCCCCCGGCACTGGAGAAAGTATCATCATAGTGAAAGAATCTTTCTCCTAAGATGACATTTGCTATGACCCTGCCAAAGTCGTTATTGTTAAGCAAATAAGATGTGCAAATCCAAATAAAAAAAGAGCATATCAATATATGCAAATTGCAGTGTAAGCTTTTAAACTGTTGGGCTGATAAAAAAAAATCCTTCAGCTTTCTTTGCTGTAATTAAATATATACTTATCTGCCTCTAGGTGGATAAATGCCTTTGCTTGTCTCTTTCTGTGATCATGTTCTTAGAGAAATGACAAATTAATAACTTGAGTAACAACAGTTCAACGGAAACAGCCTGATTACAAATCTTGTTAGAAAAAGGTATTTTACAGGAGAAGTTTCCATTTAGAATGCGGTAAATGTCTCTCAAGGAAGAAAAGCTGTTTAAAAACTTACATAAATGAAGAAACAGTAATCAGGAGAGACAGTGCCCATTTCTCTTATTATATGGGTATAATTCAGTTACAGAAAACCCTCAGCTATTATCAGAGGGGTTTAGAACTGTCGATCCCTGAGAGCCTGCATTATTAACTAGGCTTGGCAGTATATTTTCTCCTGTAGAACACAAACTCAACACCTCTTCATTTAGCATGCACATTGGATAGTTCCTGGTTTAATGCAGCACATCTTGACTGCAGCAGCGCTGCGACTTTATGATTTGTTTTTGCCGTTCTGGAGTTTAAAGCAGTAGGTTAAATCCTACAGCATTTAGGATATGACCAGTGTCTTCACTGCACTGACCTGATAGGCAGGAAATTGACCAGGTAGCCAAAATCTAATGAGCTCATTCATTCCTGGTGATTAACATTTGGTGTCAGATAGAAATGGAGCCCATCTTCCCTGTACCTGGCTGGTAGTGACTGTTTTTACCATGGGGTTTTTACCATGGTTTGGTGGTCAATGGGATATGTGTCAATGAATTTCATGCCAGTTCCTAGCAGTGGGTTCTCCACTTCATGAGTCTTCAGAGTCTACCAGCTCAGCTGGTACTCAGCTCCACCACCTGCCTTGTTGGATCATGGAGGAGGAACTTATCTCACTGCTGGAACTGGTCTCACTGGGCAGCTGTCTCTGCTTTAATGACTCTCCAGAGAAAGAACTTCAGTCTCCAGCACTGTAAATCCAGCCTCTTTCTTCAACCCAACATTCTCCTGAGGAAAGACATGAGGTTACTGGGCTGATGTCAGCATCTGTACTTAGAGATAACAGCTGGAAAATGTAGTCCATTGCTGTTTGTCTCCATTCCCTGAAGAGGCCCGTGCTGAAGGGACCCCACTGCTTCACCTCTCTATCTTCCTCTCCAATTATTGCTTTTATTTTTCCTTCTTCAAGGAAATCTGGAAGCTGAATTAACGAGAGACTTATCACCTGGCTTCCTAGCTTGTGGAAACTGTCAGGCTCACAGCTGATGGACAAAGTGCTCCTTTCTGTAGCTCTTGTGTAGTCTGCGCTCACACTGGGTGCAGTCCGCTTCCATGCAGAAGGCAGCACCAGAGCTATGCAGTACTCATTCCCCACATAATTGAGTCGTGCATAGACCTGGTACTGCCCATCTGCAGAGGGGTGGATTTCACTTTGTCTACATGGAACTGCAATTAACTCCAATGGAAGAACTATGGACAGAGGGAGTGCTTCAAAGGCAGCAATAGAACCCACAGAACAGAGAATTTTTGCTCTAGGTTTTACATTGATTATTTATGTTTAGAGGATGCAAAAATGAAGAAAAGAACTATAACATGCCAGTAAATGTCTGGGGTGAAATCCTGACCCCACTGAAGTCAGTGGCAAAACTCCCATTGACTTCAATAAAGCCAGGATTTCACACTGACCTCTGCACTTCTGATTCCTTGTTGGGCATTATCCAATCAGCATGGTCCTTGAAATATCAGGACAACTGATCAGAAAACTGAGCTTTATTTGTATTAGCAAATAGACAGTATGCAATAGTTATTTATATTTAAGAAGCAACGAGCCCCATTCCTCTATATGGGGCTTAGCCACATGGCAGTGAGTTGTTGACTAAGGCCTTGGCTACACTTGCAAGTAGGAGCGCATTAAATCAGCCCCGGGCACCCTAACTCCTGAGGTGTCCACACTGGCAAGGCACTTAAAGTGCCTGGACTCTGCACCTGGAGAGCTCCTGGTAATCCACCTCCACGAGAAGCATAGAGCTTGCTGCACCCTGCCTGAAATGCTCAGGTGTCAGTGTGGACAACATGTTGCATTACTGCACTGTGACTGGCCTCTGGAAATGTCCCATTAGCCCCTGAAGTCAAGTGGCCACCCTTGTCATTGTTTTGAACTCGGTTGCAGGCATGCGGATATCCCTTTTCAAAGTTCCGTTTTTGACAGCCGGCATGCTTATCTGCTCCGGGACAAAGCAAACCATTACTGTGGAATGCTGCTGCTTTGTGTGTGCGTGCGTGTTTGGGGGTGGGGGGGGCTGATGTTGGGGTTTCCCCCTGCTGCTGTCTGAACTTACAAGACAGCATCCTGACATACTCTCTGCCCCCCGAAAACACACTCTCTCTCCCCCCACATATACACAACACACTCCACCTCCATTTGAAAAGCACACTGCAGACACTGCACACTGGGATAGCTACCACAATGCACTATTCTCTGTGGCATTGCAAGAGCTGCTAATGTGGCCACGCCACTGCGCTTGCAGCTGACAGTGTAATCACATGGCAGCGCTTTCCGCGCTGTGGTCTCCAAGGGCTGGTTTAACTCCTGGGACTCTGCATCTGCAAGCGTAGCCATGACCTAAGAGATGTCCCAGCAGGGTGGAAGAAATGTTGCCACACCTAACACGGATGTCTCCTGTTCTCAAGGGTTGAGCACAATTGCAGGCCTGCCTTACCTGGAGCTCATGAGGACTCTAGAATATATCAGTGCAAGTGAAGAACAGGGAGAGCCAATCTTGCATTATTGGGAGTGCTGCTGTCTGGCTACCAAGGCCAAAGAGAGACGCATGCAGATGTGCTCCTGATTAGCAAGCTGAGGATTGCAGGGAGGGCCCTTCTCCTCCCAAGGCTCACCCCTTTATTTACCTTGCATGCTGGAAAAGAAGGCAACAGAGGCATAAAGGGCTTGTAACTTACTTCCACTCATTGCAGAAGTAGTCCACCTTGTACATAGACTTGCAGTTCAAGACCATACTCCCTCTCATGTTGATTTCCAATGTCCCAGTTTCGCTGCCTGCACCTGAAATCACACAATCAGAGAAAATGTTTTCCTTTAGATTTACCTTGCAGTCATATTAACCCAGATTTTCAGCACCAGCCTCTGTTTCCACTGAGCCCATCCCTGCTGCATCATCCCCAGCTGCAGGACCCATTGTTGAGTGGCATGAGTTGCTTTGTAGCTTCAGGGCTTTGTCGCTGTCCTCACAGCCAAGCTCTTGCTGGCCAAGGAAACAAAAGACCAAGGCTGAAAATTGATCCCAGAGGTTCCGCAATGCAGGGAAGGACACTGACTACTTGGCAGGTGAGCCCGTGTTATTTCTGGGCAGCAAAATAACTCACAGATTGCAGCTTTTCTATATAAATGTAGAGGCTTGGACTTGGAGCAGGGGCTGAATCTAAACAGTGGATCCAGTGGGAACTTGTGATGTCATATGGTTACAAAATGTTGGAAGTTCTCAATGGTATGTGGATGTCACTAGGGCACTTAATCTCTTTCCAGCTGACTTTGGCTTCCATCCCCTAAAAATGAATTGCAGATGTTCCATCTCCTCTAACTTGGAGCCAAAAGATTTGGGCCTTTTTCCATTTTCATTTCACACTCTTCACAATAAAAAGAAGTCTCATCAGTTATAATCTTCCCCCCTCCCTCCCTGCCATCATGAATAATGGTACAACAAGCTTCTGCTTTTGAATGTGGAAGATGTAAGAAAGCAGCAATGAAATCAACACTAATATGGCCGGGACACAGTGTCTCTAGTCCAACTCCTTTCATGAAAAGAAGATTCTTTAGACTAAGAGGACCCAGAAATTGCTACTACTTCCATTCACTCATGTTTTAATTTGAAAATGAAACCTAACTAGATGGCCAATGTTCAGAGGATCTATGGGACTTCTCCTGTGCCTAGCAATATATTTTCCTATGGTGCTGCACTTGGCTTTCAGCTCTTGCAGACCCATACTCAAGAGTTCACTAGTATTTCTGGTGCAGACACAGCTCCACCCTGTCATACTTGAAGATCGAAAAATGTAACACTGGAACAAAGCCTCATAGCTTTGCTTGTTTCTTTCCTCCTCCGAAAGAGCTTAATGCTCATCTTTCTACACCTGACAGGGTGACCATGTCAGGTGTAGAAAGATAATGGCGTGTTCCTTGTCTTCCCTTATCCTTGTCTTACCTACTGGGAGCCCAGTCATCTGCTGCACTCTAGATTGCCTGGCAAAATCCTGCAGGGATGCTGTTAGCAAGCACAGCCAGTCTCCAAGGAGATTGTACTAGTAGATTGTTGTTCCCAGGTGTCACAACAAGAGCTATGCATCAACCCATATCCCATATCGTCAACTAATTATGTTTCTGATGGATTGCCCCATCACCGAATCAGTAGTCAAAATCTGAACCAGGGGCCAGATCCTTCATCTCTTCCATTTAAGTAAAAGTCAAGACTGGTTTTCCTGCCCTTTCCTGATACTCCTGTGTCACAAAGTTTAGGGGGATACAAAGCCCTGCACCCCCCTACTTCCTGCAATTCACCATGACTCTCAGCCAGCCAGTAAAACAGAAGGTTTATTAGACGACAGGAACACAGTCCCAAACAGAGCTCGTATGTACAGAGAACAGGACCCCTCGGTCAGGTCCATCTTGTGGGGTAGGGAGCCAGACCTGGTTCTGGCCTCCCTCCATTTCCCCAGCCAGCTCCAAACTGAAACCCCCTCCACCAGTCTCCTCCAGCCACACACCTCGGCTCTTCCTCCATTCTTTGTCCAGTTTCCCAGGCAGAAGGTGTCACCTGGCCCCATCCCCCTCCTGGGCTCAGGTTACGTGCTCATGTATCATCCCTCAAGTGAAGTCACAACCTGATATCCCATCACCAATGCAGACAGTATCAGTAAAACTCCCCTGCAACATCCCCCAGTCAATACTCCCCACTCCGTCACACCCTGTCCCTAGTTTCATCAACTAATTTAAATCACCATTTAAAATTTGTTTCTGTCATTTATTCCTTGCCTGGTAAAAAGTGTTTCCTGCAGGCTGCTTTCCTCAGCCCCAGTCCTTCCAGCATCACCATTTATCCTGTGAACTGTCAGAGACTTCTGGTGGGAGCGCTTCTGAGCAGATTGATGGCCTTGCAGAGGTTCAAAATAACTAGAAATAGGATGGCTTGAGCCCCAACAGGAAAAATACATCTTTTATGGCATTTATTGGTTTAAGTTTACATCGAGTAAAATGGGTTCTCTTGAAAATGATTAGCAGGTGCATACTCAGATCAGGCAGCTGAAAATGATTGAAATGGCAGCGGTAAGTTTATTAGTTAAGGCCCGTATGGAAATAAACACTGGGAGTTAAGTATTTGGATGGTAAAATATACCCAGCTGATGGGATGTGTTTAGCTATGTAATGTTTAGTCCCTTGTTTTCTATGTACTACATCTGAAGTGTGAGATTTTCTAGCATGCTCAGCGCTGGCCTAAATCTGTTCACATAGACATCATCTTGTCACTGATGTCAGTGGAAACAGAGTTAGGTTAATGCTGAGCACTTTGGGAAATCTTACATTAGAGCCCTAAGCATTCTTCATGTGCAGAGCTCAGTAATCCTTTTGTTCACAGAGTTGGCTCCGTGTATATGTGGAAACAACCATCTGAAAACTGAATGTGTCAGGGGGGTTCTTACCCCCAGAAGAAAGAGAATTTTGCACATTTAAAACCACAGAATTACAAAACTACACATGCTTTGCAAAAAAAATGAAGCTTAAAACTCTTCAGTCAAAGGGCACTGATTAAATGGGGGGAGGGGAAAGATATCTAGCATAATACAGCAAGGATCAGCGTTAGATCTAATCTTATTTAACATCATCCTTAATCATTTGGAAGAGGGAGTTAATGGCACATGAATGAAATTCACCGATGATACTAAACTATAGAGAATTGCGAACACCAATTAGGATGAAAAGAATCCAAAGTGTCCTAGCTATCCAGATTAGAAACATGGGCTTAAAATGAAATTCTCCTCAGAAAAATGCCACATAGTACTTATGGGAAACAACAGTCACTGAGAGGAGGATACCTGAATGAGACAGGTGTAACAGCACATTAGACGTGAGTTTGTAATGCAATGTGAATCACATAAGGTCAGTGCAGTTTGGGGTTGAATGCACAGAGGCCAGGTCTTCCTAGAACTCCAAGAAGGGCATGGGGAGAACATCCACTGCGGCATCCTTTAGCATTGTGGAGTACTCTCCTGTCTCCGTAGCCCACCAGTGCAGGGTGATGGGACTTTAACCCTGCCTACCTTCTGTGACAGTCTGTACTATTATGTTCACCCTTTTTTATAAAACTATGATAAATTTTGAACAATTTTTAAAACTCATAATCTGCTGAACATTATCGTCCTGGTGAAATATGTGTGGCAACACTGTATGTAAAGTTATTAAATTCTACTGTATAAAGCATGTTCCAAGTTTGGGGAAACAGCTTCAGACCAGTTCCCCAGAGACAAAAGGCTAGCCAACACCTCAGCCAGGTGTCAACAAAATCAAGTGGACTATTATCTGGTTAAGCAGCCATTCTTTGGATGGGAGAAGGGTGTGACTGAGAACTTTACATGTTGGCAATGGATCAGCTGAGGGTCCCTGTATAAACATACTGGATGTCACTTGAACCCCAGCTGGAGATGGTTCTCAAAAAGGAGGAAAAGATATAAAAATAAAGAACAGAGGCCTCGAATCACCTTTCTCCCCTCATTTCTAGTCACATCAGCAACAATGTTTGAAAGACAAAAGAAGCATCATTGAAACATGGGAGGGTTCCTGGCTGAAAGATTCAGCCAGGCTGCTGTAAGCATATGGTGAGAAAAACCTTTTTTGCATTAAATTCATTTAGCTTGTTAAGATAGGGATTCGTTTGTGTTTTACCTTTTATTTCTTTATAACTAGTTCTGACTTTTATGTCCCATTACTTATAATCAATCTTTCTATAGTTAATAAACTTGCTTATTTCTGCGGCATTTTGGCGGCGACGCCTCTCGATGACGCCACTTGCTGCCGACAAGCGATGTCATCGAGAGGTGTCACCGCTGAAACGCCGCAGAAATTCGGCAGCATTTCGGCAGATGCTGCACCGCCGGCCAGGACGCGGGTGCATTTAGATACCCCCGCGGGCACCATGGCGCCTGCGGGCACTGTGTTGGGGATCCCTGCTTTATTGTTTTATCTAAATCGGTGTCTGTCTGGATTTGAAGTGTTTGGGAGCCTCCATTTGAGATAACAGGCTCTGTGTGTATCATTTTCTATTAATTAAATGATGGATTTTGTAGGAGTTTGTATTGTCCAGGAGGGTGTTGGGCAGTACAAGATGCACATTTCTGGGGACAAGTCTGGAACTCAGAATTTTCTGATGTCACTCTGCAATATAATTTCAGGAGTGGCTGGTTGGAAGCACTCCTATAACTCAGCTGGGAGTAATTTTACATGCCACAGGAAACTAGCTCAAAAGGCTCATAGTTCAATTAGGTTTTGATAAGATCAGATTTTGAAAGACTCTGAAAGGATTCCCCTTAATGGGAATTGGGCATCACATTTACTTGGACATCTTTGAAAATCTCCACAATCAGGGTTTCGCTTTGCTGATTCGTCAAAACAAACAACATTGTTTTAATTAACTGCTAATCAATAGTGCCAGCGCATGCAGGGAACAAAGCATAGGACCGCATGCTAGAGAAGTGACGGAGATGCAGGTGCCTGAGGTAGTTAGTGAGTGTTGCTGTAGCACTGTTTGTTGTGGTGTCAACTTAGTTTAGAAGTGAGTAACAAAATGCTAACATAAATGCAAATCCCCATTGGCCACAAGCAATTAACATTCTTTTATTACAGTAAAATGGGATTCATGGATTTTTATTTTTGTTTGTTTTCATCTTCATTTCCTGAGCAGGTCTATTAAAAGGCAGTGATTTACTGTGTAACCTGGAGTAAAAACATTTGGAAATTACTGTAAGCTTTCTAATTAAGTACCATCTGATTAATGGCTCAAATTTATAGAGACTGCTGTATATACGTGGCATGTCTGCATGCAGTGCACTTTAATGAGCTCTACTTTGAGGGCTCAATTTTTCTGAACTTCTCTGCTGAAACATCAGCCTGGATTTATGAATGCGCTGTGGCACCGAGGGCATAACTTGGGTATGAGTGGGCCCTGGCACCTCAACTTGCTTTGTTCCCCTGGACAGTGGGGATGATATTTACTCCCATGCTGGTGAAGCACTCATGTAATACATTTTAAAACTCATGTGGTCTTAATGATCGTCCCCATCACTCTCTGGGGGCAGACTGTTTTTTCTCCTGGAGTCGTGTGATTTTAGCAGTGTTTCAGCACTTTTGTAAGTAAGACTGTAATCTTCATAGTTATGGAGAAAAGTTTGAAAATGTGCCTTTTATCAGTCTAAGAAACTTATAAGGCCTCTTTCACTGTAGTTTCTGATCACCTCACTATCTTTAATGTATTTATCCTCACAACACCTCTATGAGTTAAAGGATATAAGTGGGGTACTGAGCGACTAAGTGATTTGTCTAAGTCCACACAGCCGGTCTATGAGAGAGCAGGGACTCAAATCTACAATTTCTGGGTCCCTCCCTAACACCTCATCCACTGGACCATCCTCCCCTAAGGTCCTTAAACCCAAAAGACAAATAAATAATAATAGTACCTAACTCTTCTGTACTGCTTTTTCCTCAGTAGATCTCAAGGTATCTCACAATGTTTGATGTATCTATCCTCCCCACACAGCTGTGAGGGAGGGAAGAGCTATTATCCATTTTACAGGTGGGGAACTGACACTAAGTAACTTGCCCAAGGTCACACAGGAAGGCAGTGGCAGAGCACAGAACTGACCCCCCCCCCCTCCAAGCCCTAGGCTTGTGCTCTAACCACTGGACCACTTCTTTAGCCAATCGAACTGTTTTCTAAGCTAATCTCTGATTTTCGGGGGTGGGGCTGATGGCTATGTGTTGAATGTTTGGGGTTGGCAACATTTTTGTTGTTACTTTGACATGACTGTACTACCTGTGCAAGGTGCTGTGCTGACTGGACTGACCACCCTGGAGGGCAGAGTCATCTATCCCCACAGAAAGCAGCAGGGGAAAGAGGAGCTCAGCCTTCTCAGCCCTTGGCTTTCGCCCACAATGGCATCACTGCGATGGGACTGGCTCTTGTGCTGCCCTGCAGGAATGTCACCCTGGTTGTGCATCTGTCTACAGATGTGCAAAGTCTATGATTGTTAATCTTTGTAGGCGTATGACAGTAAGAAATAAACTACACTGCACATCCTGGCTGAAATTAATCTCTGAAGGTCAAGACTATAAATCCAGGATTATAATCAAGGGTAAGTGTGGGGTGCTGTCCCTTCCTCTGCCTCATTGGAATGTTCTCCTGACCCCCACCAGACCCATCTTCACAGGCGTCCACCTCTGACTCGCTTCTCCAAATGCTTCCCATGTAAGTGATGAACAGTGTTACCTGCCTGGTGTTCTGAGCATGTTCCCTGACCCCTTGATTCCTCGTACTCCAGGAGTTCTCTGGCTATTTCATTGTGTGAACCTTGAGGATGATTTTCCAGAGCTCCTATAAGGGATTTAGGAGCACCAGTCCCATTGACAGATAATGGTAGCTGCGTGCCTAATTACTTAGGAGCTTTTGAAAATCTTCCCTTCCACCTTATTTTTAGAGAGGGACTATCTCTCTACTTGTGATCACCCCTCCCCCATAAATAGGGTGGGAAAGGAAATGGATATACTGTTTTGTGGGGAAATCCATAATTTCAACATGTTTTACTTTCCATTTCAGGATGAAAACCAAATTTTCCATGTTTCCTGCTAAATGCTGTCCTTTCACTCCTTCCCCCCTCCCGAAAAAAAAGTGTTTTGGATTGATCACAAAATGTTTTGCTTTCAACAAAATAGCATTTCCTGATGGAAATGTTCCATTGGAGAATTCTCAGCCGGCTCCCGGCATTAAAGCTTGCATACTGCCCAGTGACGCTGACAGCAGTTGCTTACCCAGGAAAGTAACTTTAGCAAAATAGTGAATGTATTTTAGCTGTCTTTTCATGTGAACTACTGGGGCAGCTGGTACCAGACAGAAGAGCAAGCCCTAACAACCAGCCAGCTCTCCACAAGCAACTGTAATAACCCACTGGGCTAGAACCAGCAAGCATGGGAAGTTTAGTCTGCTGATGCTTCTGCATCACCATTGGAAGCTTAGGCCAGGAATCTGCTGGGGGACCCTGTGAAGCTAGACACTGCAGGAAGTCCCACCCAGCAAGGCCTGAATGGCAGTCCTCCTCAGCCTACAGGTTGGCCCATGCTGGTATATAAACCAGGAAGCCCTGAAAAACAACTGTCTGAGCAACGATGCAGACTGCCTGCTTGCTTCTACTCCAGACCTCACCTTCTGTGGCCCCTAGGCTCTGGTTTCTGACTTTGCTTGATCCAGTCTCTGCTACTGGTCTCCTGCTGCAAGCTGGTAACTGACTGGCGCACACTGATAGCCCATGGCCCAGCCCCAATTGCCACCAGCAAGTGCAGCCGAGACACCAGTGAACGTCTTCCTGATCCTCTGCCCAGCCACTCTGTGCAACCTCACGTTCTCCCAGCATCAGCCTCTTTAAACGCCACTCCCATACTGCTGCCTTGTTACTATCCACAGATCCATGTCCACCCAGCCCTACCATTCTCATCTCGATGGTAAATGATTTATAAGCATAGCACAAAAGAATTATCATAAAGCGGAAGACAAATCGGCAAGATTTGTGCAGTAACACTAAGCTCCTGTCTCCTCCTTCTGTGTTGCCTTCCCTTCCTTGGTCCTATCCCTCTTTAATTTAGAAGCTCCTCAGGACAGAGCCCTTGTTTTGTTTACTTGCCCCTATGGCACCCAGCATGTTGATGGGTCATGAGAATACAGGGTCAGCTCCTGATAGCTGAAAATCCCTCCACCACCCCCTCCTGGGTCAGGTTAATAGAATTTCAACCAACTTAGAGATTCTGAATTTCTACTACCAGACTGGCCTGCTGATATCAATTAAATGGCATATATCATGCAATTAAATTGTTTATGTTCCAAAGGCCAAATTCCGCTCTCAGTCACGTAAATGAACAACCAGAATAACTCCATACACATAATTGAAGTTGTGCCAGGCATCAGCCATTAAAACAGAGAGCAGGAGACATTAATGCTTCCAAGGCTTTAAAGACTACATTTAGGGCCTGATCCAAAACCGGCTGAAGTTAATGGAAAGATTCCTAACTGGGGCTTTAATAGGGTTTGCATTAAGCTCTTATCCTAATACCCCACCATTATTATAGCCTTCTTCCTGAATTTAATATAATAATAATACATTTCATAGCCTACAAATGCTATATAACCAGCAATTTTCTTTTTCTTTTTTAGAAGCCCAACTAAAATCTATAACACAGGGGGAAAATAATATCCTAGACCCACAATCCTATAAATTGAGCAAGGACAGGAAGTATTTCATCCTAAACCTTCTGAGCACAATCTGTTTCATTTACCGCAGACATATAGTCTATAGGAGAGAACAAACTGATAGAAGGTAAATCAAATCAGATATTATAGCAAGCCTTGGCAAAAAGGACAGCAAGCCATTGTGTTGATGTTTTGTTTGTCTTTGCAAGCATGCTGCAGCCCTGTGAAATTTGTATTCCCGAGGACCCTGCTAGCTCTCAGATTGTTCTCCCAGCTGGTCCCAAGTGAATTGTCAGATTCTAAAGAGGCACAAGGATTATTGACTGGACACAGGATCACACTGACCTTCTCCCAGGTACTCATTGTTTCAATGTCCCTTAACCTTTTTTTCTAATTTTACTTGTATGACAATGGAAGTTACTTGTTAAAGAGCTGTTGTCATGACTGTCATAATAAAAAGTCATTAGTCTGCACTGGAGGAGCAACTTAGAGGCACATTCCTTACTGATATATGATTGTCTGCATATTCCAATTCAGTTATTTACCAGAGAAAGGGCTAAATCAAAAACCCCTGATCTGAACTGTCCCAAATTTTGAAAGGGGTTTGGAATCCAAATCCTCCATCCAAACTGCACATTTTCATACCAGAGGTGACTGTGTTTCAGTGGTAGCTATGTGTAGGGAAACTTTTACACAATGTATTAAAAAAAAATTAGGCTGAAAATGATGCAGACATGGCAAGTGGAATTTGTTATTCCTGAAACTATAGCTGTGAAAATAGCTGAAAAAGTACTGTGAATATCCGCTCACTTAGGGAAAATGAATTACTTTTGCTTGTGCCTGTCCTCTCTTATGTTTGCTTTCCCAGAATAGTCTAGCAAATTGTGGGATTAGTGGTGAAAACAGCAATTTTTAAGTGATTATTAGAGAATAGTAATGGAAAGTGAATTTGGAATTAGTAAACCCAGTTTGAAGAGTTACTCTCATCCAGTCATGGAACAGAAACAATGCCTTGTGAGCTATACAGCCAATCAATGCTATTTAGCACAGCTCCCATTTTTATTATTGAATATTCAGAACAAACTGCTCACAAGCAATCAGCAGACCACGACTTAACAGCTGGAATTATTCAGGGGATACTTTTGAACAACAACCAAATGTGAGACGATCATGAACTGCTCACAAAGAATTCATGAACAGGAAAAGAGGCCAAAATTCATTTACTAAATTATTCATTATGCATTATCCCCCTCAGTTCTATTATAGATTATAGGACTATCTATCTGCAGTCACAGGCAGAGAATAAAGCTGAATTGCAGATGGCTGTAGAAAATAAGTGAAAAAGTGTAAACGTTCCAAAAGCAGTCAACCAATGGAAAACCCTTCTAAATACATTTTTTTGGGCAGTTACAATGCTAAACCTAACACAACATTCCAAGGTCAAACGGCCATAACAATTTGCTCACAAACTACAGAGTAAGAATCAGTCACTGAACAATATTGATGAATATTTTTAAATATTATTTTATTTATTGTCCAATTGATGTAAAACATTTCATTAATTGATTACATTCACGAATACATTTGAGATAGTCACAGTTTGTTGAGAAATGGTTCACAAAAGGAAACCAGAGTAAAGAAATTCATTCCAAATGATTTGACCAGCACCAAACATCACTTCTTTTGCTCCAGGATGTTACGAGCTATATTCTGCTGTTATGTTCCACTCATAGTAACTCCAGTATTTTTTCACACAACACACAGTTAACCTGTGGAACTTCTTGCCAGAGGATGTTGTGAAGGTCAAGACTATAACAGGGTTCAAAAAAGAACAAGATAAGTTCATGGAGTCTAGGTTCATCAATGGCTATTAGCCAGGATGGGCAGGGATTGTGTCCCTAGCCTCTGTTTGCCAGAAGCTGGGAATGGGTGACAGGGGATGGATCACTTGGTGATTGCTGTTCTGTTCATTCCCTCTGGGGCACCTGGCATTGGCCAATGTCGGAAGATAGCCTACTGGGCTAGATGGACTTTTGGTCTGATCCAGTATGGCCATTCTTATGTTCACTGAAGTTATATCAGTGTTACCAAGAGAAGAATTTGAGCTGTTGTCAAGATCCCATTTTGGGAATACAGGTTGTACTCATGTCATAAGGTGTATCTACACTGGGAAAAGGCATCTGGGAAGAACCTGGCCCTGAGGAGTTGCAGTCACTTACATGACATTAAGCACAATTTACAATTTAGCATACAGATGTGCAAAAAATTACTCAGAATATGTCAGTCTACAGGACCTTAGTTAAAAATTTGCTTTAAAATATTTCATAAGTGTTTTGCTGGAGATTATAAAATCATATCTCTAAAAAAATCCTTGCATAGATTTTTAGATGCACAATCTGAGTATTCATCTTTAGCCTTAAATGCTTGGATCTTCAGACACAAAGTTTTTTAACTAAATCCTTCAAATGACCACCCTTATCTAAAATACATAGGCAATCCTGGGCAGCGGTTGGGCATAGGGGCACCAGTTTAATAATACTGCATAGGGCCCCATAAATCCTAAGGACAGCCCTGGCTGCCGTTAAAGTAATTTTACTCCTAAAGATTAGCTGTGGGAGACAAAAATACACACCATGTTCATTCCATTGATAAAATACGTGATGACTAATCTTTTATGACATTTATATCCACTTCTGAGTTCTGCCTGCGCTCCGCACTCATGAAGGTAAATGTCATAACAGAATTCAGCCATCACGTATTTTTACACACACATAAATTAAAGTTCCTTTTTAAAGTTGTGTACATGGCAAGATGCCTTTTTCTTGTGAGGGCTGTATTGGGCAGTCTAGACCAGGGGTTATTGCAACAAATATTTTGGTGGCCTGAGAGTGCGGCCACCAATTCTCAGTGGTGGCCTCACTGACACATTTTTACTAAAATACTTAATTAACTTTAGGAAAAACAATTAAATATGCATAGATACACATCCAAATCATTGTAATGCATATTTCTAGGGTTTTTTTGGCAGACTCAATACAAAAATAATGCTGATTCTCCCTCTGTCTGCCCCCGCCCCCATCCGGGGCGTAGTGGATCCTGGAGCTTGCTGTGAAAAGTGATATTTCTGTATTTGTTAATATCACAGCACAATTAGTAGCTACCTGGGAGGCTATGAAAAGTGATGTGATATTAACAAACATACAAATATCATTTTTCACAGCTAGCTAGTAAGTCTGCTGTGAAAAATGATACTTGCATGTTTATTAATATCACTTTTCTCAGCAAGTCCCAGGACCCATTAAACCCTGGCGGGCGGGGGCAGAGAGGAGGCAGAAGGGGCCAGAGGCAATGGTGGGATGGATGCAGGGCTGGGGAAGACAGTGATGGCCCAGGGCAATGGAAGGGATGGATGAGAGGCTGAGGGAGGCAGCGGGGACCCAGGGCACTTGGGGGGATGGGTGTGGGAGCTGTGGGTCAGCACCTGCTGCCCTGTTGCCAGAGCCAGGGGTTGGCACCCATAACTCTGTGCCTGGAGTCCACTGCCGTGCGCCTGGGGCTGGGGGTTGGTGCCTGTGGCCAGCGCTTTCCACAGAGTGGCCAGAGCCTGGGACTGGAGCCGGGAGCCAGCGCCAGGCTGCCACACAGCTGGAACCAGGGGCCAGAGGTTGAAGCCCTGCAGCTGGAGGCCAGGGCAGCATGGCCAAAGCTGGAGGTGGGGAGGTCAGTACCCACTGCCATGCAGTCAGAGCCTGGGACCGTCCAGTCAGGCTCCTGAAGTCCCACTGCTGGAGCCTGCCATCCAACCCCCCTGCCCACAATGCGAGTCCAGAACTCACCTTGCTCCTGTAGCATTGTGCCCCACTCTCTCCAGAGGCCACACAGGGTGGCGCATCCAGGAGCAACAAGGAGGGAGGGGGAGGGGCTGATGCTTTGCAGGCCCCGCCCCCCATCACTGCCCAGAAGGCTGTCATGGCTGCACAAAAAGCACATGGTCACAGTGGCCGCATCTGAGAAATGTTGTGCTAGACCCCCTCCTTGAGGCACTTTTCTAGCTGTTTCTTACCGGCTATGTTGGAAGCTAGGTGGTTTACCACTGAGTACACAATTCCCCATTCATAAATGCCGTCTCTGCCCAGCACACTGACAGGTAGCAAGATGCTCTAGAAACAAAGCTTATCTGGAACTCAACTGGGATTTGTAATTCTATTTCCCAAAGGGCCCCCCTTTCTTTCACAACGTTGGGATTTCTGTGGACAGCAGCCTCCACAAATACACTGAAAAGGTTGGAAACATTAAAAAATAAATAAATAAAGGCATTGTTTTTAAAACCTGCATACTGAGGCCAAATAGGAAAGACACATCTCTGATTTCTCTGATAACAGCTGGGAAACTGACAGTCTTGGAAGCTGCCATCAACTATTTATATTTTAGACCAGGAGAAGTATAGTTATGAAATTCCCAATGTGAAGTTCCTTACCCCACCAGTCTGCAATCAATTTGCTCTCATTAATAGTTGCATTCAAAGTCCACTGAAGTCTGTTGGAGTCATTCCATTAACTTCAGTAGGCTTTGGAGCCGACCTTATAAGCACTTTTCTTTCGCCTTTCTTTTTCCTCATTTCCCCCAAGGAAAATAATCATGTTGTTTTTGTAAATTGTGCCATACAGTGATCTAAGTGCATTATCTCTAAACTGAACAATACATAGACTCTGCAAGTTCTCAATGATGCATTACCCAGTGAATAGCATGGTGGCCTGGGACGCAGCGGATGTGTGCGCCGTGCCTGACTGCTGATGATGTGTGGCGTGAGCTTTGGTGAGTCACTTAGACCTCAATCCTATGAGGTGCTGAGACCCTTCAGCTCCAAAGGAAGTCCATGGAGGTTGACAGTGCCTTTGGCTCACTTCCACAGACATCATTAGGAAGGGTACAGTTTGAAGGGGATCGCCTGGGTAAAGTCATCAGCTCCTGGTAACTCTTCAGAGATTTGTCAGGGTCACGCCTTGCCCTTGCATCTTCCCATAAGCATTGGCTTGACAAGTCAGCCAGCTGAGAAGCATGACTGGGATTGTCAGTCTCCTGATGATCCTGTGACCCTGCTTGGGCTTTGTGGCATCTGCCAAGCCTAATAGGGTCCCAGTAGGCATGGGGGTGGTGATGTGGGTCTCTGCTGGCCATATTAAAAACCGTAGAGGGTGGAACGGTCTTTATGAACCCTTTTCCAAACTACCTTCTCCCAACACAACCAACTGCCACACAGAGCATCCAGAACTACTAGTGCTGGTGGGACATCTGGTACATGGGTGCGTACAGAAGGGTGAGGTGGGGGCAGTGCAGTGATAGACAGTAGCTGTGGTCATGGTGCGAGATGTGTCTGTGTGTGGAGGAGCTGAGGCATGTTAGAATAATAGAAATGTAGGGCTGGCAGGGACTTTGAGAGGGCCCCTATCCTGAGGTAAGACCAGATAACTCTAGACCATCCCTGACAGGTGTTTGTTCAACCTGTTCTTAAGGACAGGGATTCCAAGACCTCTCTTCGAAGCCTATTCCATAACTTAACCTCCCTTATTGTCATAAAGTTTGGCGTAACTTCATTTCCTTGCTTTTGTGGGTTTGCATCAGGTATGTTCTTTGTGCAGCACCCCTAATTGCTTTGCAATATAATTTACATAGACTGGAGTAAGGTAGATTTGCCTAAACATTGCCTACGTAGTGTGTGCTTCTTCCCCTATTCTCACCACTACTGCTTTTTTCCTTTTAGGCTTCTTAGTACCTGTCAGATCTAAACTGACTGATAAACCTTTGCAGACTAATGGAATGTGACGCAACAGCAATGATGTACTTGTGGGCCTTTGTCCCACAGGTTCTGCTGAAGCAGAGATCTGTGAAGTAAAGGAGGCTAGGGAGCAGGGGGCAAAGGGTGACTGTCTACTGCCTCTGACCTTTAGCCCAAAGAGGCTGAGATCAATTTGGATAACCCTATGAACTTTAGGGTGATTGTCTAGTCTGAACCCCTTAACCATTTAGCATTTCCTCTGTCATGTACACCATATACAGGGTAGGTTGCAGGGCTGATACCAGCAGATCAGGCTTCTGTACCAGATATGGACTGGCTACAGAGCTTCCTTCCTAGCGAGATAAACCAGAGATGTGTTCACTATAAGATCATTTAAACGTACTGCCAGGAATGACCATTGTGAGCTTAAGTAAGGTACGTTACACACAGTGCCAACTAGTGGCTGAACAGTATAATATAATTTTGCATTCCATTACATCTCCCCATTTAAGTTTTACATTTACAAAATTTTACAAAATGTATACTCTCATGCTATCTTTAAATGTCCGTACATTCAGTCTGTTAAGGGTCTCTGAATCATACCGGTTTTCTAATTACTTGACCCAAACATGTAATAACTCGGTCATCTGGCTGTCCATTAGTTGCAACAACTGGCTGTGGTCGGTTTGGAATCCTCAAGTCTTCTTTTTGTTCTGCATCCACCATCTGTAGCATTTGATCTGTAGATGTTGGCAGTTTCTGTTGAACTCCCCTCTGTCAGTCTGTCACATATGACCTTTACAACTCCTGTAGTTCTCTATTCTTTTTCTCCATCCAGTTTGACACAAACATTGTCAGTAACACTGAGACCAGTCAGTTCTCTAGCTCAATGGTTCTCAGACTACAGATCAGGACTCCAAAGTGGGTCACAATTCCATTTTAGTGAGGTCGCCCAGGCTAACTTAGACTTGCTGAAGCCTGAGACGCCCTTGCTGGCCAGGGTGGCAAGGCTCGGGTGGCTCAGGCTTCAGTTCCCTTTCCTGGGGTCATGAAATAATTTTTGTTGTCAGCAAAGGGTCGCAGTGCAATGAAGTTTGAGAATCCCTGCTCTAGCTGAGTGACATCTGTTTTTAAAAAGTGTCTGTAAGGTCATTTTGTTTCTTTCTCCAGTTGACTACTCTCTTCATGACTAGCCACTTTGGAAATAGGGTTCTTTTCCAAAGCTGGAACAGTAGTTCTGAGTTATCTTCTCATCAAGCATTGTGCTGGACTATAGCCAGTACCTGTTATCAATATTGATTTGTAACTCAAAAGAGCAAGGAATGGATCTTCTTGCTGTAGGATTTTCTTGGCTGTCAGAACAGCTCTCTGCCTCTCCATTCACTTGTGGGTAATATGGGTTGCTAGCAATGTGATCAAAATCATATTTATTTGAATGACTTAAATTTTGCTGCATTGAATTGTGGTCCATTGTTTGTCACTAGTTGTCCTGGAATACTGAAATGAGCAGAAGTGCCCTTCAGTTTCCCTATAACACTGCAAAATATTATGTCTTTCGAGTACATTATTTCTATATACCTGGAAAAATAGTCCACTATGATCAGGTAACGAACACTGAAGTCACATAAATCTGCAGCTAGTCTCTTCCAAGGTGTGTCTGGCAGAGTTGTTTGTACAGTGGCTCAGCATTGTCTATCAAGTTTATTTGTGCTGAATTCCCTTTCGAAAGTCCAATATCATCAAATACTCTGAGTTCTTCCACCTTTTTCACTAGGCCCATGATGGCTGCCACACTACAGTTGAAGAAGGCTGTTGGGCTTGATCCTTTGATTCTATGCACTTTGAATGCATATTTTTGTCTTTGTAGGTTGTTTCTGTGGTGACCTGCTCAGAATACCTCCAGGGCCAGACAGGGCTATGTCTGGTGATTATCCCTGGGATGGATTGAAGATGACTGTAAATCCCTTCTGAGATGACTGTCATGTCTGCGCCTGAGTCAATTTTAAAATCAATATTCTTGCCATGAATATAGGCAGTCCTCGACTCTACAACATTCAAGTTATGATGAATGGTACTTATGACATTTATAAATTGACACCCTGTTTCGACTTTCCAACAATGGTTTTGACTTTATGACGCTTGATCCGATAACACTGTTCCTATCAGTTCTGAGTTATGACATTTCCACTTAAGATGCAATTTTCAGGAACCAATTGTGTTATAAGTCCGAGGACTGCCTGTATTCTATTTTACTCTCTAGTCAGGTTCTGTGTCATCATGTGAGATAGAGTCCAGAAACAATGTTTTTGATTGTCTGTTCTATTAGTCAGCTCCCTGACTGCCTTGGTATACCAAACAGCTACAAAGTGTCCATATTTTATGCATTTATTACTCCTTGCATCTCCAGCTAACCATACATCTATTGAGTTATGAATTTTTCTACATCTTATATATTTATCTTGAAAGGCTTTGTAGTTTGCCTTGAATTTGTCCCTCTTAGCCTCAGGGGTCTTACGATCAATACTTTTGCCACTCATTATATGTCTGTTTATAGCTTCAAAGCTAATTTCAGTTTTTTCAAGTTGCTCCTTCTGATGGGGTGCCCACCCCACACAGTATTGGAGGGGGTTAAGATGGCCAGGCAGGCCAATTAATGCCACTGGCCCCACCTGGAGCAGGATCCAAGGAGTAGGGAACTAAATGGAAGCAGGTTCAGTTGTGTGGAACAGGCGGAGCCCATATAAAGCCAGGTAGCTGGCAAAATATGGGGGCTGCTGGGAAAGGTTGTAGGAAGACAGGGAGCAGTCACTCCCTGGGAAGAGGAAGGAGAGTTTTGGAGTTGGTACACCCAGAAAGAGAAGAGGAACCAGGTGTGGTAGGAAGCAGTCCAGGGAAGGAGCAGTGAGGGCTGAGAGAGGAAAGCTCAGAACTGCTGAGCTGAGGGTCCCCGTATTAGAACCCAGAGTAAAGCATGGGTCCGTGTTCCCCTACCAGCCTCTGAGGGAGTGGCATTGAGGCAGTGGAAGAGAAGGCTACCTAAAACAGCTAGGAAGAAGGGACTTTGCTACCCCAGAAGAGGGGAACACTGAGTGACCTAACTGGAGGCCCGGGTCACAAAGTGGATGCTGCAAATTCCTGGGGCTGAGAGAAGGGCTGCAGGCCAGAGGGAAAGACAGGGCAATCTCCAGAGTGACCAGGAGGAGGCGCCAAACCGACAGTGAGTGATGCATCACGTAATACTGCTGCCTTTTGTTTGACTAGTTCAGACTGCTTTGCTATCTGTATAACTGTGGGTAGATTTAAGTTTCCTTAACTGTAGTTTCTGTGATAGGTTCTTGTCTGTTGACCCAATAACCAGCCTGTCTGATATTTTCATGTTTTGCAACCCCCAAATCACACCTTTCAGCAAATGCATGCAAAACTTTTATAAAAGATTCCAACATTTTCTAATGGTTCTTGAATTTTCTGGTGGAAACATGCTCTTTCATATACCACATTTCTCGGATGTATGCATCAAACATAGCCAAAATGCTTTCATAGCATCTTTGTGAGCAGCCATTCTCTGACCAGGGTGAGGGTCTAATGAGAGGGTTGAGAAACAGATTATCTCACGTCTACTGCTGCATGGTTCTGACAACTCTGAAGCAGCTGGTGCTGGCCACTGTCAGAGGCAGGACACTGACCTCAGATCTGATCTAGTAGGCAATCCCTATGCTCCACTTCCAAACTCTACGTCCTGCTTCACACAATCCCAGGCAGTAGCGAGTAGCACAGGCCTCTGCGGCCTCAGTTGGGCTGGCTCCTGGGGATACCCCTATCCGGCTGTCAGAGTACCAAGTTGTCTTGGGAGACATTCAAGCAGTGGAGAGAGAGAACAGAGCAGTGAACATTTTTCATTTTGGATGTAATGAAAGTGCTGTAGTTAGAAAAAATAAACCCAACTTTAAAAAGGATCATGAGATGGATTCATTCCAGGATTATTCAAATATCTTGCTTTGGGGGAATATACTTCACTTCACTTTTAACTTTAATATCACATTAGAGACTGTTTTCTGGGATGACGGATACATTATTCTGAATACTTTATTGCCAGACTGTGAGAGCCAGTGAAATATTTTTTGATAATAGAAATGAATAATGTATCATGCATTCATTGCCTACCAGCCTGATTTGTTTACTAATAATTTTGTTTAAAGGACATTATTGTTTTATTGCTTGCACACTGATTTACTCCCAAACACTGACTGATCAGCTATCATTAAACAAAAATAATTTTAAATTCAAAAATATATTGTTTGCAATATGTTTGGCAAGGTGCGGCGTTAGGTCAGGGCAGCCTCTGTTTGTCTTTAGATTCCAGCACCTGCTGGAATCTTCGAGCTGATCATTCTGTAGAGCATTTCAAAAGACCTCCCTAGTAGAGCTGGTCGGGAAAGCTTCAGCTAAACAACTTTAAAATCAGAATTGAAACTTTTTGTGGGAACATGCCAGTTTTAGCTGAGCTTTTGTTGGGAAGGTTTCACAGGCACAGAGTGGAATTTCTGGTGAGAAAGAGGGACTCTCTTACCCCAGAATAGCCAATAACCTAGTGGTTAGGAAACTCACCTCTGATTTCTGAAGCCCAGGTGCAAGTCCCTACTCTGCCTGATTCAGACAGATGCTCCCACATCCTATGTGAACGTCTCAATCCCGTGACTAGTCTGTGGTCAGGCTTGTGCTCTCCTTCTCCACAGTTGGAGCAGGTCTACTTTTTTATAAATAATTAAAAGTTTATTGGAGCAGGGACTTGAACCTGAGCTTACCACAGGACAGCTGAGTATCCTAATCACCAGCCTATAGAATCACTTCTAGCTTACTTGCTCTATCTCCGCTGTTGGCACTGTTCCACTTTGTATAAATAATTACATATTCGTTGAGCCAGAAAGAGAGAGAGATGGACTACTCCTCGTGTACCCACTTTGCATTCCAACACTCCTTATCCTTCCAGTAGTTAGAGCTCAGAGTATTTCTTTCTCCAGATCATCAGCAAGAGCTAAAAAGCTCACGGAAATGTGGGCTGAAGTTCCACAGCAAAGGTAGAGTTCAGTTTTTCCATCTAAAGCATAGATTCATCCTCTTTCTTATTATTTATGAAGAATACAGTGTCTCCTCCTCGAAATTACAGCACTTACTCTCCAAATGCGAAATTAATTTAAAAATGGGTCTATTTTATTCAATCATTTCTAAAGCAGAATAACAATTCTGAAGACTATCCACATAGATATAATGCACTGAAATCCCCTGCATATGCTATAGTTGAAGAAAGTTGGTTCCAATTAAGCTAAGGAGAGGTCTACACTTAAAATGCAGCATCAGCTGCGCCTCTGTAGCATTTTAATGAAGACGCGCTAGGCCGATGTGAGAGAGCTCTCCCACTGGGGTAGTTGATCCATCTCCATGAGAAGGGTAGCTATGTGGGCAGGCAAAGCTCTCCTGCCAACTTTGTGCTGTCTGCACCAGTGCTTAGATGAGTATAACTCCATCGGTCAGGGTGTCGATTATTTTCACCCCTGAGCAATGTAGATAGACCGAAGTAATTCTGGAATGTAGCCCCAGGCTTAGTTATTAATTACTATTAAATCTAATTGTCATGATTTTTGTGGAAGCTCTGACACCCTGTTGAGAGGCCATGAAGGAAAAAAATATGAAATATCCTAATGGCCTTTGAATCGTTATTTGAAGACTTCAGTAACTCAGCCAGAAGTTATGGATCTATTTCAGGAGTGGGCTGGTGAAGTACTGTGACCTACAAGGTGCAGGAGAGCAGACGAGATGATTACAATGGTCCCTTCTGACTTTAAAGTCTATGGGTCTATAAGTGTAGAAGGGTGGACTCTCTGCTGGGAAATCCCCTCATGGCTGGGTGTTGCATAGCAGCTCTCTTTTCTCTAGTGCCCAGGGACCCCTTGGCACCAGCTGGTGGAGGGAACAGGAGGAGGTGCATATAGGTAACAAGGGTCCCTTAGTCAGGTATATGCACAATAATTCATCAAAGCATATCATCTCAGGTCTCTACTGAAAGCCAGTAGTCATCATGATCATTGTGAGTGAGTTATATATCTATAAACTATATTCTTTATGCATGTGAGTTAAGACAGGTTAACAGAAGGTGATAAATCGGTTCTGTTCACGCAGCATGTAATAAACACTTCTCTTTGTCTGGTTGTGTGTACTGAGCATTGTATGTATCACAGTGGAGGCCTATTTACACATTCAGTTGGGTCCTAATCAAAGTCTGCAAAACCTACAAGAATGAAGGGGGAAAAAACCCAACCAGCGGTGTGGGGAGCTATTCTGTTTACAAGTAGAGACAGTGGATGGTTGGACTATATCTAGGGGCATACATGTACACTCAGCAGCCTTCAGTGAGCACATGAACTTTCAGTGACATCTGCCTTATGAAAGGAATGTCACAGCCAAAAAAGGCTGGAAAATGCTGCAGAGACTTTGGATGAGTGTAACATCATTAGACAAGAAGTATCTCATTAAATAAGTTTAGGCTCTAGAAGGTGTGTGATGATTTTATTTTACATGTAACCATTTGCTTCCAATACTTTTACTTGCTACTTCTCAAATCTCTGTTACTTTGTTAACTAAACTTTTGCTTGTCTTCTCTATAAGCCTATCTAAGTACTGTGTGTTAAGAGGAGCTGTGATCTATGGTGGAACTGGTAGGCTGGGGGGACTGTTCCCTTGGGAGCAGTGAATCTGTGAATACTGTGGGTGTCTTGTGGACCAGGGATGGCCACTGCAGAGGGATTTCAAAGGGCTTGAGGGTTGGGCTGGACCTATCACTAACCTGCAGAGGGACAGCATTGCCTGTTGCTGTTGGCAGTGGAGAGCTGACCCATGGTGGGCACAGACAAGGCTGCCTCATGCTAACAGTAAGTGATAGCGAGGTGCCTCACCCCCAGCGCCCCAGCCAGCAGTATCTCTGGCCCTGCAGCTGTCAGCCTTTTCTCACAACTTGGCCCTCCGGCCAGCTCACACATTCCTCCCACCTGTTTCTCCAATAACAAAAAGTCAGATAAACAAAAGTCCAACAAATAATTCCAAAATCTCGTGTCAAATCTCCAGCCCTGACTCTCAGCCCTGTGCTCCTTACAGCCTTCTCTTGGGATTGCACATCATCCTCATGTCAGGGGCTTCATGCTACCTTCCCAGTGGCTGGGAGGGGAACCCAGGTCCATCCACTGCACTGAATTCCAGTCCAGGGACTCTAGGATAAGCTGACGTTAGACTTTCTTCAGGCCTTTTCTCCAGCCCTTTACTGGCCTGTTTGGCCAGTGCCTGCCCTTGTGTCAGGATCAGCCAGAGGAGCTCACTCCGATCCTGCTTTGTCCCTCCCTGGGCTTCCTCACCACCCAATAGCCATCCATTTTCTCCATAGGTTTCTCTACTCCTTAGTGCCAAGAGAGTGATTTCAGAGTTCTTCTCTCTCTCCCTGCATCCCCCCTCTGCTTCAGACTGCCCCTGTTTATAACTCCACCAGTCTCTTTATGCCTGGCCTGCTGTGTGACCAGGCTGCTGTGTTAACCCTTTCACCACCAGTGGGGGGTAGAGACTCCTGCACAGAATGCCAAATCCCTCTTCTCCCCCAATGCACACACACAGCTGGTCCCCAAGAAAATTTAGTACTTACTTTTGGTGTTATTTTCCTTCCCATTGAAACTCAGAAAAGGCAAAGAAGAGGATGAAGCCATCCTGACACTGCTATCAGGGAATAGAACCAGGGGGCTATTGTGCAGTTTACACAGAAGGAAAGAAATTAAACTCCAGTGTATAAAAACCCAATATCCCAGCTGCAGGGTCATCCAGTAGGTGAAACCAGTCTGATTTGTTGACCTCTTTATTCCCAAAGCCTCCTGAGACCCTGGAGCGAGAGAGCGAAGCTACCAGGGGAGAGGAAAAAAGATCCCAACATAGAGGGGAGAAGGAGTGTGATGTTTGTATAAAAAGAGAGAGAGCAGTTCAATAAAAGCAAAAGGCTACGCTTGTGTGCCTTTGACCACAGCTGAACAGATCCTGAAAGATGAGACCCATTGCTGTCAAAGGATGAAAGTTTCTGAGACATCACTAATTATATTAATTTAAGTAGATATCATCCTTCTTGGCAGCTGTTCTGGAACCTTGGAGCTATTTTAATGAGAATGTGAAACAGGAGCTAGACACTCCCCAGAGAGATAAGCAAGTTCCTAACCGAGCAGGGTAAAAGTTTTCCATACTGTGGGGAAGTGTACCTTTAAGAGGCTCTGACAAGAGCTAGTTGGAATGAAAAAACAATGAAGTGTCCTGATGCTCATGATACGTAGACGCTAAATGAAGCAGACCTCTGTCAGACTCCTCGTGCTAAGGAATTACTGAACACAACACTGACCATACAGAGAGAGAGGAGTTTGTTGCTGACGTGTGAATGATGTGTTTGTTTATTTTCTTAAGTTCTAAACATGGAGCCAGTTTGTAACCATTTACACAGATGAGCAGTTACACAAATAGTCCCATGCCAACTTGTGTGCATAACTGATCGCCAGTGCAAGAGGCTCACAATCTGGCCCCGCAACGTGTATATAACACCTGCATGACGTTGTATAATAGGAGTCCACTGCATCAATTACTTAGTTGAGGCCTCAATTTGGTTATTAAACAATTCATATTTAGCTACCTGTAATCACTATATTTCACCTTGAAAATGAATCCCCTAGTGCTTTGATAATTAGGAATGAAGACACTCCAGGGCTTGTGTCAATGGACTGTGCTGTTGTAATCCCCCGAGGTATGGTTTTTATCTCATAATAACTGCATACACCTTGGGATGCCTCCATGCAATTAAAAACTTAAAATTAATGAGAGCATTTGTAATTGAAATATACTGAATCTATCTCCTCTAAAAATATTTCCACACAATATAACATTTCTAATACTCCAATTATTCCATTTGATCAAAATCTCTGTTCCCTTGTTCCTATTAGAGTTGGAAGAATTAATGAATTATTCAGCGATTTAGTCCTTTTTCTGTTTGTGATCCAGTCCTATTTTCTGCAAATGCACTAGCTGCTTGCAAGCATTTGTTTATGGGAAGGACATTCAGCCTATTGGGTGTTTGTGAACTGTTCACTTTGTTTGCTGTAAATTCTCCACAGTGTGTGATGGTCACTTGAGACGATATGGTATCATTCCTGCTCTCTGATTAAATCATTTAAACAGGAGATTAATGAACTAGAAATGCAGAGTAACAGAGAGTACAGAACAGCAAATAAATAGCGAGTGCTCCGGCTCACATACAAATGCCCTCGTTTATGTGCTGATAGGAATATGGGGGTGTGAATTCATAGATTCATAAAACTCATGGCAAGAAGGGACTATTGTGATCATCTAGTCTGACCTCCTCCTCCACAGGCCATAGCACTTCCCCAAAACAATTCCGGGAGCAGATCTTTTAGAAAAAACATCCAAACTTGATTTTAAAATTGCCACGATGGAGAATTCACCACAACTCTTGGTAAATTGTTCCAATGGTTAATTACTATCATGTTAAAAATTATGCCTTATTTCCAGTCTGATTTTTTCTAGCTTCAACTTCCAGCCATTGGATTGTGTTAGACCTTTCTCTGCCTGATTGAAGACCCCATTATGTATTTGTTCCCCATGTAGATACCTATAGACTGTAATCAAGTCACCCCTTAACCTTCTCTTTGTTAAGCTAAATAGATTGAGCTCCTTGCGTATCATTATAAGGAATGTTTTCTAACCATTCTCATGGCTCTTCTTATAACCCTCTCCAATTTATCAACATACTTTCTGAATTGTGGGCACCAGAACTGGAGACGGTATTCCAGAAGCAGTTGCACCAATGCCAAATATAGAGGTAAAATAACTTCTTACTCCTGCATGAGTTTGCCCTATTTATGCATCCCAGGATTGCATTAGTGATTTTGGCCACATCACCACACCAGTATCTCATGTTCAGCTGATTATCTACAATGACCCCCTGCAAATCTTTTTCAGAGTCACTGCTTTCAAGTGTAGAGTCCCCCATCCTGCAAGGATGGCCTAAATTGGTGATTTTCAACCTTTTTTCATTTGCAGACCCCTAAAGAATTTCAAACGGAGGTGTGGACACCTTTGGAAATCTTAGACATAGTCTGTGGGCCACAGATTGAAAATCATTGTTCTATGGTAACGACAACCTTTTACGGACCCCTTCAACATAGTCTGCGGACCCTAATGGGGGCTGCAGACCACAGGCTGAAAACCACTGGCTTATATTCTTTGTTCCAAGGTATATACATTTTCCTTTAGTTGTATTAAAATACGTATTGCTCACTTGCACAGTTTACCAAGAAATTAAGATCACTCTGAATCAGTGATCTGGTCTCTTCATTATTTACCATTTCCCCAATTTCTGTGTGATCTGCAAACTTTATTAGAATGAGTTTATTTTCTTTCTTGTCATTAATAAAAATGTTAAATGGCATAGGAGCAAAAACTGATCCCTATAGCACCCTGCTGGAAACACAACACTTGATGACAATTCTCCATTTACAATTACATTTTGAGATCTATCTGCTAGCCAGTTTTGAATCTATTTAACGCGTCCCATGAAAATTTTATATCATTCTAGCTTTTTAAAATCCAAATTTCATGTGGTACCAAGTCAAACACCTTACAGAAATGTGGTACACCACTATTATCTTTACCAACCAAACTTGTAACCTCATTAAAAAAAGATATCAAGTTAGTTTGACCGGATCTGTTTTCCATAAATCCATATTGATTTGCATTAATTACATTACAGTCCTTTAATTCTTTATTAATCAAGTCCCATAACAGTCACTCCATTTTATTGCTGTGATAAATATCAGGCTGGCAGGCCTATAATTACCGGGGTCATCTGTTTACCTTTTTAAAACATGAAGGAAAGGTAACATGCCAGTCTTCTGGAACTTCCACAGTGTTCCAACATTTATTGAAAATCAACGTTAATGGTCCAGCAAGTTTCTCAGCCAACTCTTTTAAAACTTTTGGATTCAAATTATCTGGACCTGCTGATTTAAAAATGTCTGACTTTGATATCCTCCAGAAATATTAGTGGACTGGAAAGAGTGTCATCATCATATGAGGAGACAATATCATCTGTCTTTAACCCAAATATAGAACAGAAATATTTATTGAACACTTCTTCCTTTTGTGCATTATTATTGACAATTCTGTCATTTCCATCTAATAGTAGGCCAATACTATTGTCAGGATTCTTTTTGTAAATAATATATTTTTCAAAAAACCCTCCTTCTTCTTGTCCTTAATTCTGCTGCAATAGAATTCTCCTTCTGTCTCTTTGCTTCCCATATCAATGTTCTACAATTTCTAATGTCTGATCAATATCATTACCATCATATTTCCCTTTCTTCTATTTGTTATGTATTGTTATTTTTATATTTTATAGCTGTCTTTATTTCCCATCTAAGATAATTTTTAACCAGAACAGCCTTCTTTCTCAATTATGGGATTGTGAAGAGGAACATTTATTCCCCAAACACTGATAAAAACAAAAACTCATTCATGTGCCTGCTTGAGAATAGGATTAAAAGTATTTTCTTAAATTTAAATTGGATTTTAAAAATTTAAATTAAATACATTTTTCTTTAAACTATGACAAGCTATATTAAGACCAAAACTTACTATAGTCTATTAATCATTGATATTACATTTTTTAAAAGTACATGTTTGCATCTGAAGTTTTAAAGAAAGTCAAGCTACTGAACTGGTGGAAATCACTGGCTGACCACCCAGACCCAGAGTTTGTTCAAGCGCTAAATTAGCTTTTGACAGCTGTAGCCTCTTTTGCGGGAGCAAAGAGAATATTTTCTTCATTACAGTTTATTCAAGTAGTTCAGTTCAATGACTAGTGTGACAGAGATGGAAATTTCCTGCAATATTCTTGAAAATCTTTCCTGAATTAAGTTTAAGTATCTTTGAAATCCATTGAATTAAATGTAAAGGTTCTGTATTATTGTGGGTCTGAATGATCAAAGGACTATATGAACAATGTGGTAGATAAGAATGCTGAATGATTTTTTTGGGACAACACATGGAAATCTTGGGAGATATCTAACAGGAGGGGAACATAAATGCCTTCTGCTAGTTATTCAGAAACCCAGACTTTTGAAGCAATGCTCTGAGCTCACCAGCCTGATCTGTATAAAGAAACAGGCTGATCTGTATTGTCTGGGTGTGTGTTCTGACCTAACGTTGTTATGAACTTGTAACCACAGAAAAAAAACACTTGGTGGAGTTTGATGGACTGATGCCTACTAGAACCCCTGCTGGAGTCACGGGGTAGGGAGAGGGTGATCTCTGGTAAGCTCATTAGCATGTGTGTAGATTCTTTTATTGTTTTTAATGTTTTCTCTGTAATGCTTTCATCTTAAGAATAAATGTACTTCCTTAGAAAGAGCTGTGTGATATCTTATAACTGTGGGCAATTAGGCTGTTTAGAGCCTCAACAGAAAGCAAAGCACAGATGCTGACCTGGTGAGGCAGCGTGGCATGCTGGGGATGTCACAGTGTACCAGAGAAATTTCTACAGCCTAGAAAAAACCCCAGTCAGGAGTTGGTCTCTGCCCATGAGAGGTGACTACAGAGAACCTGGGATCCTAGAGTGGATACCCTCCTGGGAGCACTGAGGGCAAGTTTTGAGCACTGAGACAATTAGTTCATTCAAACTTAAGAAACTAATTTAGGGTTGAAAAAGCAGTAAAACTTGTTTTCACCTGCCAAGCTATAAATAAAAATGATCTCTGAGAGGATGACATCTACTAGTTCTAAAATCTTGAAGGACATGGTTTCCAGAATAATCAGTTCAATTCACTAACTACTTCCTTTGTTTAATCAGTTAGTTTTAAATGGTAAACATGAATTGATAAGCTTTTTTCTCATGTATCCAGCATTTTAATATTGTTTTATTTAACTAATTAAAAATGCTGCTTTTGTGCACTTTTAATTTAATTTCTATTTCCAGCCAAATGGAGCTTGACACAAATTATCAGTAAAAATTAATCATCATCTAGTAAATAATAAATACTTAATTCTCCAGTTTCTAACATAACAGAATAATTAAAATTAACACTTCTGAATTAATATATGTTAAGCTATATACTTGCTTAAATAAGTGTGTATGGATATACTGTATCTTTCTGGTTAGCAAAATTTAGTGTAAAGGCTGCATTTAGTTGCAAGTCAACATGTTTGAATAGATACCAACAAATTAGAATCAACCTTTTTTAGGAAAATAACTAAAAAATACAAAGGCAAAACAAGATAAATATCAATGATTTAAATCAAAGTTTCCTGCTCACTGATTTAAAATATAATTAAAATCCAGGGCTTTAAAATCACTTTGATTTAAATCAATCCACCCTCACAGGATCTAATAAGGGGTATGAATGTCCCTTCCTAACTGGACAAATATTCATGGATATTCACAACATGTGACCAGCTCTGTCTTGTGTCTATGTGGGAAAGCTATTGATTAACCTGTTTTGATATGGTGCATTTCTGTTTGTATTCACTATTAGAGGACTCTCTTTACCAATACACTGAGTGGCCTGCAGAAGGACTACATAAAATTGCCGTTTCTTTTCTCAAGGCAGTTCTGAGCCTGCTCCATCCTTAATCACCCAGGGGCACACAGACCAACCCCCTCTAATCAATCCTAAGGAACAGGACATGTGTACGGTGATAACTATACCCCTATACCACATAAAGGGGTTTTGTTGTGGCACGATCCTGGTTCCTCTGTGGGGCACAGCCATCAGGGAAGCTATGACACATTGCACCTTAAAGTAGTACTCTATAACCCCAATATTCTCATTCATATATGGTTGTGATATTTCATGCAAAGCATGCCATGTAAGATATCATATGAAAGGTCATGATCTGCTGAAACCCACTGTCAAAATATGTATATTGTTAGTGTGAATGAAGTTATGAGATTTTGTTGTATGGCTGTTATTGAAATATGTTGTAAATTTGGAAGTCACCCACTGCTAGTTCTCCAGTGATGACAATAACAAAGGAGGTGACCAACACCCGGGTGGGCATAGAACAATCAATACCAGCCATTGACCAGGAGGGGAATAGTAAACAGGGGATTAACGATTCAATGAAAGTTGCGCAAGCACCGCACAATGCAGATTGCTCAGTTCTGTGACTCAGTTGCACAAGACCACACCAGGGGGATTGCTCAACTCTAGCACTCAGGAAAACCTACCAGGACAAGTCTGGGCTTGTGTTTTCCAGGTACATGGACTGAGGTTATAAAATAGGGGACAGTAGCATCATGCTTTCACCTTTCTCCTCCCCGACCTACACTGAAGGCAACAAGAATGCTGGGAAGACAAAACCTTGAACTGAGGGGACCAGGCTTAAAGGGGAAGCCTGTGTATTAAGGACTGTAACCTACCTGCAACATCCAGTGGGGTGAGAAAAACTGCTTGATCCAAATAGTGCTTCATCTAATATGCTTTAGGATTTAGACTGCATGCTTACTTTTCATCTGTTTTGGTAACTATCTCTGATCTTTTATACCTTCCACTTACAATCACTTGAAATCTATCTTTCTGTCATCACTAAACTTATTTTAATATTTTATCCTTACCAGTGAGTTTTTCTAAAGTGCTTCGGGATTCTGCTCAGGTTACAAAGGCTGGTGAGTGTCCTGTTTCCTTTGACGAAGTGGTGAATTAATTAATAAATGTGCATTGCTCAAGAGAAGCATACGGTATACTCCTGGGGTGCAAGGCTGGGGGCTTGGTAGATTTTCTGGCATTTCCCCGTGAATGGTTCATGAGAGGTTTGGGGAGCCTTCATGCAACTTAGCTGGGTGTGCCTCTGCATGCTGGTGGCTGAGCGATAACAGTGCCTGGAAGTGTACCCTGCTTATCACTGGCAAAACACTGTGAAAGACAGTCCAGGCTGGAGAGTTAAGGGAGCACAGTGGTCCCACAGTTCCAGGTTGTACCCTGGGGATCCCATCACAGAAGCACTGTGCATTCCTGACACCTCCTGCACCCTGCCCCATGAGGTGATATGGCTTCGTATCTCCCCTCAACAAATGAGGAAGCAGGACTCTGAGATCTTGCAATCCACAGCTCCTGTCATTTTGTTAAAGAAACAGCAATCAAGATCCCCAGTCAGAGAGTGAGGGAGATGGAAATAATTTGACCATTGCTGGTTGCTTGAGCCCAGGTCCACTTCCAGCTTTTGGCTGAGCAGACTCTTTGCTGAAAGATGTACTGTTTTGTGGAGGGATGGGAGTTATTCTTCATGAGAAGAAGTGAGTTATTGTATTTTCAGCCCCACTCCTGAAATTCCTGCTGATTCATCATGTTCTCTTCTTCTTGGGGTAATAAAATATGGGTGTTTATGTTGATATATAAAGAAAGCAGCACTGAGTTTCTTTTCTGCAATAGATTTGATTACGATCAAGCATCCAAAGCCTTCCTGAGGTCTTTTTTTATTTTACCATGGCGCCTTCTCAAACTCACACCTTTGCCTAACTGTATTTTCTGCTGAAAGAAGCATGCAGATGAATTTGGAATTAATACAAGTAAGCTCCCAAAGGAGCTACTGAAAAACTCCCAATATTTGTGATGTTAAAATTAGAAATAAAAAAAGTGCAAACAGAGTTCTTCCACATTTATGATTACTTTCTCTAGGTTTTTGTCTCATGCTCCAGCACTGTTTTCTTAGTAGTTTGCTGTCAATTCTTGGCACTATTCAAACAATCCAGGGAATTGAATATTTTAATGCACAGTGTATTCAATTTGATATTGGGGTAAGTGACCACACTCAATTAAAATAAGACGACCCTCAACATTTGCCCCAAAATCAAATAAAACTTTTTAAAGGTCTAATTAACTTTTTTTTCTCATTTTGTTTTTAAATTTTTGCTAGAAATACATCTGAAGAAGAAATCCCCAGATCCAAACACTCCATGCCCAGGGGCAGCTCAGACTAGTTTCCAAATAGCAGAGCACAGATTCTTTTCTAACTTTTGAATCCTTTTCCATTTCCATGTTATGGTAGGAAGCAGAAATGTGAGGACAGAGGCTGTTGTTGCAGTATTTCAGTCCTAGAGAGAAGTAGGCAGCACAGCAAACTTTAATAGAAACCTTTTCCAATGAGATTCCTAGCCCAGGTTGGCAGATCCAAACAGTTCATAGTATTGATATATGTCAAGAGCAGCATCTGAATCTCCAGTTGGTAATCCAAACCCAAATCCTGAACCATTCTGCGGTTCATCAATGCTGCTTGAGCTCAGAGGTCCTGGTACATTGTAAATCTAGTCAACTAACTGCAAAGAACTCCTAAGACTTTCCAGAGGGGTTTTCACTTCCAAGCTATTGCATTATGTGAAAGCGCTACAAGGAGACAGCAGGAAATCACATGGTAAAGTGGGAGGCACACATAAGATTTCTTCTCTCTGTTGTGCCATGTTTTAAAAGCTGCTGCTCACCAGGGTTAAACCACCCATCTTCATCACCTTTTAAAGGAAATCAAAGAAAAGTCCATTTTAAAGTGGCCCATAGTTATTAGACTCCTTGGCAGTGGAAGAGCACGTGTGACCTGTCTGACCATCTCCCAAGATGTACTCCGCCCATTCCATTCAGAGCTAGTATCTCTGCAGCTAGATGCTATAGGGCAGTGCTATTTCAAGTGAGTTCACAGCACTTATTTGTCTCTCACCTGCATCTACGATCTATGGGGTAACTGCAGCTCTAGTGCTTAATTGTAATGAAAGAGGTGCCAGGACTCAAGCAATTAGGTGCTGGGGCTAAAGCAATTTTTTTTTACTTTCATAACTGACTCAGTACCCCGGAGGTGCCGGGGCTCTGAACTGCCAGGCCCAGAGGTGCCGGGGCTTAGCCCTGGCACAGATTGAGCACTGTGCAGTTCTAGGCCTGCCGTGACTCCCATATAGCTCCTGTAGAAGGCAAAGTCAGTGACTGAGACTACAACAAAAGTCTTTATGTTTTCTGGGGGCAGGGGGCATCTCATTCTCTCACGTCTCCATTTTCCGAGCTGTAAGTCAGGAATACTCTATGGGCCATACTCCCCAGTCCATATCCTCTCTCATGCATCACCCTGCTATCATTCCCCAGCACCCTAATGTTATCTATAGTCACATGCTCCTGGAAGGGAGGGGTTCAAGTCACAAGCTCCTGGAAGGGGGGATGGAATGCGTCTGGGTGACCCCATATATGAAGCATAGTCACTACTTGGGGGCACTATTATGTAGTTTGGGGTGCAATCCAAACCTGTGAGGGATTGTATCACCATTTGCCTGCAACCCGGGGTCCCTTACAATGCCTTGCTGCTGTAGCTCCCAGCCTGAGGTGCTCACAACCAGCCCACAAGCCTGCAGGTCACACACCAAAATGTGTGCTAGACAGCCCTAGTTCAGCAGCTCTGACCCCAGCAGCCTGTGCACAGCCCCACAACCGCATTCTGGCATCCATCAGCCTTGGTTCAACCAGCAAAGTGACTCCAACATACTCCCGGTCCCAAATTTTCCTGAACTGTGTGCTCTGCAATGTCCAGCCCTATCCTAGACAGTTCAGGGAAATAATAAGGTTTGTTTCTTTCTCTAAAGACACAAACCCACATCACAGTTTATTAACTCAACGGGGGTCAATAGAACCTACTCTGGAAACACAGCACTGAGTTAGCTTATAGTGAAATAAAACAAAATATTTAACAATAGGACATACGTTAAGTGATGCCAAGTGAAAGGAAGAAGGAGTTACATGCACATAAAAGTGAAAACACGCATCTAAAAAATCAAACACTTAATCTAGCAAGGCCCAGGCTTTGTCCAAGATGATTTCTCACCTATCTTCAATTTCCAGAGGCTTCAACCCCTACTTGATTGAAAGACCCACCTTTCTCAGCTTGCAAGGGCTCTGCTCCCTTGTGTCTGTCTAATGCTGGATGCCAAGCTGGCTTCTTTCCTTGCTTATATCTTCCAAAGTTCAACGTCATTGTTTCAAGAGGCAGGATGCCCTCACACTGTTTTTCCCTTCCTCTGGGTTCCCATCTCCCTGCATGTAAATAAATGAGACTTCTTTTGTTTTGATTCCACCATGCTTAATTTTCATTGGAGACAGATAGATAGCCACCTTCTCTCCTGTCTGAGATGGAACCTGTTTCTTCCTATTTGGCCACAGACTTTAAAGAATAATATTGTTAGGCATCCATATTTCCTCATACAGTGTTAATAGACAATTCACAATGATATTAATTACCAGTGCATCATTAGCCTTCAGAAAAGACTTCACGCTAAACACTTTTATTATACAGTAATATTGTAAATGATCAGCTGATTCACTTGCATATCTGTTGAGGTTCAGCTCCCCTTTCTTTAGAGACAAGTAAACCTTTGCAATGTATTTGCATTAGACCAAGTTTCTTTCTCCTTCTGGGTGTAGATGCCCTGCTGTCGCTTCCCTCCTCACCTGCCCATGGCCTTTGCTTGCTAGCCTTGTTTACCTGATATGAAAAAATGGACCTTCATTGTCTCTACCTGATGATCGGACTGGTCAGAGGAGCACATACGCATTCCTTTGTCTAGGGAAAACCTGTTTACCACCCTGCCCCTGCCCCCCAACATGTCTGATTTAAACACACGTTAGCAATAATTCCAGCATATATCCATAACTCTCAATACACACCACGCACAAACATCATACAAGAATATTAATGATCAGTCAGGTATTAGGTTTCATAGGGTACCTCACAAGGCATATCTTGTATAAAGATAATTACAATAGTGTGTAAAGTGTGACCACAGGGTTGCCCTAAGCATTCATGGATGCATCTGCCGATTTTGGTAGAGCTGCTAAGGCTCTGAGCTTTGGATGAAAGCAGGGACAAGATAAATAACTCTTTAAGGGCCCAAATTAAGAGTCAAAAATGAACCTGATGTAAGCTTGCAATTGTATGTGCAGAACATATATGCTATTGCATGCATGATTTCTGCATATATAATCACTACCACACAGTGTGTAGTGGCTAAAAAAAAAGTGTGTAATCTAAATCTTTGAGTATGTTGGATGCCAGACTCAGGGCTTGTAGCATCTGGCTGAGGAGTTTTCCTGTTTACTTTCTAATCATGTTAACTTATTTTACATTCTTGGGCTAATCAAGAGGAAAAGCCCTTGCTGACTGTAACTGTTTTCATTCTCTGCTCGGTCATTTTACCAGCTTATAGACAGCTGGTTCCACAATATGGTCAATGTTTTGCTGCTATCTTAAATTCAGAACACTCCCTACCTTCCCCCATACTATTAATCTAGGGTGCAAAGGGTCTAAGTCCTGAGGAAGCCAATAGAAAGGGTCCCATTGGGAGCCAGTTCAGGCCCAAAGAAAATGTGTTTGTGTGTTTCCTTTGCATTTCTCCTTATTCTTCTCCTGACTACATTTGATTCTTTGATGAAAACCCTTTCAACACTAATCACTTTGTTAGCTGGATTAGCCTGAAGAGATGCTCATAATTACAGCATTGTCAGAACTACCTCTTATTTAAAAGCATTACGTTAAAGATGCTTTTGCATATAGTCTTGTAATTTCCCATGGTGTAAACGCTACGCTAAGCTGATAAACTTGTTTGTTTATAAAGCCAATTGCTGTAGAAAATCCATTAATGCAAAGGACATAATGCAATTATTTGGAATTGATTTCTTACATGCTTATGAACAGATTTATGAAACTTCAGCTATGTTGGGAGAGTTTATTACAAGAACAGTTGTCTTTTACAGCACCTTTCAGTCCAGAGGCCACCCAAGCACTTTACAAGCTACACAGCTGAAGAAAGATGGTCAAGAAATTAAGGCACAAGCCCTGGTCACAGCAGAAATGGGTTCAATTATAGTTCCTGTATGACCATGGGTAAATCACTTAGCCTCTCTATTCCTCCGTTCTCCATCTGTAAAATGGGGATAATTGTATAAGGTGTTATAAACATAAATACATTAAATATTGTGAGATGTCCAGATTCAACAGTGATGGCGCAAAGGGGTACCAGAGATATCCTACTCATTATTCAGCTTCCTTGATACACAACAGCAGGCATACAACATGCTGCACAACGGTGAGGGGAAAGGATATATTGACCAAAGATTTAGTCTCCATCGTATTAAGCTAAAGTCTCCTCTTGGGGCCACAGGATCTTTAATGTTTACACAGAGTAAAGGGACTTTAGCTTTTAATAGAGCTAGTAAGATAGTAACCAGAAGTGGGGGTAGGGAGATCTATGAATATTCTCACAAGTGCCAAGACACCAAGGGGATGGCCGCAGAATAAGATAGATAGTAAATCATTTTACTGTGATTCCTGAGCTCCTATTAGTCATTTTTGAAAATCTGACTCTATATTAGCAGAATGTTTATGTCATTTGATGCATTTGAGAGGAACTTTATTGGAGCATTTAACAAAGCTCCACAAATTATCTCAAAGGCAAAACCCTCTACAGGAAATATAAATAGCATGCAGTAACCATCTTGCTGTATGGTAGATTGGGGCCCTAATGAGGTTGTCAGTGCCTGAGCTGATATCTGCAGGCCTGTGAAACCTGCAGCTAGGCAAGACTTCATTAAGAAAAATCTAAGTTAACCTGAGGCTCCCAAATGAAAAATGAACTATATATTCCCTATACAATGAATATATCCAGAAAGACTGATGGGAATAAGACAGATTCATGTTTTTATATGCCTTCTCATCTGAATCCGAGAAGATCAATTTAAACGAAGTAACAGAAGGAGAGACATGACCGCAGACACTGTGTGCTGAGATAAATGCCTTCCCTTCTCTGCCAACATCCCTAACATTTGATCTCAAGTTTTAGTCATTTCTTTAAAATTGCAGTGGACATAAAAAACTGACCTAGTTCACATTCACTTCAGCTTGCGCTACTGGGAGAAACAATTGCATGTTTTATATAACCTGGATAATCATTAATAGACTGGATAATGGCACCATCAAGATTTACTCTCATGTATGAATAAGGATGTAAAACTAATATTTAAAAACCTTCAAAATCGCTACCAAAACATATGGGTTTTTTATAATATTTACTGCGAAGTATCTCAGACGTCCATCTTGTTAAGTGCCAGATTTAATTAAAGTGATTGTAATCATGCCACTATTTTGAAGAGGACCTGAACAAAATACGCATTATAAAGACATATTGACAGATTAAATAGATTTTATGGAATTGCGGAACTGCTCAGTTAAAGTGCATCTATATTACTGCATGAGGTAATTATTAATTTAACATGGCAGAAACTTCCCAGTGCTGTGGAGATAGTGCTTCACAATATACACACAATGGAGGGGAAGAGCAAGTCATACGGCATATGTGATCTGGAGATGCGGGGCTGAACCAAACCCTGAAACTTTAGTGTGTTAGAAGTCTAGACCTGAATTTTGTGCCTTGTGCTGAGGTGCAGTTCCACAGTAGTCACATGACAGTTAAACCTGTGATTACCCTTTTTTAGCTTACTATAGTAAAATTGGAGCCATGACGTTATAACACATCCAAACCAACAATTTTATTCTTGCAGTGTCTCTACTGCTTTGCAATGTTTTTGGCACAATAATACAACATGTGAAATTCCCCATTTCCACAACAATGGTTGTCCTAAATGAGGGTGCATCTCTGCAAACTCTTTGCACAGATCTCTCCCATGATGGACAGCAGGATTCTGCACAACGGGAAGCTCATTCATGCCCTATTCTGAGGACTTGAATGGGACTTCAGTGCCATACATGCCTCGCACTGATCTTGTATTGTATTCTCCTTGAATTTTACCCTAGATGTGGTCAGAAACACAAACTGAGAAAATGTCTGAAATTTCAACAAATGTTGCATAAATGCCTTGGGGAAAAATTACCTTTCAAAGGTATTTCACACAGATAAAGCCAAATGTGTCCATGTAACTGAAAATCAGTATGGCAGGGGCAAAGACCTTTTTGTAGGTACAGGGGAAGCTGCTTCTATTTGGCAAGTATAGCTAAATATTAGAGGCAGAAATGGATACTGGAGCACAATGAAAACTCTTAGCACAAATCTTATGTAAACTATAGCTAAGGAAAGAGTACAGATATCTAATCCCACATTTGGTTCATATATTCAGGCTATCAAATACCAAGACGAGGATAAATAACTATTACATCTCGATTTAAAAACAAGAGTAACTTAATAACTTGCCAGACAGCAAATGTAGATGTACCATCTATCATAGTCATGGCAAATCCCAAAAGAATGGCCCAGATGGGTCGGAACAATGGTCCATCTAGCCCAGTATCCTGTCTTCTGACAGTGGTCAGTGACAGATGCTTCAGAGGCAATGAACAGAACAGGGCAATTTCAGGTGATCTACTCCTTTTCATGCAGTCCCATCTTCTGGCAGTAGGAGGGGGATACCCAGAGCATGGAGTTCTGGCCGTCTTGGCTAGTGGCTATTGATGGACCTATTCGCCAGGAATTTATCTAATTCTTTTCTGAACCCTGTTATACTTTTGGCCAAAGGGATGTGGCCTCATCCAAACTTGGTGCCATCTGGATTGATCTCTGGCAAGGTGCATAAGGTGTTCTGGTTGTATATTCAGTTTATGCCCACACTGGCAATTTTTGTCACACCATTGACTCTTCTGACACCCATGTGATTGCTGGCAGTATAAAAGCATTCCGGGGTATATACACTTTGGCATTAGTTGGCTTTCCCTTTTATGTCCATACCAAGAAAGCCACCAAATCTGAACCAATGCTGATGGATGCAGTTGCTGGGCTTGACTTCAAATAGCCTCTTTTTTAATCGTGTCCTGCCACTTGATAAGGAGAAGCTGATGAAGATGAGAATTGAAAACATTAATCTGGCGTTCTTCAGCCTTCCTCAGGCTTGAACACAGCTTTCTGTTCCATTATGGAGCTCTTTAAATGTACTTTTAATAGCAGAAGTAAAATTTCCAGACAGCAAATACAGATGTAGCCTCTATACTGGGGTAAAATTTTCAAAAGCACATAAATGATTTAGAAGCCTAAGTCACATTTTCAAAAGTGGCTTATGCACTAAGGTCCAGATCCTGAAAGGTATTCAGGCACCTAATCTCTATTGAAATCAACAGGAGTTAGACACCTAAGTCCTTTTAAAGATCTAGACCTTAGTGAGCCTAAGTCTCAGTGAAAGGCAAAGGGACTCAAGCTTTTACAGGCCAAACTTTCAAAGGCATTTAGGCACCGGAGGTGCAGCTAGGTGCCCCCACGGGATTTTTCAAGGTGACTAAGAAGGCTGAGCATCTAAGACCCATGGATTTCAATGGGATTTGGGTACCTAACTCACTTAGGTACTTTTAAAAATCCCAGTAGGTGCCTATCTGCATCTTTAGGTATGTAAATACCTTTGACAATCTGGCCCTTAGGAACAAAGTCCCTTTACTTTCATTGAGACTGAGTGTCTAAGTCACTTTTGAAAATGTTGCTCTAGGACTAAAAACCTGCCTACTCCTACCCCTGGCCACCCGAAATGTAGTCTATAAACACAACGTGTGCTGCACATACTTCTTTGTAGCATACAGAAAGAACACAGGAGGCTAAGGTGTAGAATTCACAGATGTCTCCAAAAGCCTAGGATCTCTGGAAGGACAACACCACATTTAGACAGATAAATCAATAACGGCAGTGAGCCAGTGAGCCAGCGATCAAATCTTTTACCCTAACAGATAAAGTAAAAATGAAATGGGCAATAGGGAAAACCCCAGGTGTTATTGAATTTATAATCTGGATAATTAATTTAGGCTAAATATATGTTTTTAATTGAAAACCAAATAAGGTATGCAGGTGCATTGATCCCTATGATTTAAATAAAGCCATGTAATAAGAACATTATCCACTGAAACTGTTGAAGTCATGGCATCCAAGCAGCAATACGAAATTGCAGAAAGCCCATCGCATAGGCTAGGAGATGGACTTAATTGATTTTGACAAAGAACCCTATTTACTGTTAATTGATTACAACTCTAACTTCATGGAGATTTCAACGCTAACAGACAAACAGCAGACTAGTGATTATCCATATCAAATTATAATTTGCAAGGCCTGGAATACCAGAGAGCCTGATTACTCATATTTCCTACATTTCAATGGATGTGCTAAAACCTTCTGAGCACATAAGCTCCTCACCACACAGTAACAGGATGGCCGAGTGAGCTAGTCAGACAATGTAACACATCGTCTGAAAAAGGACAAATGAACCTGCTAACATCCAGTCACATTCCTGTTTGGTAACCACTGTCCTTTGAGATGTGTTACACTTGTCTGTACTACTTTATGGGTTCATACGCTAGCCCACCATGGCCAGAGAACTTTTTCCCACAGTGGTACCCATTGAGGCAATGCATGCACCCTGTGCACACTCCTGCCACCAGTATCAAGGGGTGGAGCTGCCCTGACCTACCCACCCAGTTCCTTCATGCTGGAAGCCAGTATTTCAGAGAATATCAGGGTTAGAAGGGACCTCAGGAAATCATCTAGTCCAACTCCCTCCTGCTCAAAGCAGGACTCATACCCAACTAAATCCCTGAATGGCCTGCCTAAGGATTGAACTCACAACCCTGGATTTAGCAGGCCAATGATCAAACCACTGAGCTACTCCCATTTGCTGCTTTGCCAATGGACTACATCTACATTCATGACTGTCTACAGTCACATGTGCATTGCTGTCCTATAATCCCCCTATTGTCCACATTTGAAGCCCTGAAGCATGTTCCTGAAGGAAACTGCATGGTGCAAAAGTTAGCACGCTGAGAGGTGTATGTACACAACGCCGCTGTGGTGTGGCCCTGTACCTGTTACACAATGCAGCATAGATGGGGGCAAAGGGCGTGTACCAGGTCTTGGGTATTGATAGTTCTCCAAGGCCCTTCCAACAATGCATTGACCCTTACCCAAAGGTCCCTGATCCCCTACTCCATAGTTAGCTATAGTAGTGACAGACACTGAGCACTTCAGAACAGTTTTCTGCTCCTAGTGCAGAGAGTGCATAAAGCATCTGGAAGTCACTTTCTGAAGGATGAAGGACTCTACCAGTTGCTCCGGGAGGGGACCCAGCACACGCCCATGCTGCAATGAGCTGGACCAGGTGTTCGCCAGGGCTGTGAGTACAGAGGTTGAAGTGACTCATGACCCCTTCTTAACCCCACTGGCCTTATTATATGATGAGATACCAATGAAGGGCAGGGCCAAGGAGGCAGGAAGGGCTTTGGAGGAAGCTCTGGGAGACCCTGAGGAAGAGGAGCATGTGATTCCGAGCCAATTCCTGGCAGACCAGGTTGAGAACTCACCCCAAGGAATCTGAGAAGGACCCTTAGTCACTGCAGCAACCAGAACGTGAGACTGGTAAGGTACAATGCACCACCCTTGCTCTGGTGATACAAGTCTGGAACTGCCCTCCATGCTGACATGGTCCCCAAATGAGACACAGCTGTAAATCAGGGATTTTATTGAAATCCCATCAACCCCTGTACCGCATTTAGCAGAAGCCACACTAGATTGTTAATGAGCAGTCACTGTGCCCTTGTGCCTGTACATATATTGGCCAGCACCCTGACCTCAATAGTCCCAGGGTCACGTAGCCTGGGGAGAAAGGGAGGGAGGGAGGTTGGTTCCGAAAGCACCCAGGTTTGGGGAAAGATCCCTTTTCCGTCATTTATGTTTGTGCAAAGCCCCAATGCCATTCCTCTCTCTCTCCCCGCTTCTATCCCTTTACAAACGGGAGTTGTTTGGAAGGGGTAGGGGGATGCTTGATTGCCTGCGTGAAGGCAAGATAGGTGGGGAATGCCTAGTTTGTGCATGCCCACCAGCAGAAAAGTAGGCATTTAGAGGACTTTACCAGTGGAAACTTAGGTGCCTGGGAACTTCGGGCACCGACAGGGCTGGGCGACTGATGAGTGGGGATTTTGAAGAGCTTTATTTTGGACTTTGCCACCTAAAGTGGCAGTTAGGTGCCTAGATCCCTTTGTGTTTCATACCCTTTGGGTCACTGAAATCTCTCCAGGGTCCCACTAAAGCATTTGTTCCACAGCACTTAGCATCCTTTCAAAGCACAAAGCATGACTGGGAGAGAGCCAGCGAGCAAGAGAGAAGCCAAAAGGAGGAAAATGTTAAACAATGGACAAGCACACCAGGATCCCCCTGTGCTTTCAATGGGAGCTCTGCCTGCAGAAAGCATTCAGGGCTGATCACCAATCAAGACAGTGACATGCACTGTCACCTCCTTTCTCAGCCCAAATCCCACCTCACCTTGCCCAGCCTATCCCATGCCTTGGAAGATGCATCGTGTTTCACTGTGACCCGTGTAGCTAGCTGGCTGCAGTCTGCATTTGTTCTTCTCAGCAGTAGCCATGCTGGGGCATCACTGAGTCATTGCATAGAAAGCGCAAGAGAGGAGTATGTTCAAAACAACATCCAGGGGCTTAGTCAGGGTCCTTTAGCATTATTGCCAAGCACCCTCTTGCCACACAACGAAGATCAGGTTGAGCAGTCAGGCACCTCCTGAGGGAGAAGTGGGTATTGAATGCTGGCTTTCTGTAGCCACTGAAGAAGGGCTGTTACTCCAGGAAGCAGCAGTGAGGTTAATTGGGCACAGAGGCTCTTCGAGGGCCTGAGGTATTGGAAGCAGGTGTATTTGTCCACAGCATCTCGCTCTGGAACATAGGCACTGAATACACTAAGGGGTAAGAAGTCCAGCAGATCTGTATTTCCCCAGGAAGATGTATTGGGTTATTCAAGGACCAGACATTGGCAGTGACCTTTATTTTAGAAACACTAATATTCTGTCTCCCCGTCCCTTTGTTCTCCTGTTGTACCAGGCATGTGTACGCACATTGCGCCTGTCTGCAGAGATTACTCTTGACAGGGAGACATTGATACGTAAACCAAGGGCAGGAGCATAATGCTGTTTACAGTCGCTGATAATGGCAATAATAAATATTTTATTCCCTCTCAGTTCTGATGGACCAGTGCAGTTTGATAAAACCGAGATTAAACCAACTGAACAGCTTGTGGAGGACACAGGACTGAAGCATTTCAAAGAGAGCAGAGGCAGATTTACCATCACGGGCAAGGAGAGCACAAGCGACGCACAAATGCACTTCTGCAAACTCACGGCTGGATCAGATCGAGAGGCGCCTGTATTGCATCAACCCGACTTCAATGAATGTGCCCCAGTGGAGCTGCTATTGCAAGGTGTAAAAAGTCCATGCACCATAATGAGCACAGGAAAGAGGTGGTTATGTTCACGTGTGCCCAGTGATGAGCAGTTCCAGCTCTCTCTCTTCTCAGCCCAAGTGTCTTAGAGTGTTATGGGGACAATGTTTCCAAAAACACTCAGCAGCACCCACTTAGTCACCGAACTGAAGGGGCAGATTTTCAAATGACCACATGGGGTGCTGAGCCCTTCTGAAAATCTGGCATGTATTTTTCTACTAAACAGGAGCTGAACTCTTTTGAAAATCTGGCCCGTTTTGGGTGATGAGTAGCTGAAAATCTGGCTCTGAGCTCTTTCAAAATTCTGGCTGTTAACATCTTTCTAAACAAGTTGCTCTGGCTCACTCAGAAGTTATGGGCTTGATGCAGGAATTACAGGGTTAATTTGCCTGGCTTATGTTATGCAGGAGGTCAGAGTTGCCCCTTCTTGCCTTAAATCCACTGGATATATCACTTTTCATCCACAAAGGATTCCAGAGAAAACTCTCTGTATAGACAGATACAAGAATCATTTAATCAGCCACCTCTGGGCATGAAAGCTGTCTAAGGGCACCCACAATATTACACGGAGGGCTAGAACAGAATCTGCTTAAAGCTGCAGAGAGAATTTGAGGTGGCAGAATATTCCCGATATTGTCCAAACAGCAACTGGGCCAGGATATTTGCGAATGAATTAGTGACATGCACCTATTTGTGGAATTGTCTGGAAGAACTATTTCCACCCTAAGGAGTTCTTTAGAACTGCTCGCCTTGGGCGAAATTCATTCCACGCTGGAGCATCTGTCCAAGCCACAGGCACCACTTACATCCTAGGTAAGCCTCGGGTATGACAGAAATGGTTCGGCCCAGCCCTTGTGTAGTCCCCTCTGACAGAGGCAAATGGCACCTAAAATGAGCAAATTTTTAGCATCCTTCTGCTCAGAATAGTTTCACCAGACTATCCTGTGAATATTTCTGACTAATATGTTTCCAGAAACCAGGGCTGGACCATGAACATTTTGCAGACAGGAAAAAGTGATTACATACATCCAACAACCCTCAGCACATATCATCAGGTTTGAACGTAAGATCCTCAGCACCACATTGCAGACCACCCCCACCTGAAGCTAATGCTGGTAGTAGTAGTAAGCTGTTATCCACTAGAAGTCTAGCCTGGAAAGGGGAATGCAAAACACACCAAGCTACATTCATGTAAAATGTATTTGCAATCAATAATTTGACCAGCTCTAGCATGAAGCCTCCAGATGAATCAAGGAGTCTCTGACTGCAAATATTAAAAATCCTATAACGCTAAAACAACCGAAGGAGCAGACTAGTGAGTCTCAATTTTAAAGGGAATATGCAGACTTCTCTGTTACATTGTATTTTATCAATTAACCTTAAGCAAGTGCACAGGTTTCTCTGGATCTCATTCTCGTGCTGATATCAGGAGAAAAAGATACAAATTGTACAGACTTTTTTTAGGAGCATATTTTTAATAACCAAAATGTTTCTGGACTTTGAATAATGAGAGTGACTTTTCTCTTTCAAATGCTAAATTATTTCAAGCTGAGCTGTTGGAAACCATTAATAATTCAAGTATCTCTGCTTTGGGTAAGAACAGCATCTGTTGGAAGGTGTTAAAGCACAGGAATCACTTGCCTTTCAAAGTTATTTTCCCGTTTTCTCGTTCCTGTTATGAGAAAAAAGGATGCGTTGTTAAGTGATAGGAAGATTGTGTCACTTCCTGAGCAAGTGGGGAGCGAATGACTGAAAAGACAGATTCCCATTGGGCCTAATCCTGATGTACTTTGCCCTCGCTCAAACAGAACTCCCACTTGTCATTAGTTTAACCATAAGATTAAAAGCTTACGTATCAGGCCCCTTAGAGATCGGGGTGAATTAATCAATGCAATTAAAACAAGATGGGGAGAACAGGATCCACAGCTGCATACTCCCAGGTTTGCAGACATTTAAATCCAGGGATTTGGCTCAGCTTATTACAATGCTGCCTTTTGCAATATTCAGACTAGATCTGGATTTAGAGTTCCAGCACCTCCTAAAATTGAGGGTTGTTCAGATCTAGAATTTGGGCTGGAGCCTGTATCAAACAAGAACCATCCATAATCTTTGCCTAAAATTCAGACTGACATGCAAACCATTTACAAAGTTCAGTTATCGTCTTCATCTTTTTGGAATCATTTCCATGTTGCACATCCTGTCTACAAGCAGACATAGAGGTTCTGCAACCCCAAGACAGAGGGGTGAAAATGGGGGTGTGACATACCAAAACCCCAACAGAGAAGGGATGAAAATAGAGTGCTGAATCTCCAACACAGGCAGTCAGGGCTGAATCCACTGATGATGATTCTCCCATCCAGAGAGAGAGAGAGAGAGAGAGAGAGTGTTGCTAACTCTCACAATTCAGTTGCACATCTCATGCTATTTGGTGGTTTTCTTAAAGTCCCAGCCCCTTGAGTAAGATGATTATGGAAGAATCTGCTTTTGTTTTTTTAAAAAAGGTAATTTCATAGCTTTCATTGTTACAGAGAAAAGGCTAAAAATGTGACTCCCTAACACCTCCAAAACCAGACAACAAACAAAAAGAAGCCACCATTTATTATTTCTAAATATCATGATTTGTAAGCCAATCTCATGTTTTAGGGGCCTAACTCTTGATTTTGAACACTTGAGGTGAGCAGTGCTGGAAAAGCTGGATTTGACTAATACTGGAAGCTCTTTGGGGCAGGGACTGTCTTTTTGTTCTGTGGTTGTGCAGCATCTCGCACAGTGGAGTACTGGGTCCATGAGTGAGGATTCTAGGTGCGGTGATGATGATGATGATGATGATGAAGATATGGGCTTCTCCCAGCAATCTGTACAGGAAGAGTCTTGTTTTCAAACACACGTACCAGCATCTAATTTATCGGTGTAGTTACCACAGTTGTACATGTCAATCACCTAAGTTCCTGCACAAGTGAGTATTTATGGTCATTTGAAAGTGCAGTTGCCCAGTGTTTGCATGTGGTTGCAGTTAATGAGCACACAAATTAAGTGTGCAATTGGACATTTCACATTTTTAAATTTCAGGCCTTAAAATTTTCCACAGCTCTATGAATAAATGTCATTACAAACCCCCCAAACTCATCTGACTTAGGTTTGGGCACAAATTCACATCTCATCTCAGATTTGTCTCACCGTTCACTCTGGTTAGATGACCACTGCTGCTGTTAAGCAAAGTCCAATTTGGAATGAACCTGGCCCAATTCCAGTATTCTCAACCCCAAGTGTTCTAAAGTTGTGAGTCAGACACCAAAAAAACCATGATATTGACAGACAAATTCTGAGATTTAAAAAGTAATAATGTTTAGTTCTTTTTACTTGACTTCTGGTGTTTTTCTCTGAAGCTGTGAGGACTAGAAAATTACATTTTTAAAAAATGAAAGCTGAGATGCTCAAGTAATCACCTGACTCCAGGAGTCAGGGCTTGAAGGAAACCCCAAAATCCAAGAGATGGTAATACTGTGATTCACCTTTCTGATGTGAAAGTGGAACAAACATGACACTTTCATTAATGGATTTTTGGTTCATTCATCACCCAAACTGAAAGTGAATATAAGGGTGTGCCACCCTTGAGAAACTGCAACGATCAGATGAGCACAGATGTGGGAATTCAAATAAGGATCCAGACTTTGAACAGCCCAAATTTCTAGGGGTGTTTAGATAGAGTTTAGTCCCATTTCTTACTGAAACCAAAGAAAAGGATCGATTAATTCTTATGATCTGAAACCAGAGAGTTATGCATTGCTCTAATTATTCACTGAAACCTATTCATTTAAGGGTAAACTTTAAGAACTAGCTAAAAGGGAAGTTAATATACAGGATACCCTGTGCTAATCTCACTGATGTCAGGGGTTCCTGTGAAAAGAGATCTGAAGGATTGATTAAAAGAAATCAATGGACTGAGAGGCCTGGTCTACTCTGCACGTTTATACCGATTTTAGCAGTGTTAAACCAATTTAACGCTGCACCCGTCCACACAACAAGGCCCTTTATATCGATATAAAGGGCTCTTTAAACCGGTTTCTGTACTCCTCCCCGATGAGAAAAGTAGTGCTGAAATCGGTATTACCGTATCGGATTAGGCTTAGTGTGGCCGCAAATCGACTATATTGACCTCCGCGTGGTATCCCACAGTGCACCACTGTGACCGCTCTGGAAAGCAATCTGAACTCGGATGCACTGGCCAGGTAGACAGGAAAAGCCCCGCGAACTTTTGAATTGCATTTCCTGTTTGCCCAGTGTGGAACTCTGATCATCACGGGCGGCGATGCAGTCCCAAATCCAAAAAGAGCTCCAGCATGGACCATACGGGAGATACTGGATCTGATCCTGTTTCGGGAGACAAATTGGTTCTATCAGAGCTCCATTACAGAAGACGAAATGCCAAAGCATTTGAAAAAAATCTCCAGGTTATGATGCAGAGTCCACAGCACAGTGCTGTGTGACAAGCGTAATGGAAAGCCAAAGAATAAAATGGATGCTCATGGAGGAAGGGAGCAGGGGACTGAGGACTCCAGCTATCCCACAGTCCCTGCAGTCTCCAAAAAGCATTTGCATTCTTGGCTGAGCTCCCAATGCCTGTAGGGTCAAACACGCTGTCCAGAGTGGTTCAGGGTATATCTCGTCAATTTACTCCCCCTCCCAACCCCGTGAAAGAAAAGGGAAAAAAATCGTTTGCTGACTTTTTTGTATGTCACCCTATGTCTACTGCATGCTGCTGGTAGACACGGTGCGGGGGCAATGAACAGCAGCATCCTCTCCCCTCCCTTCCCTGGTGGCAGACGGTACAGTGCAGTAGGACTGGTAACCATCCTCGTCATCAGCCTGTGAGTGCTCCTGGCTGGCTTCAAGTGAGGTCGGCCGGGGTGCCTGGGTAAAAATAGGAATGACTCCCAGTCATTCCCAGTAGATGGTACAGAATGACTGGTAACCATCCTCATCATAGCAATTGGGGGCTGAACTCCATCAGCGCCCTCCCCCTTTCATGTCTAAAGAAAAGATTCTGTACTGCCTGGACTATCATAGCAGCGGGATGCTGCGCTCCTCTCCCCTCCACCGTTTAATGTCCTGCCTGGACTAGCATAGCAGCTGGAGGCTGCCTTCCCCCTCATTTTATCTCACTAAAAAGTCAGTGTTGCTTATTCCTGCACTCTTATTACTTCATCACACAAATGGGGGGACCCTGCAATGGTAGCCCAGAAGGGTTGGGCGAGAAGGGAAGCAACAGGTGGAGTTGTTGCACGGACACCCCCTAGAATGGCATACAGCTCATCATTTCTGTGGAATCTGACATGAAGCGGCTGTGCTCTCTTGTTCTCAGATACACTGGTTCTCTAGTACACTTGCCCCAGATTCTAGGCAGCAGGACTGACTCTATTTTTAGATACAGCATAAAGGAGGAAATGACCTAGGGGGTCATTCCCATTTTTGCCTTTGTGTCCCCAGCTGCCCTCAGCGAAGGTCAGCCAGGAGCACCCATGACAGCAGCAGACGGTACAGAGCAACTGATAACCGTCATCTCATCACCAATTTACAATGGCACAGCACACAGTAGAGAACAACTGGCAACCATCTCTACTACCTTTCAAAGGCAAATGAATGCTGCTGTGTAGTGCTGCAGTACCACCTCTGTCAGCGGCATCCAGTACACGTACGGTGACAGTGACAAAAGGCAAAATGGGCTCCTTGGTTGCCATGCTATGGCGTCTGCCAGGGCAATCCAGGGAAAAAGGGCTCAAAATGATTGTCTGCCGTTGCTTTCTCGGAGGAAGGAATGAGTGACGACATTTACCCAGAATCACCCACAACACTGTTTTTGCACCATCATGCATTGGGATCTTAACCCAGAATTCCAAAGGGCGGGGGCAACTGTGGGAACTATGGGATAGCTACGGGATAGCTACCCACAGTGCAACACTCCAGAAATCGATGCTAGCCTCAGCATATGGAAGCACACCACCAAATTACTATGCTTTGTGTGGCCACGTGCATTCGACTTTATACAATCTGTTTTACAAAACCAGTTTATGTAAAATCGGAATAATCCTGTAGTGTAGACGTACCCAGAGAGGCATGGCTGGTTTCAGAAGCTCAGTTCTGGGCTTTTGCCTTTGGATTCCAAGTGATCACAGATCCAGATAAATATTTGAAATATTGTGAATGGCTCTGATGTATTCTTTTAATTATTCATTCAGATGCTTTTGGAGCAACTAATTAGGAATAGTCTGCAGCTCATTAATACTCACTTTTTTAAACCACTGCCAGATTTTGGACTAGGAGGACCTGGCTGTGTTCTTAGGCTGAGAGGATAGACCTGTATGAATAACCAGTTGGGGGAGAGTGCGGAAAACAGAGTTTCAAAAGAACTGCAATTTAAAAAAAATAATAATTGCAGAACAACCCACAATTAATTTTTTAAAAAATTTTTAAGGAACCAGAAAAGTAAAATGATAACATTTGGTTTGTCCTAAGATAAAACGTTTTGTGTACTCAGGGAGGTGGAGGGTAAACCTTAAAAAAAATGACTATAATGGAAGCGGTTTGACAGGTGCCAAATGGCGCTGACTAATGGACATCTGGAAATGGAAACCTCACCATGAGGTGTTTGGCTGCTCTCATTCTTTTAAGTTGTGGTAGGAAAGTGGGTTTGAGGCTGGCATCCAGAGCTAATTCCATAGGACCTAGGAGTGCAGGGGTGTGCTGCCACACCCCCGGGCTTGATACGGGCAGGGGCAGCTCTAGCATTTTTGCCGCCCCAAGCACAGGCAGGCAGGCTGCTTTCGGCGGCTTGCCTGTGGGAGGTCCCCGGTCCCACAGCTTTGGCGACTTGCCTGTGGGAGATCCGCTGCTTCCACGGCTTTGGCATAGCCGCCACTGAATTGCTGCTGAATCCACGGGACCAGTGGACCTCCCGCAGGCAAGCTGCCAAATCCGTGGGACTGGCAGACCTCCTGCAGGCAAGCCGCTGAATCCATGGGACCAGTGGATCTCCTGCAGGCAAGCCACCGAAGGCTGCTTGACTGTTCCCCTTGCAGGGAATGGCAGGGTACCCCCCGTGACTTGCCACCCCAGGCACGCGCATGGAGCACTGATGCCTGGAGCCACCGCTGGATATAGGATTTACAGTTTGGTTTAATGGTTCTCAGCACCCCCACTACACAAATCGTTCCAGCGCCCTTGGCTAATTCTCTCTTTCCTGAGCAGGGGGGATGGAACAATTTTTATAGTGAGGGTGCTAAGAGCCATTGAACCAAACTGTAAAACCTGTATCTGATGAAAACTACTTCAAGTCAGGGGGTGCAGGAGCACCCCTAGTTCCAGCACCTATGTTCATGAGCCAATAAAGGGATAAGTCCTAGTCACAGCACAGTCCCTGAAGAGTTATCCAAATGCCGATTCCTGGGAGATCTAAGTCGCAGCAAGAGGTTTTTGGAAGTATCAATAACAGATTCACTCATCAGGATGCGTGATTCCTTTTTGTTTAAAAAAAATATTTGTTAAACTTGTTTTACTGTACAGGCATTGCCTGTGTTCTCCAGTCTGTTCTGTGGCGTAGATCTCATCTCTTTTATAATCCACTGTATGCATTCCAAGCCAATTGTTTTTTTGTTTTTTTTTATGTTAGAATAAACTTGCTTATCATGTTCTGCATTATCATCATATTTTTATTTATTTATTTGGTAACAGTATCTAAACTAGGAAGGAAAAAATCTGACATTACCACCTAAGATTACTATCTAGATGATGAAATTGATGTTGCTACCATGATTTAAAGTACCTGTTAGCACTTGGTTAGACATATTCTAACACCTTTACCATCAGGCTGGCTGCTTAGGTTGTAACCTGGAGGGTTAGATCCTTACAGCAGTCAGGAGCCATATGGGTGTTCTGAAAGCAAAATTCCAGTGGAACAGTCAGTTGTAACTGTTATTAATAATTTATATTGCAGTCATGCCCAATGGTCCCATTCAGTGTCTGGGCCCCCGATAAAGGATGCTATATACTCAAAGATGAAGAGGAGATGGTTCCTGGACTGAAGACCTTAACAAGTCCATGGGGTGGAATCCCAGCCCTATTGAGATCAATAGCAGATTTGCCATTGACTTCAGTGTGGCCTGGATTTCACACCATATGAATGTCACTTTTCAGGAGGTGCATTGTTTATGTGACACCAAGGCTCCAATCACGCAAAACACATGCATGTGCTGAACTTTGTGAACTGTGAGTAGAGTTCCAGACTTTGCAGGATTGGGGCCTAAAGCAGCTAAACACACCACACAGTTCCGGGAGACATATTCAATTGTGATAGCAGGTGACAATATCTAGCCATGATTCCTAATAAAAGTCATCTGAAAAGGTCCTGGCTGCTTTGCATTTTCCTCTCCACTGTGACGGCTACAAAAGGACCAGGCAGCTGCTATCCTTGCTGAAATTTCCAGGGGACTAGCCTGACAATTTTTCCAGTGCAAACTGGAAATGTATTTTGTTTTACAGGATCCACACTGATTAATGAAGAGAGGAACACTTGCTCTTCATCATTCTGGGTCAGACAGAGCAAAAAGATAGAGATTAATGCTAGTAAAACATAACCAACTGGTGTTTAAGTGTAACAAATCATATTTGCTCTGAATCAATACATTCTAACCTACTGAGTTTAACAGTGTTAATAAAGCATTAGGAGAGAGACTGAAGCTTGAAGTAACAGAAGAAAAACAGCCCTATGCTGTAGTAACAGAAATGAATTCGATTTGGTTTCTCACCTGTATGGAAATGGCCTACGTGCTTAATAGGAAAAACACACATTTATTCCCTGGGCTAGTTCTTATAACTACTCCAACTGCTGAGCAATTTAAAACCTATGCATTTTTATGTGTCCATTTTTTACACCTGATGAAAATAACCCTTTGGCACTGGTTAAATTATAAATGGAAAAAACAGGGGGGATGCATTGCCAGAATACTAATAGAACAGCTGTAAGGGATCAAGAGCACTTAACTGTGCAATACAGATCTGTTTCTATTACGGGCTAGAATGATCCTGAATGCAGAATACAAACACACAGAACAGTGGTGACCATGCGAAAAATCCTGAAGCACGTGCTCAACTGTGGATCCATCTGATAAAACTTGGAGATTCTTTCTGAAACAATGAGGATCTGGATGGGGGTAAGGATTCCTTTTATTAAGAGAATCAGGTTTTGTGGGGCTGCAGTGTGTGTGTGTGGGGGGGGGGTAATCCAGTCTGTTTTGTTTTGCCAAAGGCCAGTGGTTTGCTACTGTCATTTTTGTCTCTGATTGTATTGCACTCTTTTTATAATCATATGGTACAATCAGAATAAATAAATAAATTGATCACATGGCTCTGCAATTTATATGTTTTGTTTATCATGCAGCTTTGATCACCTACCTTCTGCCCACTAATCCATCTCCTCAGAATTTATTCCAATAATCAAAACTCCCCATGACTTTGTCACTCATAATTCAGCTGTACAAGGTCATGCTCATACAATCTTTATACCAGGCTACACTATGGTGTGTTTGGGGATATACATGTGTATCTGTATACATGGACACACACATACATTAGTTACAAATATCTCCATTACAAGAATGTTACAGGTGCAATGTCAAGCACTCAAAAGTTAGGAAATGCCAGTATTATGGCACCCTGAGTTCAGCTACTTTGTGCACATGCATTATGATACGGTCTTTAATTACAAGATCACATAATATTTTTCCATATTTATAGAGAAAAAGATACTATGTAGTATACACTTTAAGTGCAAAATTCAATTCAACCTTAACTATGGAACCATTTTACACACACACACTGCATACAAATACACAGCATTCAAGTACTCAAAAGGCAAAAAAATCCACATTAAGGTGAGAAAGCAACCTTAATGCCTTAAAATATAGTGTTTCTTCATATCATTTTACAATCAATTAGTTGCCAATGTGATATGCAATACATACTGTAACTTCTTGTACAGTTATACGTCATATGTATATGACAACAGACATGGTCTTCAGATTTGACTTTTAATTTTTAATAAGTTCTAGAAAACAAGCCATATTTGACAAAATTTGGCTTATTAGTTATGTACTACTTATAGTTCAGAAATGAACACATATGTAATTATGGAAAGGACTTTCCATATTTTAAGATGAGGACAAAGCAGACACACTTAAGACTGAGCTTTTAGCATTAACTCTCCCTTGTGTAATTGATTTCTCAACTGTAATATTATGTTCAAACTATTTTAACCCACACTGACAAAGCATGGCTCTCTCTCCCTTTCTAGTGGCCAGTCCGTGTATGAGTCTGCTACAGTCTATGCACTAAGAGACATGGGAAACATTTTCAAATGCACCTAAGTCACTTAGGCACTCTTGAAAACTTTAGTTCTGGTTCTTTAGGTCAAGTGGTAGCAGAGATTCATGCTTTCAGCTTCCAGCTTCAACCCTTGCTGCCAATGACCCATCCAAGTGCATCAGGTTACATGTGAAATGTTTGTGCACAAATATTTCAATGCACAGCGCTATGGAATTTTTATTGCCATGAATCTGGAATCACTGGAGTGTGTGGAAAATGTAAATATGAGTTAAATGAGACATAGTGTTTTGAGCACAGGGCCTAACATTAACAAATTCTGAGTTCAAATCTTAGTTGTATCACTGACTCCTGTGACATACCGGGGCACAATCCAGGCTGTGAGGGGCTGTCACCTTGACCCTGCAACCTTGGGTGCCTTACAATGCCTTGCTGTAGTAGCTCCCACCTGGGCTGCTCACAAACGTCCTTCCCGTATGCAAGCCGCACCCTTAGGCCATGTCTACACTACAGAGTTAAGTCAACTTAAGTTACATCACCGATCGTAAACCACTGTAATTACGTCACCTGAGAACATTCACACAATGCTTCTTATGCTGGCAGAGTGTGTCCAAATAGAGTTGGTGCTCTAGCATTGACAGAGAGAGAGAGAGAGCAATGCACTGTGGGTAGTTATCCTATGCAAATCGCCACCTTCTCCTGCTAGAAGTTCTGGGAATGAATCACAGTGCATCATGGAGGTAGAATCACTGCTCTGTGATGCAGTTTTCTCCATTCCATAATTCCAAGGGCTTCCAACTGTGTTTTCAGCTACCCCTGTAAACTATGCACCTGCTATCTCTGCCTGACAGCTTGGATCCTGCGCTGTTCACTAGTCTTCTGAGGAGTGCTATGAACACAATGTGACTGATCTTGCAGTATTTCAGGAGCTGAAAATCTGAACAGGAAGCTGGGCTGCCTGCCCTGCTGTGTGCCATGGAAAGAAACCATTCAAGATTGATGTTGGCATTCACAGAGCAGTTGCACATGGTACTATTGGGCTCAGAAAACAAGCATCAAGTGGAGGGATTGGATTGTGATGGAGGTCTGGGATGAGGAGCAGTGGCTGCAGAACTTCTGTAAGATCAAAGCCACCATCTTTGAACTCTGTGTACAGCTTGCCCCGTCCCTGCAGCGCAAAGACACCAGAGTGAGAGCTGCCCTCACAGTGGAAAAGCATGTGGGGATCACTTTGTGGAAGTTGGGGACTTCAGAATGCTACCAGTCAGTCATGAATCACCTTGGAGTTGGGAAGTCCACCCTGGGGGGTGCGATGATGCAAGTGTGCAGGGCCATTTTATCAGGACAATACTGACCATCAGATTATGAGTTTTTCAAATGATACCCCACAAGGCATATCTTGTACAAAGATTATTACAATAGTGTGAATACAGGGGGGGTTTCCATCACAACTTCCTCTCTGGCCTTGAGCAAGTCACTTTTGTCTTGCCTGTATGCCTAACAATAGGCTGTTACTGAAGCAACCAGATAAATGTCTAATTACTAATTTGTCCACAATTATGATAACTGTGCATTTAAATTAGGCATATATATCCAAGCCCATGTCTGGAAATCTGGACCTTAAAGTGCCTCAGTGTTCCCATCTGTAAAATGGAGACCGTAATATTTAACTATCACTTTTTTTTTCCCTTTTTTGAGGGATGAGGATGCATTAGCTAGAAAATATGTGTGCAGCACGTTGGAGTTAAAAAGACATCAGATGTGCTAAGTATTTGTGCAAGGGCTTCCTCACCTGCCTCATGTTGGTTATTGTGGAGTAAAATAGATGTCATGGCTACACAGAACAGGGGAGTGGTTTTTGGAATTGCCCAAAGAGTGAACAAAACCACCTCGTAATTTAAGAAAAAACATAGGCAGGGAAGGTTGGCCCTTATAAACACACTTTCTACAGTACAAAGTAGCATCATTGTGTTCAGAAAAGGAAGTCCTTGGGAATATAAAGGTATCCTGTGCTGTAATTAATGAGTTGGATTTCAAGACTCTAGATTAGCTAGAGTTCCCCTGCCTGATTCTAGTATTACAGCATTTAAATTCAGCCAATCCCAAGAGTGATGGGGGAATACAAGGAGATGTCCACTCAGGAAATGGAGCATCAGATGATATTATCCTTTGCCAATGGCTATTAGCCAGGATGGTGTCCCTAGCTTTTGTTTGCCAGAAGCTGGGAACGGGTGAGGGGATGGATCACTTGATGACTATCTGCTCTGTTCATCCTCTCTGGGGCACCTGGCATTGGCCGCTGTCAGAAGACAGGATACTGAGCTAGATGGACCTTTGGTCTGATCCAGTATGGCCATTCTTATGATACTGGGACACTTAGACTCACACTTAAACTTAAAGCCTATAGAGACATAGTTAGGTCTGTCAGGGATGTGAGAAAACCACATCCCCTAGCGACATTGCTACAGCAACAAAAAACTCCCCATGTAGGTACAGCTATGCCAACAGCATAGGTATGTCATCAGAGCCGGCTCCAGGCCCCAGGGCGGCATGCTGTGGGAGGCGCTCTGCCGGTTGCTGGGAGGGTGGCAGGCAGCTCTGGTGGACCTCCCGCAGGTGTGCCTGGGGAGGGTCTGCTGGTCCCGCGGTTCCAATGGAGCTTCCGCAGGCACGCCTGTGAGATGTCCACCGGAGCCGCGGGACCAGCGAGCGGCAGAGCGCCCCCCTCGGCGTGCCACCGTGCTTGGGGCAGTGAAATGGCTAGAGCCGGCCCTGCAAGTCATCAGAAAGTTGGATTCCTTCATCAACAGAAAAACTTCTGGTGGCATATGCTGCACTTAGGCTAGAGGTCTGTAGCATTGTTGTGGCCACAGCAACATTCACATCACTCCATCAGTTGCCCTGGTATGAGATCTCAGAGTATCTGATTGATCCCAAAACCTTTGAAGTCAATAGAATGTTTCCTACGGGCTTTGGATCAGGCCCTAAATGGACAGCACAGGCAACAGCTACTCCATGCCTAATCTATTCTATTTTGCTTGCTCTAGAGTAGGATGGTGCTCGCCCCTGTCTGTGCCTGAAGGAAAACAGCTTTTATTCCTAGAAATGCATGCCAGCCTTTGTAATAAGCTGGAGTCAATCACGAGCCTCTGAGGATGCATTTGCTTTAATTTAGGTTCTGTGTGTATGCATCTCTGTTATTTGCTAGCACCCGAAGAGCTGTTACTTTCATTACCCTGCTTCATAAATATAAAATAATGCCAGACAAACTGCACAAAGCCCCCTCTTGGCTCCGGCATGACTGACAAGGGGGTTATTTACTAACTTCTTGGCCTTTGAGCCAGCTACGATAATGCAAGTTTCATCTCTATCATGTCCTCTCACAGTGGTCTATATCCCATCCCCTTCTACGGGATAGACTAACCAGTGCTTTCCTTTCCCCATCCATGACTGGTCAGGGACTCCAGCTTCTGCTTTTAACTTTCTAGTTGCTCTCCCTTTGTTTCTGACTCAGCCTTCATTTTTCTTACACCTGGTGTAAGCAAGTAAGCTCTGTACAGTCTGCAAACAGGGTGCAAGGGATGGTCTAGTTCATACGGCCCTGGCCTGGGACACAAAAAGACCAGGCTTCATTTCCTAGTTCAGCCCCAGACTCAGTGTATGACCTAAGTCAAGTCACTCAATCTACTCTGTGCTTCACTTCTCCACCTGTAAAATGGGGATAATAGCAGGCCCACCTCACAGCAAGGCTGAGGGTAAAATCTTCTGACAATTGTGAGGTGATGAGGACCAAAAAAGTACCTAGATGGATGACTTGCCACGGAGGCTGCTTGAAATCTTTAGATCATGATCTGAAGCAGAGGTTAGAGGTTATTACAGGATGGGGTGGGTGAGGTTCTGTTGCCTGTGCTATACAGAAGGTCAGACTAGATGATCACAATGGTCCCTTCTGGCCTCAGAGTCTAACCATAGCTGCTACTGGCTTAGGGCCTGATTCAGTGACCAGTCAAGACTCCCACTGACTGCCCTGGGTGTTGGACCAGGCTCTTCGCCAGAAGCTAACTCCTCTTTGGCTTCTGTATCACAGCAGTGTCCTCTGACTGAGGGTATGTCGATACTGCAATCATGGGGTGTGATTGCAGCTCAAGCTGAGCTAGCTCTGCTCAAAGCTACCATGATTGCAGGATAATGTATCCTGAGTCTTAGCAGCGCCTCCCAGGACCAGAATTGCATATTGGGAACCAGCATCCTTCCTCCAACCATGGGAGTTCTGGAGAGAGCGAGAGATTGAGATTCAGCTAGCTTGAGCAGCCAACATTAGCTGAAGTTGGGATCTTTGTGCACTGGGGAGGGCATGAGAGCCCGTTGTACAGTTATTACTCTGGACATTCGTATCGTGTGCTGCTTGGCTGTTTGTCACCAACATCTGCTCTTCCCTTACTCCTGCTCTCCACTTCTCTATCCCACCTTCTTCCTCTCTCCCTCCCAGCCTTCTTCCTTCCTTTAGTCTTTCCTCTTACCTAACCCCTACTGATAAAATCTCTACCCTCTCCTCGCCCCACACAAAAAGCAACCTGTGGCACTAACATGACATCACCTTGTTCATTGTCTTTGTGTGGTCTAACCCGTTCCCTTGCCCTGGGTCCATTGATCTGTTTAGATTGTAAGCTCCTGAGGGCAGTGACTGTCATTGAGTACATCAAGGCGTCATTGCGCTTGGGTAGGGACCCCCTTGTTAGCTCTCATTGGGTGGTGGGACAGGCTAGCTGTCTCTGACTTTAAGGCCAGAAGGGATCATCATGATTGTCTAATTTGACCTTCTGAGTCCTATCCCATTCAAAGGCACTAGTCATATACTTCGGATGAGTAGCTCATGCTGCTGAGGCTCCATTGCTATTTGTGGCACACTAGCTTGATCACAGCTAGCATGGGTATGTCTTCCAGAGCTGGATATTATACCTCTGGCTGCAGTGTAGAGATACTCAAAGCATATGTACAGCTCTGAGCACAATGCGGATCTAAGCTGGGACCTCTGGGAGCTACTGTAATATAAATTATTAATAATAAATACAAACATGGTTATTTCTGTTGTATGGACAGGGCCTGACCTGCAGTAACACAGATATCCAGCTTCCCCCCAGTATAACTCTCCTGAAGTCAGACTTAGTTACTCCAAGCAAACGTTTGGCCTAATGCATCTGGCTGTCATTTGGGAAACTTTGGTAACTTCTTCAAGGGGACCTGCAACGAGGGGAAAATGGAATTCTTTTTCTTTAAGACTCAGCATATTCAAAACTGGGCTTTTTGCTTTGATGGATAAAGAAAGGGGAAAAATAAAGTGGGGGAAGGGAGTTCAGATTAATTGTACTAATTAGAAATAAAGGTCTTGTTTATGGTGGAGGTTTTTGTGGATAACTGCAAAACTAGTGGATTTATAACATCACATACCAGGGAATCAAATGCTTCGTAGTTTAAGACAGGAAGTGATTTCGTTTTAAAACTTGGACTTTTGTTTGGGTTTGATCACACTAGAGCTGTGAGGAGGATGGAGAAATCATGAAAAATTTCAAGATTTTGAAATCTTGTTTTGTCCTGAATCAGAATTTTAAAAAAACAAAACAAAATTAAAAAAAAAAAAAAAACTTTGAAAATTCTCAGCAAAAGAAAATTTCAAGATATTTTTATTGTAGGTCAATCAAAAGGTTTAATTTAGACAAAAATCAAAATGTTTTGTTTAGACAAAATTGGAACTTTTTTTAAAAAATTCAACTTTGTATGTATAATAGGAAGAGAGCCGAAGACATAAGCCTTTGTATCAGAGGTCTGAACTAAAATAGCGGTCAAAACTTTGCTCTTATAAAGCAAAATCACATTGTGAGTTAGAAGCAAGTCCTGCTCACAGAACCTGGCAAGAACAGGGCTGGTATTGCAAAACCACATTCCGAAGAGGTGCTAGGCACAGAGCACTCACACAAACACATTCCAGAAGGGTGGTATCAGAACATCTCAATACCAACATTCCCTAAAGAGAACAGGGACACTCTGTCATCTTTATCTTAGGATGGATCAATGTGATGAATATAGATATATAAGGTAACAAGTGGTAACTGGCTATGTCAAAGGGTGTCAACTAACTATGTCAGAGGGGCAGTACATAACTTGTTTGTACTGATGTATAAAATGGAGCCTCAAAAGGAGTGTCTCTGTCTAGGGAGGAATGGAAAGTCCCACTGTTCAATGAGCTAGTCCATTGTTACAGGCATACATGTATTAGTGGCCAGGTGAAGAGGGCTGGCTCCAGGCCCCAGCGTGCCAAGCGCGTGCTTGGGGCGGCATGCCACGGGGGGCACTCTGCCGGTTGCCGGGAGGGCAGCAGGTGGCTCCAGTGGACCTCCCGGAGGCATTTGTGGGGAAGCTCCACTGGTCCCGTGGCTCCGGTGGACCTCCCGCAGGCGTCCCTGCGGAGGGACCGCTCGTCCCGCGGCTATAGTGGACCTCCCTCAGGCACGCCTGTGGAAGGTCCACCAGAGCTGCAGGACCAGCGGACCCTCCGCAGGGACGCCTGCGGGAAGTCCACCGGAGCCGCGGGACCGGTGAGCGGCAGAGCACCCCCTGCGATGTGCCGCCATGCTTGGGGCAGCGAAATAGTTAGAGCTGGCCCTGCCGGTAGAGTCTGCTGGCTACGAGTACTGTGCTTCATTGATGATAAACCTGGCTGGGTGCCTTTGTACCTTAACGTATCTTGTGATCATTGGGCAGTTCGCTTGAGCTCTGCTGTGCCAGTGGTCTTTGCAGACTTGGGACAGCATTCATGGAGAACACACACACACTCAGTCAAACATCTGACGTTAGGTCTACTATGTAACAATAGAACAATAATAATAAAAATGTCTCTGAAACAAAATGTCATTTCAAAATGAAAAAAAAAAAATTCATTCTGTAACATCAAACCAAGATGTTACAACATTGCCAGAACTTCCACCCCCCACCCTGCTTTGTTTCCAAATCAAAATTCCAAGAAAAACAAAATTTTGCGAAACATTTCGATTGCAACAGAATCCCATGTTCTGACAGAATATGGTTTCAAAGTTTGTCTGACCAGCTCTATTTAAAACCTACTTGACTCCAGTGGCTGCATAGCCGGAGGAGAAAGGTTTTTTTGTTAAGTACACACATTCCCAGCTGGTGTATATTGGTGTCGCATCATTGGAGCTGAGGCAATCTACAACAGCGGAGAATATAAGTGCCTGCGTGAAGCCCCAGAACACATCATTTTATAAATGGCTTCATATTGTTTGTATTTAGTAATAACTTTGAATACTCTATCACATTGATATATTTGTAGTTACTCTTTATATTAATAGGTTTATAAACTAAGCAATGAGAGAAATGGGAGTTGCCCCTTTAAAAATAAGAAGGGGGTATATGGAGTGGTCTCTTGGAGCAGCTGGTGAACAGCAGGTGCTGCTGTGTTCAGCGGAAGCAAGGCACTGGGGAGGATGCAGCCTGGAGGAAGCTCCCAAGACAGGTTAAAATTTCAAGACTACAGAACATCCTCCTTCCAAGAGCGGGCTGTGTTGGGGGGAGGTGTGACATTGGCATCTTTGCCTTTTCATTAAGAGCACCCCAGCATGCACCTCTGAGAGAGCGGAGTCCTCCAGCAAAGAAAGCAGATCCAACTTGAACTCCCTTCTAGTCTAAAGCCAAGAAAATAAGCCAGAGGAATAGGAACAAACAAATCAACCCCTTTCCAGGCCTTTGTATGACACGATGAAGGGAACAGACCATCTTTTCCCTCTGCAGGTTTCCTCCATTAAATTCTCCCAGTTTCCGACAGCCACGTGGCAGACATCTCCCTTTAAACATTAGTGGCTGTGCAATACTATCATGTGACTGTGACAGCCCCCCCAACCCCCATAAGGCTTTATACTTATGAATATATGACATAACTGGAATATGTTCTATGCTACATATGCCATGTAACATATCTAGGTAAAGGTTATGATCTACTGAATCTGTTAATCCTATTTGTATGCATGTATCATTTTTGTACTCAACGTTATGAATATTGGCCGTGTACTGGCTTGATTTCTAATTAACCTTAGTAGAGCATTTGGTCAGTTCCTGGAGAAAGGAATTTGCACAGTTAAGTGCCCAATCAGAAAGCACTTAAGGAACAATGCATCTTGGAATGATCCAATCCACATAAGAAGTCTTCCTGGAGACGTACAAGATACCATGTGGGCAATGGCTTCTGCCTGTAAAAACTGAGAGTCATGCATGGACATGTGACTTACCCAGGTGACTTCAGAACTCCACCTTGGAGCTGGGCTTTGCATAAGGGAGAGGAAGGGGTCTCCACCCACAAGAGAAAGTCTGTTTAAACCCATGGGAGACCCCTCCATTTGTTCTTCAGCTGGTTAAAGAGAGCCTCTCCACCCCATAGATACCTGAAAGAAACTGGAACAAAATGACAGTGACTGCAAGGAGTGTGAGTGATTTTTTAGACCCAGCCTAAAAGGAGATTAGTCTGTAAAAGGAAGAATTCTGGAACTGGTGAGGATCTTATCTGTATTCAATTTCTTACTGTATTAGACATAGACTTGTGTGGTTTATTTTATTTGGCTTGGTAATTCACTTTGTTCTGTCTGTTACTACTTGGAACCACTTAAATCCTACTTTCTGTATGCAGTAAAATCACTTTTTACCTATTAATTAACCCAGAGTATGTATTAATACCTGGGGGGAAGGTGGGAAACAGTTGTGCATCTCTCTCTATCAGTGTTAGAGGGCGAAAAATTTACGAGTTTACTCTGTGTAAGCTTTTATAGAGTAAAATGGATTTATTTGGGTTTAGACCCTATTGGGAGTTGGGCATCTGAGCGTTATAGATAAGAACACTTCTGTAAGCTGCTTTCAGTTAAGCCTGCAGCTTTAGGGCAAGTAATTCAGACTCTGGGTCTGTGTTGGAGCAGACGGGCATGTCTGAATCAGCAAAACAGGGTGCTAGGGCCCCAAGCTGGCAGGGAAAGCAGGAGCAGAAGTAGACGTGGCACATCATGTGGCAGCTTCCAAGGAGGGTTCTGTGATCTAACCCATCACAGTGATAGTTTCTCTAAATGGAACGGCTGCCTCTTTACACAGAAATCTCCACAACCAGCTGTCATGTGGCTGTGGGGCTTGAGCCATTTTTTCCAGAAGAACTGAAAGCAACTGAATCAAGGGCCTTGTGCAGGAAAGCAAGGAGTCCCCAGCTCCCATTGCTAGCTGAGGGAGTTCCGAATATCAGGCCCTAATGGTGGATAAGCCAGAAAGCCCTAGGCCTTGTCTATACCCAAAACTTGCACCGATCTAGGCCTGCTCTACACTACACAGTTAGATTGATGTAAACTGCCCTGCTGTGTAAGTCTCATTACTTAAATTTGGCTCTCGTTGATGTAAGTGCCTCTCTACACTGATTTACTAACACCAGCTCCCTGAGCGGCACAGAGTCACAGTCAACGTCATTAGGTCGACGCGGTGTCAGTGTAGACATTGCGCTGCTCATGTTGACTTATTGGCTTTCAGGTGCTGCCCCACACTGACAATACAACTGATACCAGCACTCCTGGTGAGGACACTCACCGCCAGCACAAGGAGTCAAGTGTGCACACATACACACACAAACAGTTTAATAACTGCAGTGGATGTATGCCGACGTAAGTTAGGTCAACATAATTTTGTTGTGTAGACATGACCTTAAGTAAATTGGTGCTCCCCTGTGTGCGCACTTTTGTTTTGTTTTAAGATGGGTTCGTTTCATTCTCTTATCTTACACGGCAAGCTTTCTGAGGCAGAGAACTTTGTTCGGTTTGTACAGCTCCTACTACAAAGGGGCCTGGCCCAGGACTGGCACTCCTAGCCTATACCACAACACAAATAAAAAGAATATATTTAGTTTAAACCTGTTCCCAGTCAACTTAGATTAAAACCAAAATATGCCTGCCTTTAAACTGAACGGAGTCATTTGCACCAGTTTAACTAACCCAGTTTGAAACCACACCTCCTGTTAAACTTATGCAGCTCTGCAGGTGGGCAAGCCCTTAGTGATCCCAGATTGTCACAATGGGCCCGCTCCTGCAGGAGCCTCAGATATCAAGCATTCTCATTTCCTATTGACTGAAGGGGGAAACTGAGGCCATTCAGGACACGCTTTGCACAACTGTGTCCAATGAAAAGTCCAATATGTGGCAGCTCAGTACTTTAATAAATAATATTAGGGAGGCAGGGCACTGCTACAGGTGAAAGTGATGGATTCCTGCCCGGAGTTCCCTCTGCTCCCTTATTAATCCAGAATTGACTTCAGGGAAGTGCTGATGGGGCCATATTCTTGTGATGTATAGAAGGCTGGCATACAGCTGAGGAATCCTAGCAGCTCTCCAGCTGGCAGAACATCTGCCTGCAGCATTTCGCCAGGAGTCACAGGAGCAATCTCAGCTGCAACGGTGTGAAATGCCAACCTCAGTCCAGAAACCTCTCAGCTCTCCCAGTCTTGACAGCTTTGCATGGGGGGACATTCAGTGGGGAAAGACGGCAGCTCTCCTCACCAGCTGCTTTCACAAACAAAAGCAACTAAAGCTATAAGGTGATTCTTTTAGCCAGAAGGGTGTTTGCATGGGTGATGCTTCTTGGGGCACCGTGAGCTGAGTCACCTTGTTATTACCTGCACCAGAGCAAGGGAGTCTACCCTGCACTAGCTGGGTGTTAGCTTCCTCTCACAACCAGCCTGCCAGCCACTCAAACACTCTCCTCTGGGCTAGGCCAGGCCTATCTTTGCTTTGCAGGTTAGCAACAGATGCACCCCAGCCTGCGAGTCCTTTCAAAGTGTGCCCCAGTGGAGACCAGCCCCTGATCACTGGCTAGCCACCAAAACCCCATGTCCTGTGTTCCCAAAGGAAGTGTGCCACAGGTTACCAGTCTGACCTTAGACAACTGCTCCTCTATTGCACACAGCGTTTGAGTTCAATTATAAAACGAAAAGGAAATTCTTTTAAGGAAGAACAGAGATTCCAATAAAAATTGGTGTGAGAGATGGGAACAAATGGTTCCCCATAAAACAAAATCATAAACACGCATTCTGTAACTAACAAGGCATTCCCCTGTCTCCTTCAAGATACTTTACCCCAAGTTCTTTCCAAAGAGTTTTCAACCAGTGTGGTTGAGACCTTTCTCCTAAAATGAAGCCAGCTGATGGCTTGTCCTCCCAGATTGAAGGAATACCTAGGGGTCATCTGTGCCCCTGATATAGTCCCAGAAGTTTATTGTCTTACCTTGAAACAGGACAACTCCTGCTGTTTACCTCTTCCTGTTGATTCCCCTTCTTAATCCTCCATTAAGATTTGGCTCAGACTGAGTGGATGCCCAGTGTGAACTATGCAATACTTAACTTACACACAAAAAAAGAGCCAAATAAATATTTTGTGCTAAAAAGAAATCCTGCTTTTCACAGACCTTAAGAACATATTTTTTGTATAGGCAAATAGCTGTTAAATATCCCACAGACATACATTTTGCAACGACGTTCTTTGGTGAATGAGAATGTAAATACTAGATCCAGGGGATTCCTGTAACCTCTATGCACCCGTCTTGCTCTCTGCCAGTTGGTATCAACAGGCCTGTGAGTCACAAGATAGTTTTTCAACTCCAAGCTTTGAACGTAGCTGTCTTGAAATGCAGGTTCTTATTACCTAGATTTCCAGCTATGAACTAATAATAATCTGTTACATGTGTACAGCAGAATCTTTCACCAAAAGATCTCGAAGAGCTTTGACAATAGCATCCCCTTGCAAGGCAGGTAAACCAGATGGGTAAACCGAGTTACTGAGATGTTATCGAGAACCTCCCAGAATCGATCAGCAGGATCAAGCTCCCCAGCTGGTATTTGGCCTACCAGACTCAGGTCCCCTGGGAGTGGGGGATGTGGGAACAGCGCTATTCCCAGAAGTAATTAGCCACCCACTCTCTCAAAAGAATGTGCTGTTGGACTAATGGGGGACTTGCCTTCCAGAGCCACCTTGGCTTCCAGGAAATGAGAGGTGCAGCTTTCAGGATATAAAGCTAAAACAGTGCAGAGAATCTGTGTACGGAAGGTAATATATTTGGGCCATACACCTGGGTACTCAGTTAGCTTAGACATCCTTCATTCAGCCCATATGTGATAAGATCCTGCTGCAACATACATAGGTGAGATAGTGAATACGTATTTAATTTGGGACAGTCATTTAACTGGGCACAGGATTAAAGCACAAAGTTTTTGCTGCTTGTAAATGATTTATTAAAAATATTAATACTTCCCATTAAAGATGTTCTTATGATATACAGCGTCACTTGTATTGCTTAAGAGTCCTATTATTCAGCAATACTGTATAGCACTAAAACATGTCTTTGCTAAAGTTATAGTGGAAAGACTTTCTGTATTAAGTGCAGAAGGATTTGGCCAAAAATCGACATTCTTACTCAGCCACAGTTTTCTAGAAAAGTGCCTGTTATTGAATTTCATTAGATCATCATCATGATAAAAATACTGTAATCAGACAGGAACTGTGTCTCATAATGGTAAAACACAAAAACCCAAAGCCCTTTTTTACGTTCCAAAATCATTTCCTTCTAGAGGTTTGGGTTTAAATAAAAAAAAAAAGTTTAAGTTCAAAGAAAGGACAAATTTCTTTCCATAGTTTGAAATCTTAAAACAAGTTCTCTGCATATTTGGCATATTCAGTTGTACATATAATGTGTTTGAAAATCTGATCCTCTATGTTTCCATGGAGCTGTGGGCCATACAGTACAGAACTTTGCGTTAACTTACTACAGAAATTGAAGAGAGCGCAAAGATACCCTACTTAGAAGGAGAAATTATTGGAAATAAGGCACCATGAAACTATCTTTATAATGAAATGGAGGGGAGTGGTCTATGGAGTGAGGGAAACCAGCACTGCACTACAGATAAGAATCTTCTGAAGTTGTCAGCTCTTGAGAGATGCCAGGCTGACGACCACTAAAAATGACGACGAGGATGACTAACACTTTCGGTCCTTTTGCAGGGGTTGGGGTGAGCATATGGATGCACATCTGCACATCCTGTATTATCTCCATCTGCTTTGCTGCGTTTGACTTTTTCTACCTTGACTAGTTCTGTTAATAAAACTATTGCAAATTCAAAAAGGCCTTTCCTAAGTGTGAGCGTTGCAACCGTGCACATCGGTGTTCCTAACTAAACTATACGAGGCCTGATCTTGGGACAAGAACCTTTTAAACTTCAGAGTGTTAACTGAAAAAATCTTAAGTAATCAATATAATTAATACAAATCAATAGATCAGGCAGCAAGGTGAAAAAAGGCCAAGTTTCATCAAACAAAGTATGAGTTAGCACTGGAAAGAGCCACTTTCAAAAGGGAGAAGCAGTTAAATGGTCAGGTTCAACAAGGAAAAAAAAAACTAGGCTTAATTTGACCTTCCTAATGGGGTCGGAAAGCTGCATGTGGTAGCCTAGATCCGTGCATAGAATCCTCCCGGGATTTGGGCCCCTAGTCTGTAAATGGCTAAACCCTTCATAAATCTTTTCATTATTTCTGAGCTGTTCTTTTTCTAACTCAATGCTTGTTTAAATATTTGGATCATTTTGTGTTTGTTTATGGGGGGAAGGGGTGTCAACTGACAATTAATTGATCTATCACTTCATTTATGATCAAAGGCACAGACAAACTATTTATCAGCAGTGCCTCATTATTGGCACCCTAAAAATAGAGCTCGATCCTATCAAGTGCTCAGCTCCTTCAGCTCCCATTGATTTTAATTCCCAGCACCCCAGGTGCTCAGAACCTTGCAAAGAAAATCAAATCTTGTTAGGATTGCTCTATACTAGCTCTGCAATGTTAGACAAACACTTTATGCGCTAGGTTCTGTACTTATCGAATAATAGCCATTGGGATTGGCAGGTGTTAAGTAGCTTCCCTATGGTCCCTCAAATGCAGTAGTAAACTACCCAAAAATATAAGAAAAAACTGACTAATATATGGAATATAAGGAGGACTGCAGAGCTCAGACAATTCTTTTCCCTAGTTCATGCCCCAGCTCTATAAGCAAGCAAACTGTCCAGCTTATATACTGTGAGCCTCTACACCCCTGTTTATAAGAGTTAGCCAGAGGAAATTAGGTTCTCCAAAATTACATGGATATCAGAAAGCATAAACTGCACTGTGTTCTCACATCAAATCCACGTGTGTTTAGAATGGGAGCAAGAAAGGAAGAATGGTCCAGAGATGAAGGTGTTAATCTAGGGGTGTGACCTAGGTCCCATTCCTGGCCAGAAATTAAAAATCAGTTAAAGAAGTTCAGTGCAGGTTTCCAACATCCTGGGTGAAGGCTTTAACCATTGAGTCACACTCTCTTCGGCCCAATGCAGATTCAATTATTTATCTACAGTGGGAAAGCTCTGTGGTGGGGACACTTGCCTCAAATGTGGGAGATCTAGATTCAAGCCTGTGCTCTGAATCAAGCAGAGCAAGACCTGAAGTGGGGTCTCTTACACCCCAGACTGGTGTTCCAACCATCGGGCTATTGGCCGGTTAGGGAGAGGTGTATTTCACTCTGGCTATCTCATGTGTTTTGACCAGCTATTCCATTCTGGATTTGGGATGCCTGCCCAACCACCACCCCACTGCTCCCAAATTACTTCAGATTGCACATAATGACAGTAATTAGCCCAAGTGTGAAAGACCTCTGCAGAGGCAGCATAACTGGTGATTCCAGAAGAAGAAAGTAGACAAGTATGAAAGATTTTTGGATAGTGGGAATGCAGTCCAGAGGCCTAAGCTACATAGGTCCAAAGTTTCAAAATAACCTATGGGCTTTAGGAACATGAGTCTCATTGAAAGTCAGTGGGTCTTGTGCTCCTAAATCCCTCCAGCTCTTTTGAAAATCTCCCCCATAAATCCTAAGAAGTGAGTGAAAGCTAAGGTTTCTGAAGAAACACAGCTGTTTACTCAAACAAGTGTTCACAGGAGGTATTTTTGGCAGTGTTACTCAGCTCTCATGTATACAATCAGTGCTGTTGTGGGTCTGCTCTAACCATACTGTACAAGCAATATTCATTCTGCTATACCTGAGCATGCCTGCTAGATAGGGCATGGTGTCCTCCCTAAGACATCCTTGTACAGGCACTGCATGGCTACAGCCCATCAAAAATCATTAGCTTCCCTCACTGTAACCCATCTCTGCTAAAAGGGCAGTTCAGCTTCCATAGCCCGTTCATTCTGTATGGTTTCTCATGAGACGGTCAACAAGGATGCCAGCTGTGAAGGTGGTTCTTATGCAATGGACAGTAGTCTACTAAGAACTGGGGTGAAACTGCCTCCTCATTTCACTCAGGTGCTCATTTACAGCTTCACTGAGTTAACACGTACATTACTTTCTAAATCCGAAGAGTCAGTTTAGACATGTCACTCTCTTCAAAGCCAGAACTCCTTCCAACTCTGGAATAGATTAACAGTCTATGTGAGCTATTTAAATATTTATAGCATGTAGTCTCTCTCATGAGAACCTGCATGGTTTCCCAGAACTTTTCCAAAACCTTTCTGGTGAAAAAAAAAATCAATCAATTTTGTGGATTTCATATCACTCCAGTTACAGCAAAATTATAAGAATAAATGGAGATCAAGGTGAGTGCGAGAAGCGACTTAAAATGAGATGATGTATCCCGTATTGTTTAAAGCTCTGCTAAAGGCAGGGACCCCCTTCTGTCAGACAGTATACAACCATACAGTTTGCCCCAAAAAACTTACAATCTGAAACAAAGATAAGGTTTTATTATTATCATCATCATTTTACAGAGGTCTAATTGAGGCAAAGAGATTAATTACAGTTTTGCCAACCCCAACCATTCAAAAATAATGCAATTTAAATTTAAAAAAAAAACCATAATACATGCTGGGTTCTTTTTTTATAAGTCTTCTGGTTTCTGAGGCTTTATGTTACATGCAGGTCATATTTTCAAGCTTTTCTCTGAAACCACAAGGGTAAGAAACTTACTATTTTTTTAAAAAACGAAGACTTGAGATGCTCATAGTCACTAGACTCCAGGAGCTAAGGCCTTAAGAAAAGCTGTGAATATCAGGAGATTCAGCAGCACTACAAGTAATTTTCCTCAAGCTCAAACACACAGCCTGTGGCAGATCTAGGAACTGAATCTAAGATCTCCACCATTCTAGTGTAGTGACCAGACCAACCTGTTACAGAATCAGCACCTGACTCCTTATTCAGCTTTTAAATCAAACCTGTATTATAGATATAAATCAATCTCCAAAATATTTCAGCCCAAACAAAAAAGAGATTGATTCTGAAATAGAACTGCAGTGCCTTGTAGCAGCTGTAGTCTGAGTACCTTCGGCTCTCATTCGCCACTGTGGGCCAGGCTCCTTGGCCAGACTACATCTCTGTGAAAAATATCTGGGAAAAGGGGTCAGTTGGAGTTGGAGGTAGTGCTTCAGTTTGGTTCTTACCTCACTTGGACTAATTCACTCAACCCTTGGATGGCTATGTGGCCTGGCAACTGCACAGTATTGCCTAATTCCCTTCTCACTGACACTGGTGGGCATGACTCTGTTGACCTCAGTGGTGCTCAAAAGGTTCTAAAAAGATTTGAAAGGTGCTCAAGGTTCTAGACCAGCACCTGAGCCCCCAGCACACAAGAGAGAGGGAAGTGCAAATCACAAGTAACAACAAACTGGCCTGCCCCCGAGTGCTGCACAGAACCATCAGTCTGGCACAGTGACGTGCCAAACAGAGGCAGATTCTCTCCAGATCAGTCACTATGCAATAGAGGTGTGTAACCAAGCCCACTCACCACTAGGCATCCCCAGGTGGCCAGGCGCAGCATAGCAGCTCTCACTTCTCTAGCATCCCCTGCTGCTGGTCGCTCCAGTGTGGCAGTAGCATCTCTTCTGGTGACTTGGCCCTTTGGTTCACTGTCTAAAGTTCACCCCTCCCAGAGTTACAACTGTCCAAACTAAAAATCCCTGAAGTGTCTTAACACACACAAAAATCCTCCCACCTTCTCTGGGGCTATTCCTCAGCTTGTCTTCAAGGCTTAGCCTGCATACCCTGCGGGGCTTGATAACCTTTGTGATGGGCTCACACACCCCTTCTCTAGGGTCAGTAGAGGAGCCCAGTCCCACCCTCTACTCTGGGTTCCAACCCACTATCCTGTACTTAACAGCTAGGTCTGCTCCTTTCCCTGTGCAGCAGCTTTCCCTGGGCCACTGCCTACCCAGCCTCTGTCTCTCCCCTGCTTCAGACAGCATCTTTCCCAAGTCTCTCTGCTGGAGAACTTTCCTTCATGCTCTGAGCTTTCTACTTGGTTCTCCTTCAGCTCTTTGCCCAGCTGGGTTTTGTCATCACTTAAACCTGGCTCTCCCCCTTTATTGCACCCACCTTCTTATGGGGAATTGCCTGCTTCCCTTCAGGTAGGGCTCATTCTGTAATCAGGTTAGATTAGCCCCAGGATCTTCAGCCTACGGGTCAAACCACCCTGTTACAAGTTGCAGTCAGGGGCCATGTCTACACGAGGCCTTAAATTCGAATTAAACGGCTTTAATTCGAATTTATGGAGCACCCATCCACATGATGCAGCCCTCTAATTCGAATTAAAGGGCTATTTAAATCGATTTTAGTACTCCTACTAAACCACAGGAGTAACCCTAAAATCGAATTTACTAATTCGAATTTAGTGCAGTGTGGACGGAAATCGAAGTTAATGGGCTCCAGGAGCTATCCCACAGATCACCACTGACCACTCTGGACAGCACTCAAAACTCCTATGCACTGGCCAGGTAAACAGGAAAAGACCCGTGGAGGTTTGAATCAGTTTCCTGTTTGTCCACCGTGGGGCTCTGAGCAGCAGTTAATCACGCTGCACCTTTAAAAATGCAGTCTCCTGAGAATAGAAAAAGAGCTCCAGCATGGACCACAGAAGAGCTTTGGGATCTCTGGAGTTGCTCCTAAAACATGCAGGTTCTATGCAGAGCTACATGCAATTTTTGGGGGCTTGGCTACCAGTCGCCCATCCTTAATCGTGGATTCAGATGACCTGATTTCAGTTTCAACTGTGGCTGAGGATTCTGCAGAGGGGGAAGATCAGGAAGAGGTACATGAGGGAGACATTGCTGATAGCACACAGCTCTCAATTACCAACAGCAGCCAGGAGTTGTTTCTGACCCAAGATTTAACCTTGCAACAGGCTAATCAAGCCACTATCACAGAAAGTGAAGCCATGGAAGGGACCAGCGGTGAGTAAATGTTTAGATCAGTCATATTTAAAAACTAGCGTTTTTTAATTATCAATTTTTAAGCATGCGTTGTCATTTCTTTTTAGCCATTACAGTTACATGAAAAGTTCCTTAACATGTCTGGGGATGCAATGAAAATCCTCCCAAGAAATCTCCATGAATTGATATTGCAGGAAATCAAAGAGCCTTTTCAGTAAATTTCGGGGCAATGCTGCCTTAGCCGGTCCTCCAATGAAAGATGCTTTGCCCCTCCAGGCATGCATGACGTAATTTGGAATCATTGCTTCACAAAGCATAGATGCATAAGCGCCAGGACTCTGATCACAGGCATGAAACATTCGCTCTGCCTCTTCTGCTGTAACTCTCACCAGAGTTCTATCGTTCATTGTGACCTGGTTGAAATAAGTAATTTATTTGTAATTAGGAGAGCAAACATGGCCATTATGCTACTGTAATGCCACTCCATGTAGCTGGGTGGAGGGGAGTTGTGCTACGATGATGCTTTAGCAGGGAGGGGTGAGACAAACATAAAGACTTACCATGGCTGCTTGGAAGCAAATTTATAATGGCAGTACCAGCAAGCTGCATCTGTACTGTGCTCTGAGCCCAGGGACAGAGTCTCCCAGTATTAAAAGATGAAAAATGTGACCTTGGAGTGAAATCACATGTCCTGCGTAAGGTGCATAGTTTTGTGCTGTGTGAGTGAGTGGAATCATTGTTCTAAGAAATGTATCTTTTTACATACTTCTCTCTCTTACCTCCACCATACAGCTGTGCAGTGTTCTTTACTCACTACCCCATCTGCCAGGCTACCCAAGAGACAGAGGAAAAAGAGAACGAGAGACGAAATGTTTTCCGAAGTCATGGAAGTCAGCCACAGTAACACAGCTCATCATAGTGATTTGAAGGAACTGATAGCAAAATACAAGAAAGATGCCAGTGACCGGGAGGACAGGAGAGACGCTCGAGATGAGAGGTGGCGAGAGGAAGACCGGCAGGTAGAAGAGAGGTGGCGCAAGGAAGACAGGCAGGAAGATCAGAGGAGCAGGGAGGAAGATAGGCGCTGGCGTGATGGAACGCTGGAGCTGCTGCGTGATCACACTGATATCCTCAGACGCATGTTGATTGTTCAGGAACAGCAGCGGGGTTACAGAGTGCCACTGCAGTCCATGTTTAATCACCCTCCAAGCTCCCCAGGTTCCATATCTCCCTCACGCAGACGTGTTAGAACGCGTGGGGGAAGGCTTCCTGCACCAGCACACTCCACCCCCATGGAGAGCCCAACCAAAAGGCTGTAATGAAGCTGAAATGTATTTCATGGGCTTTTCCTTACCTGTGATCCTCCTCCCAAAGCACAGCTTTCAGGGATACCTAGATAAATCTGTGCCTCTGAATATAGTTCCTTTCTAATCAGACATACATCCAAAGGGGGGAGGGTGCTTTTATTACAGGGAATGATCCTTTAAAAATGAACGCATGTTTTTAAAGCAATAACAAATGAGTTTTAATAAAGATTAAATGATTTTTAAAACATACTGGCTTTCTTTCCTTCAGCCACATGTAATGAAAGGGTGGGGGGTTGATTTTGAAAGTCCTGCAGCAAGCTGTAAGTAAAGGGGGACGGTGGGTTGCTTACAGGGAGTCAATAGAGGCGGGAGTGTTCATCAAGGGCAAAGAAGCACTGCAATCACACCATACCCTGGCCCGCGACAAAACACATTTTCAGGGCTTCTCTGATGCGCACCGCCTCCTGGTGTGCTCTTCTAATCGCCCTGGTGTCTGGCTGCTCGTAGTCAGCGGCCAGGCGATTAGCCTCAGCCTCCCACCCCGCCATAAAGGTATCCCCCTTACTCTCACAGAGATTGTGGAGCACACAGCAAGCAGCAATAGCTACGGGGACATTCTTTGGGCTGAGGTCTGAGCGAGTGAGTAATGATCGAAAGCGCCCCTTTAAACGCCCAAATGCACACTCTACCACCATCCTGCACTTGCTCAGCCTGTAGTTGAACAGCTCCTGAGCACTGTCCAGGCTGCCTGTGTATGGCTTCATGAGCCACGGCATCAAGGGGTAGGCTGGGTCACCCAGGATAACGACAGGCATCTCAACATCGCCCACTGTTATTTTCTGGTCTGGGAAGTAATTTCCTTGATGCAGTCGTTTAAAGAGAGTACTGTTTCTGAAGACGCGCGCGTCATGAACCCTTCCTGGCCATCCCACGTGGATGCTGGTGAAACGTCCCTTGTGATCCACCAGTGCTTGCAGCACCATGGAAAAGTACCCCTTGCGGTTCACGTACTCGGCGCCCTGGTGCTCTGGGGCCAAGATAGGGATATGGGTTCCATCTATGGCCCCTCCACAGTTAGGGAATCCCATTGCAGCAAAGCCATCCACTATGACCTGCACGTTTCCCAGAGTCACAAACTTTCGTAGCAGCAGCCTAACGATTGCTTTGGCTACTTGCATCACAGCAGCCCCCACGGTAGATTTTCCCACTCCAAATTGATTCGCGACTGACCGGTAGCTGTCTGGAGTTGCAAGCTTCCAGAGGGCTATTGCCACTCGCTTCTCCACAGTGAGAGCTGCTCTCATGTTAGTATTATGGCGTTTCAGGGCAGGGGAAAGCAAGTCACAAAGTTCAAAGAAAGTGCTCTTACGCATGCGAAAGTTATGCAGCCACTGGGAATCGTCCCACACCTGCAAAACTATGCGGTCCCACCAGTCTGTGCTTGTTTCCCGTGCCCAAAATCGGCGTTCAATGGGCAGAAGCTGACCCATTACCAGCAGTAGCTCCAAAATGCTGGGTCCTGCGGTTAGGGAGAGATCACTCTCTATGTCGTCATCATCACCATCATTAACATCGCTCCTGTCGGTGCGCAGCTGCCTCCTCAAACTCCAAGTCCTCCTCCTGTCCCTCCTCCTCCACCTCCTCCTCCCCCTCTCCTCCTGAATTTTCAGGTCATGGCTCAGCATAGACAGCACGAGAGTGCGCGAGCTGTTTAAAACTTGCACGATTGCATTACTGGTCTCATCAGGGTCCATGGTCTCAGCAGGGTCCATGGTCTCAGCAGGGTCCATGCTTGCTGTGCTATGGCGTTTGCTCTCTTCACCCAGGAAAAACGGCGCGGAATGGTTGGCTGCTGCTTTCACAAAGGGGGGGGTGAGGCTGTACCCAGCAGCACCCGGGACAATGTTTTTGGTCCCAGCAGGCACTGGGCTGAAAACCAGGAAGTGGGAACTATGGGATAGCTGTGTCACAGCTACCCACAGTGCACTGCTCCTGAAATCGAAGTAAGACATGGGCCATGGACGCACAACTTCGATTTGAGATTCGTGGTGTGGACGCTCTAATTCGAATTTATAAATTCGGTTTTATAAATTCGATTTAGATAACTTCGATTTACTTCTGCCGTGTAGACAAGGCCAGGAGGCACAAAGCACAGTCTAAACCTTCGTGCCTGTTCATGTTTTCCAGTTCTTTAAAGATCTGACATGTTTAAAGATAAAAGTCCTATTAGAATAAAAGCCCCACTACATAACAAACACTATCAACAAAAAACAAATGGAAGAAGGGAAGGTTCCTGGGGAGGGGGAATGTCTCGCTGGCAGACCAAAGAAAGGATTTGCATGGACCATGAAGCGCAGGTCTGTAGTGTCTTTTATTATTTATATTGCAACTGTGCACTCCGTGTGACAGAGAAGAGATTGAGACAGAGACGCTTCTAATCCAATGTCCCAAATATGAAGCAATGGTGTAACCCAGATTTCCTTTATTTTATCAGAGATCAGAAAATATGTCATGTGCCATCCAAAATCCATTAGGAAAACCTGTACCTGGCTCTGGCAGGTGGAGAGAGAGCAGCGATAGCATTGTACTACAGGGCAACCTGCCACTGGGGCAGGTACTGCTCACATACTCCCTAGGGGACTGTAGTTTTCTTACACTTTGGCACCACATGTCCAGCTTGTTGGTGGTAATCTAGTGCCATTGAATGGAATTGGGATCCTATCACTGGCACTTTTACCAGCTTCTTGTCCACAGGCCAATCTTATGCAAAATCACCTTCCTAGTTTTCAAAACTTACTATGGAGTCACAGCTATCAAACTCCGCAAAGCTTCCTATTTCCCAGTGGCTCCTTCCTGTCTGCTAGTCCTGTCATCCTCCCTGTCTCCTCTCCAGGATATGCTACAGCTAAGCGAGGTGTGAGCACTTGTCATTTTCTCACACATGCTGCTCCATCTCCTAGGCAAGTGCTCAGACAAGATGATCTTGGTGGTTCCTTCAGTCTTACAGTTCAGGAATCTGTCCAGGCCTTTCCCCTCCTCCGTCAGACACTGATCCTGAAAACCGTTTTTCCTTTTAGGAGATTATTGAACCTCTGCAGAGCATCTGGCGATCCTGTGTATTATGGATGCAGTGGAGATGTAAAACAGATTGCCCTGCATGACAGTAGGTGGAAATAAGTGAGGATTTGCACTGCTCACACACTCAGGCCTAGATTATTGAATCACTGGAGGTAGCTTCTTGCATATCAACTTTATCAAATGGGCAGCGGCAACAGGAGACAAATGAATTTCCTGAGTTTAGCATGCTGGAAAGGACTAGGATGTAGTTGTGTACTTCAAAGAACTGAGTAAGAGGTCAAGCTAAGGGGAGCAGCCCTGGGGCCAGTGTTTTCAAATTGATTGGATTTCTGAAGGGAGAACAATTGAATGTCATGGCCCCAGAGGCTTCTGAACCTCATAATTTAATTCCTGCTTTATAGCAGGCAAGAGATTTTTCTAGACTCTGCTGTTCTCTGAAAACCTCAGTCTTTGCCAGGACAAAAAGTTAGTTTAAGGGCCAATAAATAAATAGAAATCTCAAACTTCCTTGCTGGGATAAAAATGGCCAGATTCAATATTATCCAAATATAATAGGCCCTGATCCTGCCACTGGATCGACCCGCATGGATCTCTGCAGCTGTGGGGCATGCTGGCACATGGAGCACATCTGAGTGCAGGATCAGAGTCCTGACGTGAATCAGTCTGTACACACTGGATCTGATTTACTGGAAGGATAGGAGAGAGAGAGAAAATAGCTTTTCTATTTTGAAATCCACTGCCGGGGCTCTTGGGATCTCTGCTTAGCCAGAATGGAGCCTACAGGTACAATTAAATACTAAGCACTGAATTAAGGGTGACTTTAGCAAGGTACCTACAGGACCCTCCTGGCTCCTGCCCTGCTGGGCTGAGAAAGTCACACAGAGACCTTTTGGTGCAGTGCCCACCTGGTACTTTTCTTTACAGGCTGTACTCCCACCACCTTTCCACCATACAAGTAGTCCTCTTCTTGCAGTCCACCCACAGGAGAGAGGGGGCAAGCACGCACGCTCGCTCGCTCACACACTCACTCACTCACTCACACACACACACACACTCACACACACACACTCACACTCTCACTCACTCTCTCTCTCTCTCTGCTTCCCCTCATTGCCTTTCCTCTGCTGCAGCTTTCCTCTTTCCATCTCTTCCTCTGTCTTTCTTCCCCTGGGGCTCTTATCCAGCCCCAGCCTCATGAGGCAGCAGCTGTTCCAGCTTCCCCAATCAGGGCCAGGTGATTCACCCAGCTCCAATTCACCTCCCTTAATTGGAGCTGGAGTGACAGAGGGTTGACCAAGCAGCTTTCTGCTTAGCACCCTGTCACAGTGACCAAATGGGGGAAAGGGCAGGAATGACATTTTTAAAAAGTATTTTTCTGCTATTTTTACTATAGACGTTAAGAATGCCAAAGAAATTTGTCCCCTGTTTTAGCTGGAGGTCTCCCTCAAAAGCCCCAGAAAAGTAGACTGGACGCGTTCTCAGTCTTTAATGGAAGGGGCAAAATGCTAAATCATTAACAAAGAGAGCTTTTCTCCCTATTATTTATTCAGGCTTTTGAGTTAAATAGGTATGAACAAAACCAAACAGGGAATGGTCAATAGTTTGAATAACATGGAGAGCACAAACAAGAGATTGTGCCTTAGATGACCAATTACCCTGTACAAACAGAGAGTTCTGAATAGCTGGTACTTTAAGCAGTAGTTGCAGACAATGGTTTATGAACAAGCCCTAGGTGGGAATAGTAAGTCTAATATATATATAACATCAAAGTCTGGTTGTGGATAATTCATCAAATATATAATTTGCTGTGATTTGCTTGTCTGGCTGTAGCGCTATAATGTACTGGGAAGCAGTATGGCACAGCAGACCAAATAGGAGTCCCTGCCACTGGCTTGCTAGGTGACTTTGGGTAGTTATTTCACTTCATGTATCAGGGGGGAGCCATGTTAGTCTGTATCCACAAAAACAACAGGGAGTCCGGTGGCACCTTAAAGACTAAAAGATTTATCTGAGCATAACTTTCGTGGGTAAAAAACTCACTTCTTCAGATGCATGGAGTGAAAATTACAGATGCAGACATTATATACTGGCACATGAAGAGAAGGGAGTTACCTCACAAGTGGAGAACCAGTGTTGACAGGGCCAATTCGATCAAGGTGAATGCAGTCCATTCGCAATAACTGATGAGGAAGTGTCAATTCCAGGAGAGGCAAAGCTGCTTTTGGAGTGAGCCAGCTGCTCCCAGTCTCTGTTCAAGCCCAAATTAATGGTGTTAAATTTGCAAATGAATTTCAGTTCTGCAGTTTCTCTTTGAAGTCTGTTTCTGAAGTTTTTTGGTTCAAGCATGGCTACTTTTAAATCTGTTATAGAATGTCCAGGAAGACTGAAGTGTTCTCCTACTGGCTTTTGCATGTTACCGTTCCTCATGTCCGATTTGTGTCCATTTATTCTTTTATGTAGAGACTGTTCAGTTTCGCCAATGTACCTGGCAGAGGGGAATTGCTGACACATGATGGAATATATCACATTAGTAGACATGCAGCTGAATGAGCCCCTGATGGTGTGGCTGATGTGGTTGAGTCCTCTGATGATGTCGCTAGAATAGATATGGAGACAGAGTAGGCAACAAGGTTTGTTTCAGGGATTGGTTCCTAGATTAGTGTTTCTATGGTGTGGTGCGTAGTTGCTGGTGAGTATTTGCTTCAGCTTGTGGGGTCTGTCTGTAAGTGAGGACTGGGCTGCCTCCCAAGGTCTGTGAGAGTAAGAGATTGTTGATAATGTGCTGGAGAGATTTTAGCTGGGGGCTGTATGTGAAGGCCAGTGGTGTTCTGTTATTTTCTTTGTTGGGCCTGTCCTGTAGTGCGTGATGTCTGGGTACCCATCTCGCTCTTCAATCTGTTTCCTCACTTCCCCAGGTGGGTATTGTAGTTTTAAGAATGCTTGATAAAGATCTTGTAGGTGTTTGTCTCTGTCTGAGGGATCGGAGCAAATTCGGTTGTATCTTAGGGCTTAGCTGAAGACAAAGGATTGTGTGATGTGTCCTGGATGGAAGCTGGAGGCATGTAGGTAAGTATAGCGGTCAGTAGGTTTCCGGTATAGGGTGGTGTTTATGTGACCATCACTTATTTGAACTGTAGTGTCCAGGAAGTGGATCTCTTGTGTGGATTGTCCAGGCTGAGGATGGTGGGGTGGAAATTTTTGAAAACCAGGTGGAATTTTTCAAGGGCCTTCTTCACGTGGGTCCATATAATGAAGATGTCATCAATGTAGCACAAGTAGAGGAGGGGTACTAGGGGACCAGAGCTGAGGAAGTGTGGTTCTAAGTCAGCCATAAAAATGTTGGCATACTGTGGGACCATGCGGGGACCCATAGCAGTGCCACTGACTTGAAGGTATATATTGTCCCCAAATGTGAAATAGTTGTGGGTGAGGACAAAGTCACAAAGCTCAGCCACCTGGTGTGCCATTGCCTCATCAGGGATACTATTCTTGACAGCTTGTAATCCATCCTCATGTGGAATATTGGTGTAAAGAGCTTCTACATCCATAGTGCCCAAGATGGTGTTTTCAGGAAGGTCACCAATGCATTGTAGTTTCCTCAGGAAGTCGGTGGTGTCTTGAAGATAGTTAGGAGTGCTGGTAGCATAGGGTCTGAGGACAGAGTCCAAATAGCCAAATAATCCTACTGTAAGAGTGCCTATGCCTAAGATGATGTGGTGTCCAGGGTTTCCAAGTTTATGGATTTTGGGTAGCAGATAGAATACCCCTGGTAGGGGCTCTGGGGGTGTGTCCATGTAGATTTGTTCCCATGCTGTAGCAGGGAGTTTCTTGAGCAGATGGTGTAGTTTCTTTTGGGGGAATAAGTGGATAGTGGCCTGTAGAATGTGGTGTTGGAGAGTTGTCTGGCAGCCTCCTGTTCATAATCCGACCTGTTCATTATGACTACAGCACCTCCTTTGTCGGCCCCTTTGATTATAATGTCAGAGTTGTTTCTGAGGCTGTGGATGACATTGAGTTCTGTATGGCTGAGGTTATGGGGTAAGTGATGCTGTTTGTTCACAATTACAGCCTGTGCACATCTGCGGAAGTGCTCTGTGTAGAAGTTCAGTCTGTCATTTCAACCATCAGGAGGAGTCCATGCAGAATTCTTCTTCTTGTCGTGTTGGTAGGAGTGTTCCTGTGGGTCCGTGCACTGTTCAGTGATGTATTGAAAATATTCCTTGAGTCGTAGATGACGAAAGTAGGCTTCCAGATTACCGCAGAACTGTGTCATGTTCATAGGGTTGGTGGGGAAGAAAGAGAGTGTCAGCAATGCCCCTCTGCCATGTACATTGGCGAAACTGGACAGTCTCTATGTAAAAGAATGGACACAAATCGGACATAAGGAATGGTAACATACAAAAGCCAGTAGGAGAACACTTCAGTCTTCCTGGACATTCTATAACAAATTTAAAAGTAGCCATACTTGAACCAAAAAACTTCAGAAACAGACTTCAAAGAGAAACTGCAGAACTGAAATTCATTTGTAAATTTAACACCATTAATTTGGGCTTGAATAGGGACTGGGAGTGGCTGGCTCACTCCAAAAGCAGCCTTGCTTCTCCTGGAATTGACACTTCCTCATCAGTTATTGCGAATGGACTGCATTCACCTTGATCGAATTGGCCCTGTCAACACTGGTTCTCCACTTGTGAGGTAACTCCCTTCTCTTCATGTGCCAGTATATAATGTCTGCATCTGTAATTTTCACTCCATGCATCTGAAGAAGTGGGTTTTTACCCATGAAAGCTTTATGCCCAAATAAATCTGTTAGTCTTTAAGGTGTTACCAGACTCCCTGTTGTTTTTATTTCACGTCAGTTTCCCTATCTGTAAAATGGAGATAATGTTACTGCCCTCCTTTGTCAAACACTCTGCAATTTATTGGTTCAGCGCATTAATGCAGAGCTTAGCCTGCAGTTCTGGAAAGTCTGTGTATACTTCTCCCCTCTCACAGACGGAATCCAAACTGCCCAGCTGTGTGTCAAAGGCATTATAGCACTAAGGCAGTTGTTGTGTTCATGCAAGGGGGCAGTGGTTTTACAGTGGAAAGATCTGATTCAGTCCCTGCAGATGCCATGAAATCTCCAGTGGCCATGATAATGTGAGACAGTGAAACCAAACTGTGCTCTGTGAGAAATTCTTTGTAGCCCATTGAAGTAGCCTGTGAGCAGATGAGTCACTTTGTTTTGTAGATGGATTAAATATACAATTTATTTAAAAAATGTAACAAACCTGGGAAGTCCAACACCCCACAGTTCCTGCTTCCTCCCTTGGTAAATATATGATGACAGGAGTTAAATGTTTAACCCATGAATCTATTTATCAGTCATTTAGGACTCTATGAATTGTTCATGAGTATTTAAATGCAATAATAAAGAATGCATATACTATTAGGGGAAAATATCTCAGGCATTGCAAAAGCAGTTTCCAGGAAACAGGTCAATGGCTGGTTATTTTGTGGACAAATAAATGACTTCAGCTATGAGCTGAAAAAATCAATTTCAAGGCAAGCAACAGAAATACACAGTGGATCATGTGCACCAACTGTAGCATCAAAATTACTGCCATAAATAAGACACAAACAGGAATAGCTCAGTGAGGGAGATAGATGAGGATGGCAAGAAATCTCTGCAAATTATGTTTTCTTGTGTACATAGAAAGTACTGAACTTTCTGATGAGCTATAACTCCATAGAATTCTGTGGCGTCCCCGTTATCCCATTAAAATGTATGAACAGGTTTTCAATAGATATTCTATCAGTTCAGAAAATATTGAGTCTGTCTTTTGTGCTAACTGAAGTGTTGTGTTGGTTGGTTACGGGATGTGATGGGATAGCATTGTCCCATAGTTCAAGCAGTATATTACTAAAATACAGCATTGCTACTGCTCTGGCATCTTAGTGTTAACTTATATTATGTTTACAGATGTTTGTTTTACTTCCTGGAACAACTGGTGTCAGACAATCAGTCAGCTGATGGTCTGAATGGTCACATTGGTACAAAGTGTCTTTAAAAAAGCATATAAAACAAACACTCTCCATTGCCGGATGTTAACTGATATTTTCACCTGAGGTATCTGAAACAAGGAGGGCGTCTGGTGGCTAGAGCTCATTGGAATAAGGACTCCTGGGTTCCATTCCCAGCTACGATCCCTAGACCCTGGGGAATTCACTTAATCATTTTGGGTCAAATTCACAGGCTCAGCACATGGCATTGGCATCATTAAGTCCCTACTTAAGTCCTAGCCCCTCGAAACAGGACTTTTCTTTTGTGTGTATATAGTTATTTTCATTGCATAGTGCCTGTTTGCCATTGGCTTCGAAGGCAGCCAGATCGGGCCTTCTGTTTGGAAAAGAGAAGAGAAGCCTAGGGAGCAACAATCCATATTACAATCAGAAATTTCTCCTTATATAGGATGGAGAGAGAAATGTAGCGTTTTTCTGCCTTCTGCTGGCAGAGACCTGCCATCAGACTAAAGTGAGAAGCATTTAGAATGTATTGCTGGCCAGTCGGTAATTTGGGGAAAAAATAGGTGATTGTACTTTTCCAAGTGCCACAACAGAAGACTCACTTAATGCCCAGATGCTATGGTGATGGGCAGATGTCATCATGAACACCGTTTAAACACCCAGGCAACATAGAGGCATGGCCCCAAATTCACAGACACAAGTGATTGTGCATGAATGGTAGCTCACTGCGGCATCAAGTCTCACACTGGGGTGCATTGGGGTCCTGAACTGATGAGCACTGGTGTCTGGGGGCACTTGCCAGGATCTTACACTGGGATTTTGGATCTCTCATTGAGGTCTGATAGGGTCCTTTGCTGGCGCTTGGGGTCCGGCACTGGCATGTGTTGGGCCAACTCCTCTTCTTGGACAGCTACTCTACTTCAGTGCAGGGAGGCAGCAGACAATCCTCACCAGCTGCTGCAGCAACAGCTCCTTGGAGCAACTCCCTCAGCTCCCACATGGCACTGTTGACCCCACATCCTGTGTGTGCCTTTCACTGGTCATTGCTCAGCACAGTCGCCACAAACCACTGCCAGAAACTGACATTAGACAGCCTGTTTAAACTGAAAGAGCCTGAGCCAGTGCTCACTCAAGTCAATGAGATTCCTTCCATTGTCTTCAATGGGCCTTGGATCAGTGCCAGAATACACCCAGTTCTCCAGCATCATACCTAGGATGCAGTATAAAGCCACACAGGCACAAACCTGCAAAGGCACAGATACAGTAACTCGTCGCTGAATGTTGTAGTTATATTCCTGAAAAATGTGACTTTAAGCAAAATGATGTTAAGGGAATCCAATTTCCCCATAAGAATTAATGTAAATGAGGGAGTTAGGTTCCAGAGAATTTTTTTTCACCAGGCAAAAGACTATATGATATATATATACACACACACACACACAGAGTATAAGTTTTAAACAAACAGTTTAATACTGGAACACAGTGATGATGATTGTGAAGCTTGACTGAGGTGGTCAAGTCAGAGGGTAGGATATTTCCCAGGGAATGCCTTACCACTAAATGATGAACTAGCAATTGGCTGAGCTCTCAAGGGTTAACACATTGTTGTTAATGTAGCCTCATACTCTACAAGGCAGCACGAATGGAAGGAGGGGAGACAGCATGGCAGAGAGAGAAAGAGACAGACATCCTGTGTGTGAGAGAGAGTGATGCGCATTGCTCCTTTAAGTATGCTGACACAACTTCTTAAGGCCTGGTCTATGTTACAGGGTTAGGTCGAATTTAGCCACGTTAAGTTGATTAAAAATGAATGGTCCGCACAACAACTCCATTCCATTGACCTAAAGGACTCTTAAAAATTGACTTCTGTACTTCTCCCCAGTGAGGGAGTAGCGCTAAAATCAACTTTGCTGGGTTGAATTTGGGGTACTGCAGATGCAAATCGATGTTCTTGGCCTCTGGGAGCTATCCAGAGTGCTCCATTGTGACTGCTCTAGACAGCGTTTGAACTCCAATGCACTAGCCAGATACACAGGGAAAGCCCCGGGAACTTTTTAGATTTCATTTCCTGTTGGTCAGTGTGGTGAACTCAGCAGCACAGGTGACTATGCCAACCTCCAGAATCGTAGAGCATAGAATGTTTTCTAACACTCCCCCTATCATCGCCATCTCTGAGGCAACCTCTAGACTACGCACCGTATCGGCGCGTTAAAATCGATTGCTCGAGGAATCGATATATCGCGTCTAATCTAGAACGGGATATATCGATCCTGAGCGTGCTTATAAATCGATTCCGGAACTCCACTAAACCCCAACAGAGTTCCGGAATCAACATGGTGAGCTGGTCGGACATTGATTCCCGCGCGTGTGAGACGGTGAGTAAATCGATTTTAGATATTCGACTTCAGCTACGTTATTCACGTAGCTGAAACTGCGTATCTAAAATCGATTTTACCCCGTAGTGTAGACCAGCCCTGAGGTTATCGCAGATTAGAAGGTGAAAAAAAAACACACTCGAGATGACATGTTTTCTGAGCTCTTGCAGTCCTCCTGCATTGATAGGGCACAGCTGAATGCATGGAGGCATTCAGTGGCAGAGACCAGGAAAGAATTAAGTGAGCGTGAAGAGCGGAGGCAGGACGCAATGCTGAGGCTAATGGGGGAGCAAATGGACATGATCAAGCATCTGTTGAAGCTCCAGGAAAGCCAACAAGAGCACAGACCCCTGCTGCATCCACTGTATAATCGCCTCCCCTCCTCCCCATTTTCCATAGCTTCCTCACCCAGATGCCCAAGAATGTGGGGGGTCGGGGGGAAAGGGGAGGCTCCAGCAGGGGCGGCTCTAGACATTTCGCTGCCCCAAGCACGGCGGCATGCCGCGGGGGGCTCTATGCTGGCCGCTGGGAGGGCAGCAGATGGCTCTGGTGGACCTCCCACTGGTCCCACGGTCCGCTGGACCCGCAGCTTTGGTGGACTGCGAGAGGTCCACCGGAGCTGCCTGCCGCCCTCCCAGCGGCTGGCATAGCGCCCCCCACAGCATGCCGCCCCAAGTACATGCTTGGCGTGCTGAGGCCTGGAGCCGCCCCTGGCCTGCAGGCACCCAGCCACTCCACTGCAGAGAATGGCCCAAGCAACAGAAGGCTTTTTAGTGTGGCTAAAATAAACGATGTGGCCTTGTCCTTCCCTCCTCCCCAACCCCACCCAGGTTACCTTGTCTGATATCTCATTTTTTTTAATTAATAAAGAAAGAATGCATGATTTCTAAACAATAGTTACTTTATTTCAAAGCGGGGAGGGTGGTTGCCATACAGGGAATTAAAATCAACAAAGGGGGCCAGTTTGCATCAAGGAGAAACACACACAACTGTCACACCGAAGCCTGGCCAGTCATGAAACTGGATTTCAAAGCCTCCCTGAATTGCAACGAGCCTTGCTGTGCTCTTCTAATTGCCCTGTTGTCTGGCGTGAAATTATTGTCTGCTGTTGCTTTCACGGAGGGAGGGGCAACTGAAAGCATGTACCCCAAGCCCCCTGCGACAATGTTTTTGCCCCATCAGGCATTAGAAGCTTAACCCAGAATCCCAATGGGCAGTGGAGACTGCTGGAACTGTGAGATAGCTACCCATAGTGCACCGCTCTGTAAGTCGATGCTAGCCACGGTAGTGAGGACGCATTCCGCCAATTTAATGCATTAGTGTGGACATACGCAATCAACTGTATAAAATCGATTTCTAAAAATTGACTTCTATAAAATTGACCTAATTTCTTAATGTAGACATACCCTAAGCACACTGTCTTTTTAAGTAGATCAGCAAGCTGAGATGGCAGCTGCTGTCAGGAAGCTCCTTTCGTCCTGAGCCGCGTCCTATGTCCCCCCTTCTCTATGGAAGATGGCGTAAGCGGGGTGCAGGACCAGAGGGAGGGAGACACCTTGACATTAGTCCCCCCTCCCCCCTCCCCCGCACAGCAAGCAGGAGGCTCCAGGGAGCAGCTCCAAGGCAGAGGGCAGGAGCAACACATGGCAGTAGGGGAAGAGACAGCTGAACTGCAGGCAATTGATAGCCTGCTGGGTGGCTGTTGCACAGGGAACTTAGGGGAACAGGGAGCTGATAAGGGGGCTGCCGGTCCACCCTGGTTCCAAGCCCCCACCAGCTAGCTGCAACGGGTTGCTCTTCCTGCAAGCTGTGGACAAAGCAGGCGACTGCCAAACGACTGCCCAACTTTAAGCATGTTCCCTAATTGATCACCTTGTAACAACAAAACAATGTTAACCAGGACGACTTTAAGAGAACAGTTACTGTATTGTCCTACAATATCTTACATGGCATTGTTTGAAATGTGGCAGACAATGTTTACTATACAGGCATTGTCTTCCAGGAATGAGGCTCTGGAAGAGGAAACACTCGGATGCATTTAACAGCCATTTGCTAGATCCTCATGACAAATGACTGGAGAATAAAATAACTCCTGAGCCTTTGTCTGTCTCTGAAAATAAACCCCGCCTGAACCTTAGGCAGATTCTGAAATGTATAGCTGAACACTTTAGTCATTTTTAATTTTCAAAATATCATTGAAATAACCATATTCCTGGTATTTCACTATTTCTGTTTACGGTCCTTATGGAAACCCACAAATATGGATCTGCACCAAAGATTTAAAAGAGGAAGATAACCAAAATTTAGTAACCTCAAAGTTCTGAGCTCAAGATTTGAGCTATTTCAAGTCTTTTACTTCTTCATCTAAACCAATTTTCTTGTCACATATGTGACTATATTGCTGAACTGCATAGCAAATGTGGCTATTGCCTCATGTTCTAGGAGACTGCTGTCTGCCAAACTGTCTGTTCTGTTTTGTTTAATCTTAGTCTGCTAGTGCATCAGAAGCACGCTAGAGTCAGAACTTCAGAGCCCCTCTTAAGAAGAGCCCATCAGGCTTTGAAGTGCACCTGACTATCAGATCATGTAACATTCAAGTTTCAAGGAAATCCTGTTCTGTTTTACCAGATAAAAGAAAGTTTCAAAATTTATTTTCATGTCATATTGATCACAAAGTTTTTTTAAATACTTTTTTCCCTCTCTCTCTTTTTTTCCCCTATTAAAGATTGTGATGAATTATTTAACTTTTCAAAGCAGGGTGTAGGGATTTTCGCTATATGCAACACAGTAGCTTTGATTGCACTTATGTGGCTATCCTCACTTCCTGCATGTCACATTGCAAATGTGGAGCAGAAATTTCTCTTTGGAGAAAACCAGCAATTACCCACTACAATAAATACTATTGATTCTTTGCATAGTGCATGTCCCTATCTGACCAAGTTATTTCTCTGCCCATCTCTGAAGTACCTGAGCAGTAGACATTCTCTTGCAATACTCTGTTTGTGAGGTGCAGGTGGGAGAGGGGGCTGGTAGCACCATTTACACTTCCTAATATAATACCCTGATTTCAGTTGCTCATAACTTACCAAACTTTAATTGGGGGTGGGGGAGGAGGAGGGGAGGATTTTCCATGCTGGAGGTCTGCCACAGACTGAATTTTTCTGGAGAACTTTCAGCAATGTCCAACTGTTTCTGAGAATGAGACTAGGGAAAATACATTGTTTTCCTCATATTAAAAAAAAATCTTACAACTGTTTTGGAGCAGGGACTTGAAATTTGGGAGTAGCTCACCCTGGTATCAGGGATGTGGCTTTTGCTGTTCCCCGGCAAATCCTCCCATATTTGCCAAGTTATAAACATTTGAAAAATCTCAATTTGCACATGCTCAGTAGAGATTTGTTAGAGTTTGGCAGCTAAATTCACTGAAAATTCCATCTACACTCAGCATGCTCCAGTCCTGGGATGCAGGGGCTGAGCAGTTCTTTCACTGTAATTGCTGCTCCTGAGGCAGAAATCCAGCATGGAAAATTAAGTTTGGCAAAGCTATAAGCAACTGAAAACAGAATTGTACAATGGGAAGTGTCAGGCAATCTTAACCATAGAGGGCACTACCAGCCTATGACACACACTTTCCTCTTAGGTGGTTGGTGAGATGCTAAGGGTTAAGGGATGGGTGCAAGTCTGCTCTCAAAGAAGCTGATACTGATCACTTCAAGATCTGCAGCTCAGACATCAAGAGATGTAATGACTATTGCTTTTCCGCAAAGACTGGAGGTAGATCCAATCCACTTGCCAGGAGGCCTGGATAGAATTTGATTGAGTGGTTCCACCAGAACCCTTCATTTATAGATAGACACCCTCAAGCCTTACAGCTTGCAAGGTCCTATACAGCATTATGGTCCCTTTACACATAACCAGTGTAAGTCATTACCCTAGTGACGTATAAGCCATTGAGAAGACCAGGCCTGCGTGATTAGAAGGTACCTTATGATGGCAGTGTTTGTGGTGCTTTTTACTTTCCCTACCATCTGCACGTTTCCTCTCTGCACCTGGCAGGGCTGTAATTATGGCGTGACTAGAGTATTGTTACTGGAAAGCTGGAGTAAAGAGAGGCCCTTTCCAGGGGGGTGCCTGGAACAATACTATAACAGCTACCCTGGTCCGGCAGGCAAAATATCATGTTTGCTCTCCTTGTTCAGCTTTTGAAAGGCAACACAATTGTGAAATCTACTCCTCTGCCTGATTTGTGTGTTCTATTACTGGAGATATTTTAAGGGTTGTCTGGCAACTACAACATTCCTAAGTCCCTTTTCATTAAAATCTTCATTTTCACTGGCCAAAAAAATTTATATCGAAGGGTAAATATTCAGGTCTCTTTTGTGGAGTCAATTTGCCCCTGCCAAAAGATGCTACTTTTTTTTTTTTTGCATCTCTATAACTTGCTGGCACAAATCTGAGCAGGCACACATCTAACTGCCTCTTCTGAAGCCATTTGAGCTGTGAGGTGCGAATCCCAGTTAAGTCTGAGGGCTGGTCTACACTACGGGGGAAAAATCGATCTTAGATACGCAACTTCAGCTACGTGAATAACGTAGCTGAAGTCGAAGTATCTAAGGTCGAATTACTCACCATCCTCATGGCGCGGGATCGATGTCCGCGGCTACCCCTGTCGATTCCACAACTCCGTTCGGGTTGGTGGAGTTCCGGAATTGAAATAAGCACGTTCGGGGATCGATATATCGCGTCTTATCTAGACGCGATATATCGATCCCCGAGCAATCGATTGCTATCCGCTGATACGGCGGGTAGTGAAGACGTAGCCTGAGAGACAGTTTATGACATCTCTCTAAATAACATTGCGTAAGCATCACAAGTTACCTGCACTTTACAAGTTACCTGTACTTTACAGCAACACCTTCCTGAACTGGTGTCACTTGCGGTAGATGCAGGCCCATGAGGCTCACTGGCCCTATCACAAGTCACTCTTTGTGGCTGCACTGCAGGCTCAGTATTTTCAATAGGCAACTCTGGTGTAGACGATCCTGCTGAACTTATGCTCAAGAGCTAGTATATGTGTCTTCTTCATGACATGTCCAGTGTCAGGTCCACCCCATAAGCCAGAGGACCACTCCAAAGTTTCCACAAATTATTTTAGTCACCTCTAACTAAGACTTTTTCTCCCATGTGAACACTGCACAGTTGGGGGTGACTATCTGTGGTCACTTGATCACACTGTTTTTTAAAAACACCCCTCTCTAGAACAGGCTTTAAAAAGTCCAGGTAAGACTTAAAATTACATCCTATAAACAACATTGCTGGTGTCTGACTTGTAGTAGCATGAGCTGCATTCCCACAGGCCAGCTATGGTGACCAAGTAGCATGTGTAAAAAAATCAGGACAGGGGATAGTGGGTAATAGGTGCCTATATAAGTCAAAGCCTTAATATCGGAACTGTCCTTATAAAATTGGGATACCTGGTCATCCTAAGGCCAGCAGAAGAGCCAGAGCACGAATTGCTTGCTTGAACGTCAGGGGAAATCTTTCTGCTAATCCACTTGTAGCAGGATGTCAAGGAACTGATGTGACATGTTTGAAACAGTTTGTTTTGAGAGTTCATCGAAACGCTTTGGATGTGAACTGAGTTCCCTTTCCACTTTGCAATCTGTTCATGAACTCCTGTCCTCAAAAACAGGTGTCTTAACACTTTCACTGTCTGCACGGAAGTATTTAAATTAATATTTTGCACCATTGTAAATGGGCATTTACTGCAATAAAAAGCATACATCCCATAAATGGCCCACATATTCTATGTGGATTCACAGCCACAGGGATAGTTGGACTCTCCAAATGGTGCAAAGGAACATGTTTAGGCCTATGTTGTGTTTGCTGACACTCTGGACAGTATTTTGCATTTCTCCATTTGTGCATCCACCCCGGCTACCACACGCAAATCCCGGTCAGGATGTCCATTTTCAGATTTCCTAAACAGCCTCGTGCAATTCTCAAACAATGTGTGAGCTGCATAAAAATAACCATTCTCGTGCCACACATTAAGGAACGTGGATATACACTTGACTGTTCTTTTTGAGCAAAGACACTGGAAACAGCTGTTTGTGTGCACTAGTCTGCCCTTTCACCATAACATCATGCTCGCTAGCCAGTGATGGATCATTTTTAGTTTGGCATTTGCCAGTGGCAAGGGTTCAATTTGTGCCATGTAGAACATATCGCTGTTCGCTGGCTCCACAGCAGTATCCTTGTCTGCCTCTTCCAAAGGTAAGCTTGACAAGCAACTTGTGTTCACATGCTGGTTGATATCTTTGTACTCTGTCATAACAGCAAGAGCCCAAGAATATTGCCCAGAGTTAATTCTTTCCCATACAGATAGTGGTGAAACTTTTTAACTCCCCAAACTAAACTCGGAGCTCTTCTGTCAATGTGAGCATAGCTCTGTTCTGCCAAAGTAAGAGATCTAGAAGCAAAGGCCGGAGGCCTTTCAATCTAATCTTCCATCACAGGTATAATCATCGTTGCTACTCTGTATGGGGAAATGTCACAAGCTAATATTACCAGCAAAGGTACACTGAGCTGCATGCTATGCTAGGTTAATGGTAACCTTGAAAGCACCTCAGATACTTGTATCCATTCCTTTTCATTACTGGCGCGATGGGGGTGTCCTATTCACTCTAGTCAATCTCAGCTATAATCCAGAGTCCAATAAGGTCTGAAGTTCTACCTCTGCCTTTCCCTTATTGCAAAAGGCACTGGACAAGCTTTGCAAAATGTAGGAATTTCTCCCTCTTCAAGAACAATGTTGCTTCCATAGGTTTTAAGGTTCTGATGCCATCTTGCCTTATCCAAAATTTCAGCTAATTCTTGCTCTGTGCCAGCATCAATCATTTGTATCCCTTTTCTAATACATTTCTAAAGCTTTATTTCCTTTCTAAAGCCTCAGTGTAACCCCAGTCCCAGTGCCTGCAGTTTCTTTTTAGTTTCATTTGCACTAGGCCTCTGCAATCACTCTCCATTCCACTGTATGCCTGGGTTAGGATCCCATGCACATCACCAATTATTGTATGCTTTTGCTCTTTGCGCACAGTGATACTGACATGAAGAAACCCCACAGGCATAGCTGGGTCCCATCTAACCCTATTTACTAACTATATGCAAAACGTAAGGATGTTTTCTGGTGGCTTCTACAACACAGAACATCGTCAGCACCAGTAGGAAGCTCAAACTATCTAAAGAAATACTATCCTATTCCTATATGCCACATCTGGCTAGTCCAATATATTATCTCCAACAATGGCCATGGTCATGTGTTGTAGGAAGGTGTAAAACCTCCATAAAGAACAATATGGTAAAGTGAAGGAATATTTCATCCTGAGCCCTGCTGTTGATCCTGTTTTGACCTGAAGTAGAAGGAATAACTAAATAACCCTACCCTAGTGACAGATGCTATTCTTACTCAGAAAAATGTCTAAGTCTCATGTAAAATTTTCTAGGTTACGATATATACCACAATAATATCCTGTGATGGGGTGTCCCATAGGTAATCTTCCCACAATGCAGTCAAAAAGCTAAAATCTTGCATATTGCTTTCACAATGTGAGGGATACCTTTAAAGCAAATCGTCTCCTTTGCGTCCCTCCTTTTATCTATTTCCAGAGCCCCCCAAATCTTTCGCTAATGTAATTGGTTGGCCTCTGAGACACTCAGTATATATTACATGCCAGAAGGGTGAAATTAACAGTTTTATAAAATCTGTGAACAAATTGATAGTTTTACTGAAACTAACGATACTATCAATTTTCAGGGGCCATTAAATTTCTTCTCAGACTTACCCGAATTTGTGATCAGTATCATGAATTTGTTATTAAACATTTATCAGATTTGTGAAATCTACTGTATCTTTTGGATTCATGATTTCACTTTCATACCTGTGCTGGATTCATGTAATGGACAATATTTTATCAGATTGCGCAATCTAGTAGGGAAAAAAGATTAGCCAGTGAGTGAAGCTGGGAAAGACAAATACTGACCTGAATTATTTTCTATTTTTTGCAAATATACAGTTACAATTTAACCAGAAAGATATCAGCACTTAGGAAATGACCACTACAATGCTGAGCTACACTGAGGTAAGTTTGTTGACAAGATTTGTTAATATTTTCATGAATCTGACTGCAGAACTCTGAAAAATTTCCAATATCATTTAAGTACATCAATTCAGTTGTGATTTTCATTTGTCCTACTGTGATGGCTTGTATGGCTTGCAAAAGAGGTGAGGACCACATGTCCATGTACTCAGCACCCAAAACTGGGGTTGAATTTTTCCAAAGTGCTCAGCACCCAGCAGCTCCCACTGTGATGCTGATGACCATATTTTCACAAGAGCTCAAACATCCAACATCTACCCAACATGCCGAGCTCTTCTGGAAACTGGCACTTTCAGACTAAAAAGCTTCCATTTTACCCAGTTCCTTTTCAGAGTAGAGTTGCACGTTTAAACACAGCTGTATGCATTTTATTAAATCCAGTTCTTTCTCTCTGTGAGTGTAAGAAGGAGATGAAGACGGACTTGCAATCATTTCAACTCCTCTTCTGTTTCTAGCAGTAGAGACACTTTAAAATTTCACACTTAATTTTAGACCAAAACAAAGACAGACAACTCTGATGAAAATTATTAATAACTGGGTTCCACTGCTGGCCAGGATTGACTCTTCAGTTGATACCAGTTAATATCTTATTGATGTTAAAATATAAGGCACATCTTTTTCTTTTGAAGTAAAATGTTAATAAAGCTGCCTGTGAGGATAATGCCAGTCAGAGCTGAGGAGAAATAATGTGAGCACAGACACTTGCTAACCTCTAATTATAAGATCTGCCATTGGCAAAAGTCTGTCTGAAACTTTCCTGACACATTGCGAAGCACAGCTTGACTCTATTCCATACATGGGGGCTTTGATGGTTGCATCAGAAACGTCCAGGCTGGTTTCCGATCCCTACACATCTCCTCTCCTTTCTCACCTATTCAATCCTTCCCTCTCTTTTCTCCAATAATAGTATTGTGCCAGCGCCACACACTGGAAAATCATCCGCCAGGGCCCTAGCATCAGGAGGTTGGGTTAATAATTGTGAGATTTTTTAAAAAATAATAATTATGGGGGTACTTTTTATTTGCCTTCAGAGCTTTTTGGGTGCACTCAGGTCATATTTTTAAGGTTTTCTCCACAATCATGAGGGCTAATACTTACTTTTTTAGTGAACGCTGAGGTTTTCGTGCCATCTCTTGACTTCAGGAGCTGGGCGCTGAAGAAAGACATTAAATATCACAAGATTCGTGAGAAAATCATGAAAGTTGTGTGACAAATGGAGGAATTTGGATAATATTTTGAGGATTCCTGTGCACACCTCAGTTTCCCTTGTTAGGCACTGAGCGTCGAGGGAGGGGATGAAGTGTTTGATTCATGTAGCAGCCTGGCTGAAGGCCAGAGACATTAAGAAATTGAGTAAAGTCTATATCTGTGACTGGAAACCCCAATGGCTGGGAAATTCATACCTAGCAGCCCCTGGCTAAGAGGAAGGAATCCCCCCGCCATGCACACACACACTGCTCTGCAGAGAAGCAGAGCAAAGGTCCCAAGCTGGAGAAAGAAAAGGGGAAAGGTGTCAGGTGGCTGGGGTAAGAGCTGAGCATTCAGAGACACAGGGCTCTGGCCTGGGACTGAGTTGGTATTTCTACACTACAAATGCTACAGTGGCTGCCACTGCAGTGTAAGACACTGGCTACAGCAACAAAGGGTTGGTTTTTTGTTTTGTTTTTTGGCCTATTCTCAATCCTTTGAGACAACCACAGTCCTTTCACTCTTTAAGTATTATAGGCCTGGTTTTCTAAAAGAGATGCCCGAGCTCCATGCATTCTTGGCCTGTAGATACCATGCCTGCAGGCACCACCTGAGAATGTGTCCGATAGGTTCATTAGGCTCCTGTTTGGCAACATGTGTCTGAAAACCACCTGATTTGCACTCACACACAAATGCCTCTGCTTTCGAAATAAGCCCTTTCAATGCCTCCTATCCAGCTACCAAGATAGTGCACATTCTGGAGACCCTAAACCAGTTCTTCCTGCCAATGTTTGACTGGAGACCCAGCTGCCAGGGATGCTGGAGCAGACCTCAGGGAAGGGCTCAGCAGTGGAGGTGACTTCTCCTATTTTTCCAGTTTGATGCACAACTGTAAATCGGTTGATTTGGCTGGTAAACAAAGCAGCTATTCAGGCTGGTTCTGAATATTTCCGAATCACTGCCCCCAGCTTTGCTTTCCGCCTTGCTCTAATTTATTGCAAATCAAGCATGACAGCCTGGCTGGTTGTGAAGAACTAGGAAAGTTCACATGCTTAGAGCAGCAGTGGGCAAACTTCAAAGGGTTTGGGAATTCGATTCGGATAGACACCCAGATGTTCATCTGCTGCTCACCGCGTGATAAGATCTATCCAAACCGCTTAGCTCTGTGAAATCAGGCTGAAAATCTAATATGGACACAGACTCCCATGAGATTTCTGATACTTCCTGCTTCTGGTAGAGCTGGAAATAGCACAAGGCTCTTGCTATTGTGGAATCACATTGTTTATGTTTCCAGGACCATCTGGAACTAGAAAGAGCAAAGGTGGCAGCAAAAATGAAAAAAAAGAACTCTACAAAGTTAGCCCAATATTATCAAACCTCCCAAAAACGTCACTTCGCGTTATGGCTAGCTGCCGGGGTTGGTTCTTATTGTATATGGATTGGTTGAACCTTTCATTCTCAGAAGGTGATGTCAACTTTTAGAAGGCTAGAGGCACCCAGATCACTTAGTACAACAGCAGATCACACATGCATTCCCTTAGTTCTACTTAGATTGAGTGTCATGTCAGCTGTTGCCAAGCCACTACCACCTACAAAGGCAAGTAAATGGGGTGCCTGAAACAAGCATCAGCATAGCATGTGGCAAACAAGTCTTGCATTTTAAACGTCAAATCTCCACTGCATGCCAGGCCACATTTTGGCCCTGGCCCTTAGGGCTCCAATAGTAACCTTTCGAACAAGAGTCGAGGGTACATCACTGCCATGACATCTGCCCGAGTCTGCAGACAGCCTGACACAACTCAGAGGTGAGTCCCATGCCCTCATTAATCTCATTGGAGAGTCAGCTCTAATGCCCAATAGTCACACTATAATGTCAACATTCACTATCGCATTGTGGATCATTTTAGCAGGTGGAAAAGGACAGGGTTGGAGTGTGAAGCCTTTGAAGAATAGGAATTCAGAGCTGCTGCAGGGAAGGAAATGCAGAGGGAAGAACAGAGACTGAGGAAAAGAGCAAGAGAAACAGAGGGATGGAAAAGGAAAAGAAACTAAGGAACACATAGCACTGGCCAAAGGGGAGCAGATCCTCCCTCTGAGTAGAACTGCTCAGAAAAAAAATTCCCTTCTGAAAATCTCAACTTTTCATTGAAAATTTAAATACCATTTTTTGTGGGTTTTAGCAACAGAAAAATTTCATGTGAAAACTGCTCTAAAAACTGGGAGAAATTGGTTTGAGTTTTTTGTTTTTTGATGAAAATAGTCAATACATTTCACGGAAAGCGGGCACTTCAGGGTTTGCAGGGCAAGGCAGAAGGTGCACAATGCCTGTGATGGTTGGGAGTGGGGCAAGAGCAGAGGACCGGGGAGTCCTCTCTTCATGGGGGCAGACTGTAGAGGCTACTCCAGCCACTGGGATGCAGTTGCCTTCATGGAGCTGCTCTGCAGCCCGGAGGAGGATTCCCCCTACATCCCCCATGCATCTGCTCAGCATCCAACCCAGGTGCTGTAGGGTTTTAACCTAAGGGCAGACTATCAATGATTGTTCAGGATCAATCAGTAAAGTGCGCTGGCCAGCTCAGGGGCTCCTACACAAGATGCAGTTTGTTAACATGTCTATGGTACTGAAAGAGCTTGTCCATGATTTGAATCCCCAGTCATGCCCTGCTGGACGCAGCTACATACAGAAGGATGGAATTTTCCACTGGGAAAAACTGATGGTCTCACAGCCACTGTCCATCCATGACAGGATGCAGTGAACGGGAGCTGCTAGCAGAGGAGTTTGGTGAGGGAGTTTACAAGGGGAGTGTGAGCAGGGCCTAGATACTCCTAAACATTCTTTGCACTTAAAGACTGCTTGATAAAAACAAAGCGCCAACAAGGGAACAAGCTTCGGGAGTAAAAAGAGAATGCAGGCTGAAGTCCAACAACAGAGTGGGAGCTACCCAATGTATTGCACCCAATGCAGCATGTATGATTACCTACCCTATGGGTTGGTGGCATGTGTGTGCATTCAGTGCAAGGAGCGCCTCAAAGACCATGTATGGACTTTGGAGACCAGGGTGGCTGAGCTGGAGGAGCTAAGGGAGACAGAGAGATACATAGATGAGACTTTCCGGGACACAGTGGAATGGTCCTACCTGCGGTCTGACAGTCTTAGTGCTGTTGAGGAGGATGAGAGCGTCAGGGAAGGAGAACATCCAACTGGAGCAGAGGGAAAGGATCCCATAGTTGGGACCCTCCTCCCAGATGATGTTGTGGTATCCTCTCACACTGAGCATACTTCTCTGAGGGAAGGAACTCCAGTTATTAGGAAGAGACAGGTATTAGTAATGGGCAATTCGATCATTAGAAACATAGAGAGCTGGGTTTGCGATGACTGGGAGGACCACACGGTGACTTGCCTGCCTGGTTCGAAGGTTGTGAATCTCTCAAGACATCTAGATAGGCTTATGTTTAGTGCTGGGGAGGAGCCAGTGGCTGTGGTACATATAGGTACCAATGACATGGGGAAGGATATGAGAAAGGTCCTGGAGGCCAAATTTAGGCTGCTAGGTAAGATATTAAAGTCCAGGACCTCAATGGTAGCATTTTCTGAAATGTTTCCAGTTCCACTCGCAGGGACAGTTAGACAGGCTGAACTGCAGGATCTCAATACGTGGATGAGATGATGGTGTAGGGAGGAGGGGTTAGATTTATTAGGAATTGGGGAAGCTTTTGGGAGTGGGGGAGCCTATACAGGAAGGATGGACTCCACCTAAACCAAAACAGAACCAGATTGCTGGCGCTTAAAATTAAAAAGGTTGTAGAACAGTTTTTAACCTAAGGGCTGGGGGAAAGCCGACAGGAGCAGAGGAGCATGTGGTTCAGACATCCCTTAGGGGAGGCTCTATAAATGGATTCCCTATGTCCTAATAAGGAGGAGAGGATGGAAAATGATAAAATACAGGGAGGATCTGATGAGAAACAGTCAAATGAAAAAAGTCCCATTCAATTATGCCATGCAACAGGCGACAGCAAAAAATGACAAGTTTTTAAAATGCTTATATACCAGTGCTAGAAGTCTAAATAATAAAATGGGTGAACTAGAGTGCGTCATATTAAATGAAGATATTGATATATTAGGCATCACAGAAACCTGGTGGAATGAGGATAATGAATGGGACACAGTAATATCAAGGTACAAAATATATCAGAAGGCAAGAACAGGTCGTGCTGGTGGGGGAGTGGCACTATATGTGAAAGAAAGCATAGAATCAAATGAAGTAAAAATCTTAAATGAACTAAATTGTACTATAGAATCTCTATGGAGAGTAATTCCATGCTCTAGAAATAAGACTAATATAGCAATAGGCTATATGACTGACCTCCTGACCAGGATGGTGTTAGTGACTCTGAAACGCTCAGGGAGATTAGAGGGGCTATTAAAATAAAAAACTCAATAATAACAGGGGATTTCAACTATCCCTGTATTGACTAGGTAGTATCACCTCAGGAAGGGATGCAGAGATAACGTTTGACACCTTAAATGACTGCTTCTTGGAGCAGCTGGTCCTGGAACCCACAAGAGGAGAGGTAATTCTTGATTTAGTCCTAAGCGGAGCACAGGATCAGGTCCAAGAGGTGAATATAGCTGGAACGCTTGGAAATAGTGACCGTAATGTAATTAAATTTAACATCTCTGTGGCAGGGAAAACTCCACAGTGGCCCAGCACTGTAGCATTGAATTTCAGAAAGGGGAACTACACAAAAATGAGGAGGTTAGTGAAACAGAAATTAAAAGGTACAGTGCAAAAAGTGAAATCCCTGAAAGCTGCATGGAAACTTTTAAAAGACACCATAATAGAGGCTCAACTGAAATGTATACCCCAATTTAAAATAAAACATAGTAAAAGAACCAAAAAAAAGCCACCATGGTTAAAGAAAGTAAAAGAAGCAGTAAGAGGCAAAAAGGCATCCTTTAAAAAGTGGAAGTTAAATCCCAATGAGGAAAACAGAAAAGAGCATAAACTCTGGCAAATGAAGTCTAAAAATATAATTAGAAAGACCAAAAAAGAATTTGAAGAACAGTTAGCCAAAGACTCCAAAAGTAATTTCAATTTTTTTTTTAAATACAACAGAAGCAGGAAGCCTGCTAAACAACCAGTGGCGCTACTGGACGATCAAGATAGTAAAGGAACACTCAAAGATGATAAGGCCATTGCAGAGAAACTACATGAATTATTTGCATTGGTCTTCACTGCTGAGGATGTGAGGGAGATTCTCAAACCTGAGCCATTCTTTTTGGATGACAGATCTGAGGAACTTTCCCAAATTGAGGTGTCATTAGAAGAGATTTTGGAACAAATTGATAAACTAAACAGTAATAAGTCTCCACGACCTGATGGTATTCACCCAAGAGTTCTGAAGGAACTCAAATATGAAATTGCAGGACTACTGTCATCTGTAACCTAACATTTAAATCAGCTTCTGTACCAAATGACTGGAGGATAGCTAATGTGATGCCAATTTTTTAAAAGGGTTCCATTGGTGACCCTGGCAACTACAGGCCAGTAAGCCTCACTTCAGTACCAGATAAATTGGTTGAAACTATTGTAAAGAACAAAATTGTGAGATTGTAGCGGTGCAATGTCTCACCAGCATGGCACTTCCTACTGGTCATCCTGGGAATTAGCTCTCCAGCTCCAGAGCGCCATCTGCTGGCTGATGTCCCGCTTGCCGCTGCCCCTTGTGTCCCTCCCAGACCCCTGTGGCCCTTTCCTAGGGGTTCTGCCCTCTGCAGTACCCCTACAGTCTCTGTGTTTCCCCTCCTAGGGGAATCCCCAACCCTCTATCCCCACCTTGCCTCAGTGGCTACTGCCAGTCATCACCAAGCCCCTGCTCCCTGGGGCAAACTGCAGTCTGTCATGGCCATTCATCATGGGCAAGGGGGGGTTGGACCTGCTGCCTTTGCCTAACCCTGGGCTGCACCTCTGCAACCCCCGTACCCGCTTTGAGCCTTCACTAAGGCCTCAGTCTGGGGAGTTGCCAGGCTGGAGCTCCCCAACTCCTTTGCCCTTCCCAGGTCCTGCTCAGCTCCAAGGAAGCCCCATGCTTCTCTCTCCAGCAAGAGAGAGAGACTCTGACTCAGCCTCTGGCTCACAGCCTTTTATGGGGCCAGCTGTGGCCTGATTGGGGTGTGGCCCCAGCTCTGGCTGCTTCCACAGTCAACTTAGCCTTTTTCAGAAGTGGGGCAATTGGCTCGCTACACAGACAGATAGATTAACATAATTTGTTGGGAAATAGTCAACATGGTTTTTGTAAAGGGAAATCATGCCTCACCAATCTGCTAGAATTCTGGAGGGGCATCAACAAGCATGCGGACAAAGGAGATCCAGTGGATATAGTGTATTTAGATTTTCAGAAAGCCTTTAACAAGGTTCCTGAGCATAGACTCTTAAGCAAAATAAGCTGTCATGAGATAAGAGGGAAGGTTTTCTCATGGATTGGTAATTGCTTAAAAGATAGGAAACAAAGGGTAGGAATAAATGGTCAGTTTTCAGAATGGAGAGAGGTAAATAGCGGTGTCCCCCAGGAATCTGTACTGGGCCCAGTCCTATTTAACATATTCATAAACGATCTGGAAAAAGGGGTAAACGGTGAAGTGACAAAATTTGCAGATGATACAAAACTATGTAAAATAGTTAAGTCCCAGGGAGACTGCGAAGAGCTACAAAAGGATCTCACAAAACTGAGTGACTGGGCAACAAAATGGCAGATGAAATTTAATGTTGATAAATGCAGAGAAATGCACATTGGAAAACATAATCCCAACTATACATATACAATGTTGGGGTCTAAATTAGCTGTTACCACTCAAGAAAGAGATCTTGGAGTCATTGTGGACAGTTCTCTGAAATCATCCACTCCATGTGAAGCAGCAGTCAAAAAAGCAAACAGAATATTGGGAATCATCAAGAAAGGGATAGCTGTAAGACAGAAAATATCATGTTGCGTCTGTATAAATCCATGGTACGCCCACACCTTGAATACTGCATGCAGATGCGGTCGCCCCATCTCAGAAAAGATATATTGGAATTGGAAAAGGTTCAGAAAAGGGCAAAAAAATGATTAGGGGTATAGAATAGCTCCTGTATGAGGAGAGATTAATAAGACTGGGACTTTTCAGCTTGGAAAAGAGGCAACTAAGGGGGATATGATAGAGGTCTATAAAATCATGAGTGGTATAGAGAAAGTAATTAAGGAAGTGTTATTTACTCCTTCTTGTAATACAAGAACAAGGGGCCACCAAATGAAATAAATAGGTAACAGGTTTAAAACAAACACAAGGAAGTATTTTTTCATGCAATACACTGTCAACCTCTGGAACTCCTTGCCAGAGGGCGTTGTGAAAGCCAATACTATAACAGGCAGGGGCGGCTTCAGGCCCCAGCATGCCAAGTGCGTGCTTGGGGTGGCAAACCGTGGGGGGTGCTCTGCCGGTGCCACGAGGGCAGCAGGCAGGCTGCCTTCGCAGGGTCCGCTGGTCCAGCGGCTTCGGAGGACCTCCCACGGGACCAGCGGACCCTCCGCAGGCAAGCCACCAAAGGCAGCCTGACTGCCATGCTTGGGGTGGCAAAATGCCAGCCCTGATAACAGGGTTCAAAAGGGAGCTAGATAGATTTATGGAAGATAGGTCCATCAATGGCTATTAGTCAGGGTGGGCAGGAATGGTGTTCCTAGTCTCTGTTTGCCAGAAGCTGGGATTGGGTGACTAAGCATGGATCACTTGATGATAACCTGTCTGTTCATTCCCTTTGGGGCACCTATTATTGGCCACTGTCAGAGGACAGGATACTGAGCTTGATGGAACTTTGGTCTGACCCGGTATGGCCGTTCTTATGTTCTTATGACACCATAACTACACTCATACAATTACATTACATTAAAAGAATGTTATTCGGCTTGCGAAGTCGAGGATTCAAAAGGTAGGAAATGCCAGTGTGGGCTACAGCGTGAGCGGCACCTCTGTCCCATTTCTGGTCTCTCTGAGTGCTCCCCCTCTGGAGTCAGGCCTTGTGCTTTCACCTCTCCTGGGGTGGAATTTCACAATCCCCTGACTCTCAGACTGGACTCTTCTGGGAGATACAGTACCTTGTGCATCCACCATTCTCACCCTGCAGGTTGGCCCATGATCCTCACTTAGCCTGTCCCAGTCCATTCCTCAAGCTTCTCATCCAAGTCCTAGTCCCCTTCCCAACCAGTCCCAGTCCCCCCCATTCAGCTTCCTCCTCTGATCAGTCCCTCTCCCATCGGATTCCAGTTGTCCTCATCACAACCACCTTCCACCCATGTTCTCTATACTACTGGCTCCCAGTTCCAGTATCCCTTCCCGAACTCTTACATCAGTCTCAGTGTTCCCCCTGCCTGGCTCCTGTCCCAGTCTCCTTGGCCATTCAGTCACGGTTCTCCCACTGCACCAGCACTCCTCCTCAGACTGGTCTCCTTTCCCCACACACGACTGGTCCCCAGCACCATCAGACCCAGTATTCCCCACCTCCTTGTCCAGTCTCAGTCTTCGCACAGCTGGCTCCTAGACTCCACCTCTTTCCCTCCTTGGCTCTCAGTCCCAGTTTCCTCCCAGCCCAAGTCCCAGTTTCTTTCTCCCACCTGCTCCCCAGCCCACTTCCAGGCCCAATGTCCTCCCACCAAGCTACTTGTGCCAATATCTACTCCCCCCGTCTCCCACCATGTATGGCTTTTATCTCCTCCACATATGAATCAGGCAGCTTCCTCCTCCATGCTGCCAGAGCTCCAGCAGGGAGGTCATTGAGATCACAGGAGAGACAGGCTCCTTGCTCTGAGTTCCAGTGCTTTGGCTCAGTCTGGCCCAGAGCTGCTATTCTAGGGCAAGACCTGCTCAGCCCGGAGCTGGAACATGTCCAGTGTAGATGGACTCATGCTCCCTCCCAGTTCCAGTGTGGTTTTTTGCACAAGGATCTTATATGGGCATACAGAAAGCCTATGGCTGTAGTCAAGAGATGTTCATGGTCGTCAGTCATAGAAGTCATAGAAGCTGTGAGGAGCTATCTATCAGGTGATGGAATGCTAGATTAATCTATACAGGCTTCTTCTCATTAGGAATTCCCTCCACTGGTTTCTGTGACAGGTTTTTTGTGTTCTTTGCAGATAAGATTGATCTGCTTTAGACTTATGGATTCATAGAGGCATAGATTTTAAAGCCAGAAGGGACCATTAGATCAGCTAGTCTGACCTCCTGTATATCACAGGCCAGAGAATTTCCTCCAGTTATTGCTCTGTTTAGCCCGGCCTTTTGTATTATATAGCGTATATAAAAATCCTAGCACTCTTTTCTGAGAAGCATTGGCATCCCCAGGCTTTGGAGCACGGACATGAAATTTGGCATGTGGAACACTGCTTGCTGGTAATATAGAACCAGGAGACAGGGCTCTGATATGTCATCTTAGCTCCAGAGGAAAGCAGAAGCTTGCAGATAGATGGGAGACACAAGTACATATGATACTAGAGCAACTAAAGATGCTTCACGTGTGTCTACAAGGTACTGGCAGAAATGGGAGATAGCCCCATCTCAACTTTTCACAGAGACATGTTCTGCACCTGTGGATTCATTTATGCCCCAGAGCTAATGAAGGTAGCACTGCTGAAAGCAATTCCAGTAAGTGGCAGAAGCCGACAGAAGGTAGTTGTGCAGGTGTGCAGACAGGAAATGGATGCATCATTTGATTCAACTCTGCAGTTTGAACTCAGTCCTTTAGCAGAGGAATTTGACCCAAACCAGAGTTCTCAGAGATCATCATGAGATGAGCTCTTCACTGGAGCCGAGGTGAACTTGCCAATCATCATAACAGCTGTAGTGGTGACAGCAGAGCTACCTATTGGACCTCAAGGAACAAGTCAGCCTCGAAGTCAACTGGTCAAATTTGCGGACTATGTCTTGACTTTGCTACTATTGTAGAGACCAGAGATCCCCAAGTGATGCTGTCTCATTGTGCATCCCTTTCTTTCCTATTTTACTGTGCAGAAAGGTGTAGGCAAAATATTGTTGCAAATCATAGATCTATTGCCAGGACATCAGTCATGTAAGTAGGGGAGAATGCAACCCACGTGCTTTATGATGCAGCATTTGATTTGTAAATCAGCAGAAAGAGATAGAAGCAGCGGGAAGAGACAGAGATTTTAGTCTGAATCCTCTGTGTCTCTGTACACACAGCAAGCACGACAGGGCAACTTCACGAGAAGGACCCCAGACCATCTGGTAATAGGCTGTGGCAGTTACTAGATATCACAGGTGCTAACTTTTGTTTTTGCTGGTGGGTGCCCCACACTGGTTCCACCCCACCGCCAAGGCCCCACCCCCAATCCGCACCCCAGGTCCTTGCCCCCACTCCATCTCTTCCCACCCCTGCTCTGCCCCCTCCCCCAAGACCCACTCCTCTGAGTGCCTCCAGCCCACCACTTGCTCCTTTCTGCCCCCTCCTGCCTTAAGGGCAGTGAGGGGGAGAGGGGGCAGAGAGGAGCAGGGCAGGGCACTCCTTCTCAACATCTGATGGGTAGGGCAGCCTTCCTTAACAGCTGATCAGCCTCAAAGCCATTGAAGAGCTGATGGGGGCGCCGGGCCAGCCGCTGAACAGCTGGTTGGTAATCATCCTCAGGACTGCCAGAGCAGCAGCTCCAAACAGCCCTGTGGGTGCTGAGCACCCCTATTTTTTCTCCATGGGGCCTTACCCCCTGCGTCCCCAGGGAGTTGGTGCCTATGCTAGACATGCTCAGTAGCTGATTCGTAGGCTGGGTAAGCAGTTTCCATAGAGGGCAGACAGTCTTGCAGGCCCCTCACTTTTACCTTCTGAGCCATTCAGAGCTCTGGGGTGGGAGAGTGAGTAAATTATAAACATAAGGGTTACAGGCAGCTCTGTGGATTAAGCAGCAGATCAGTGTAGAACTGAGTGATATGTCTGCTGTGAAGGCTGGGTCCCAATCCCTGTACTGATCTGGATTCATAGGTGCTGGAACTAGGAGTGCTGGGGGTGCTGCTGCACCCCTGGCTTGAAGTGGTTTCCATTATATACAGGGTTTTCAGTTTGGTTTAATGGTTCTCTGCGCCCCTCCCCCATCTGAATTGTTCCAGCACCTCTGTCTGGGTACAGGTGGTGTTGTCCAACTTCTCATACTGAGGAAGTCCTCCATCAGGATAATAGTTGGCCCACTGCCATACTGGACCTAGACGGAGGGCTGGGAGGGAGGGAGTGTTGTCATTCCTTGAGGCTACACAGCCTGTGGGACATATATTGAACTATCCGCTAACCGCTCTACACAGGGATTCTATCTCAGTTAAAGAGACTAGGGCAGAGCTGAGGGAGGCAAGGGTTTTAAATTGTTACCTGACTTAACTGGGCTTGTTGTGGGGAAGACAGTGCCCTGTAGCGTGAAAGCCTTATAGAAATCCAGGGAATGGATGTTTTACATGCTGATCTCAATCTCCATCCACTTTAGACACAGCCTGCAGATTTCCTTTCTTAGCAGCATCTGACAAGACAGTCAACTATTAATCCAAGGGCTGGAAGGCTGCTAGCTGCAGGGATCCTCTGACATTTGTTTGCTGAGAAGGCTCTGTGGTGTTTGAAAAGGAACCAAGATGCTGCCATTCTTTTCAAGCTCTGAAGAATCCAGATGACCCACACATCTTATGGTCACGCTACAGAGACTGAAAAATCTCCTCTGGCAGGAGGTCTGAGAAGAACATGTTGATATATGTGTGTGCTAAAGTGCAGAAATGTAAATGTTACATTGGAACCTTCCATCTAAATGTACCTAAACAGCGACAAAGTGGGAACGTCAATATAAGAAAAACCAGGAGATTTACTACTTAGTAGATTTTGTTTGAGAAATTATTCATAAATATTCTACATCCTGTTTATAAGGTTTTGGGGCATATATAATATTTACTTACTAAAAAGCTAAATAGTTTTCACCTTTGAAGCTAGATGGGAACTTTTATTAACACCAAAATGTAGGATTTTACCTGCAATAACTTATGGTTTAGCTCTGTTTTCTGGAAACTCCTGAAAAGTCAGAACTCTGGCCTGTACTTCAGCACAGAGTTAAGCCGAGGTGCAGGACAAAGGGAGAATAATACATATTATCACCTCAGCACCTACCCCTCCTCACATTAATTGCTTAGTTGTTATCAAAACTATGCATACAAACAAGTTGTTTTATGGTTGTACATACATCTGCGGGGTAGAAAATGGGTTTAAAGTATAACCTGGTAATAGTATTTCCAGATAAAACTATGTCAGTATGGAGGTAAGATTGAAAGTAATTTAGGGTAAGATACATTACATCATCCAAATGCATTCACCTCAACTAGCCAGTCCCAGTCTCCACTGCCCCAGCTTCTCATCCCCGTCTCAGTCTCCTTGCCCAGTCACTGACAGTTTCTCTCCCAGGCCCAGTCTCACCAAACTCCTTACGGAAATCTACTCTGTTCCTTTGCCCTGGCCTGCCTTTTATCTTCTCCACAATCGAATCCACACTGTCCGGCAGTGGGAGGAGGGGGCATCAAGAGCACAGAACAGACAAACTTCCTGCTCTCTTTCCACTGCTCGGCTTCACCCCAGCCTGAAGCATCTGGGAGCAGTCATTATAAGGAAAGTCTGGCTTCATTTCGGTGGTCCTGGGCTGAAGGGAACCTGGTCAATTTCTATGTGGGGATGCTGCATGCACAGCCCAGTCAGCACTAGAAGCTGTGAGGGCAGGCATGAGCCCTTGTCAAGGCTAAATTTTAGCCCTGTGTCTACATGCGGCAACGGGGCTTTGTATAGTCACCAATCTACTGCACAGAAATGCAAGAAGTGCCTCCAAGTGTCCTGCAACGGGTCTGTTAAAAATTTGTCCCCCTCATATAGGGACACATTTTCCAGAGTCCAGGCAGTGGGTGAGCAAACAGACCATGTGTCCCCTCCGGGTGCCAAATCCCTCACTAGTTCACATACAGAGGTGCTTGCATACACAAGCTAAGCAATTGCATGTGCAGCCACCCATGCAGCTAACCCTATTTCCAGGGGTGAACACTGCAGCATATCTGTCGGGGTCAGATGTATAAAAATCTCCTTACCTGAACATGAGTGAGTGTAACAGGCGCGTACACATTTTGCACAGCTCATCCATTGCATGGGCCTTTGGAAATGAGGGCTGCAGGTTTTGCACTGTGTACAGCATATAACAACATATCGGCATCTTTTCCTCTTTTCTTTTGCATTCACTGCACTAATAAGAATGCACAAGAGCATTCTGAATGCAGGATAATGGCATATAAAGCACTGCCCAGCATGGCATCACTTAAACATGATTGAACTGTTCACCCACCACAACAAATATCCCTTTCCCTTCCCCAGCTCTGCTTTTCCACCCCTCCCCTCAGCCTGTCTCCATCCTACTCTCTCTCCCCATTTCCCGTCTGGTTAGCATACTCAGAGTGGGCTCTCCTTATGGCCACAAACCAACAAGTTATGAATGATGGATGAAATGGAATTAAGTTCCTGCCCAGTAAGTGCTGCTGCTGTACAGGGATTGGTTTCTAGTGATTTTTAAAGGCCTTTGTTATATATTTTTCTGTTTATTTCCCTTTCTGCTCCTGCAATTGTTGGGTCATGAACTGCCAGGCAGATCATGCTGCAGCCTCTTTCCTAAGCGCTGTTTATGTTAAGAGTCAGAGGGACCAAACACTGTCTGCCAGTTCAGAGAAATGGAAGCCTTCATAAATTTGAAAGATGGACACATCCAAGACCTAATTTAGACTCCAGATCTAAAGTAGAATAAAATAGCTCTAAACCTTTCAGCTAATAAAACACATACCATGAACCTTCCTACAACTTTCACTTACAGTTATCTGTAATACAAGGTTATGTTCCTTCAGATTCTGGGAGCAGAAAGATTTCATCCTTCATTCTTACAGTGCACAGATTGCCTTACTGGTTGGCAAGTGACTTATATAGGAAACATTACACCGTGAAGAGCTGACCTTGTCCTTAACCTCAGCACATTTTTCAATTAGTGCCCTGGGAGATAAATTAATTCTGTTAATCTACAGAAGTGTCTAAGATGCCGAATTGGGGTTTCAATATTTTTCAAAACTCCCTTCCTTAAAATCAATAGCCAGGTCATAGAATGGAAAGTTATGCCATCTGAAAAAAAAACAAACCATTGTATTTATGGCATTGTCACCATCTGCGGCATTGTACATTGCCATCCGCCAGGGAGCAAGGAGAGAGGCTAAAGCTGGTGTGTGTATTCCGACAAACTATGGCACCAATTCTGCAAACCTTTCCTCACTTGACTAGTCCCACTGAAATCAAAGGGACTGCTTGCATCAGTAAGAACCAATCATGTAGCCAGGAGATTGCGTGCCAGCACCTCCTTCTTGATCTCAAACGTGCTGTAGTTTCGCCAGACATGACTAAGAACTGAAAGAGAGGCTTTCTGTAATGATCCAGGGAAGTATAATACAGGCAAGGAACAAACATACACACTGGATATTTCCTAGTGAGTTTTCAGGACGGTAGCATTGTTTGCAATGTAACTCCTAATCAGCGCTAGTGGTATGACGGTGAGTGTTTCTAAGCTACCATAGCGTTGATCTAGTCTGTGGTGTCACCTGTTTAGTAGCATCTGGAACAAGGGCAAGGTATAAGGGGCCAGATCCAAAGGTATTTGTTTCAATAGGAGTTAGGCACCTACATACCTTTGAGGATGTGGGCATAGTGTCAGAACAGTGCCCAGAGCTCTCATAAGGATGTGCACATGTAACGCTGACAGACCCTGGTGGTCATCAAACCTGGGGCCTCTGGAGCTTAGTGCATGAGCCTCTACAGCATGAGCTACAAGCCAACTGGCTCTTAGCTAAGGCTGTAGAGCAGGCTTATTAATTTCTCTCTCTAAGTGGTCTCGGTGCCACTAGATAAAACAGAACATCACACCCTGGAGGTGTGTGGATTACACACAGAGGTGAAAGTAATTTAAAGGACTTACTGGTACTCCGCAGTCCTTGAGGTGGGGGCTGCTCAACCAGAAGAGGTGTGGCCTCTATTGGAAGAGGCGGGGCCTGTAAATCTCCAGCATTTTAAATCAGGATTTAAAGGGCCCGAAGGTGGGACTGTAGTAGCAGCAGCTGGGAGCCCTGGGCCCTTTAAATCACTCCTGGAGCTACCAGCTGTAGAGGCTGGGAGCCATGGGGGTGATTTAAAGGGCCCAGGACTCCAGTTGCTGCTACCGCAGTGGCGCACCAGACCCTTTAAATCACCATTGGAGGAAGCCCTGGCCTCTGGCAGAGCTTTAAAGGGCCCGGGGCTCTGTTGCAGTAGCAGCATGTGCATATAATCAGAGGTGAAAGTAAGCCTGTACGCCCCAGAACAGCATACTGGCAAGAGCTGGCGTGCCGTACCGGGGCAGATCGGTTTCCCCTGGCAGCAATTTAAAGGGCCTGAGGCCCCCAGCTGGAACCCCAGGCCCTTTAAACTGCCACCAGAGCCTTGCTGCCAGAGCCCTAGGGAAATGGCAGAGGGGCTTGGGTGGCAATTTAAAGGGCCCGGGGCACCTACCTCAGCTACTGGGCCCTTTAAATCGTCCCCGGAGCCCTGGGGCAGTGGTAACGGGGCTCCTGTGGCTATTTAAAGGATCTGGAGCTGTGGCAGCTGCTACTGCCCCAGCCCTTAAAATAGCCACAGGAGCCCCACTGCCGCCTCCCCAGGGCTCTGGCAGCAGGGTTCCAGGGATGATTTAAAGGGTCCAGGGTTCTGGTAGCCGCTGCCACCCCAGGCCCTTTAAATCATCCCCAGAGCCCTGCTGCTTGAGCCTTGGGGAGGCGGCTGCAGGGCTCCAACGGCTATTTTAGGAGCCAGGGTGGTAGCGGCTACCACAGCCCCGGACCCTTTAAATAGCTGCTGGAGCCCCACCACTGCTATCCGGGGCTCCGGCAGGCTCTGGGGATGATTTAAAGGACCCAGGATGCAGCGGCTACCAGATCCCTGGGCCCTTTAAATCACTGCCAGAGCTCCACTGCCGCTACCTCAGGGCTCCAGCAGTAGGGCTCGTGTGGCAATTTAAAGGGCCCCGGAGGGTAGCAGCAGTGGGAGTCCCAAGCCCTTTAAATCACCACCTGAGTTATGCTGCCAGAGCCCCAGGGTAGCAGCAGCGCTGGAGGCTCGGGCGGTGATTTAAAGGGTCCAGGGATCTGGTAGCCGCTGCGCCCTGGGTCCTTTAAATCATCCCCAGAGCCTGCCGGAGCCCCGGGTAGCAGTGGTGGGGCTCCAGCAGCTATTTAAAGGGTCCGGGGCTGCGGTAGCCGCTATCACCCTGGCCCCTAAAATAGCTGTCGGAGCCCTGCGGCCGCCTCCCCAAGGCTCAAGCAGCAGGGCTCTGGGGATGATTTAAAGGGCCTGGGGTGGCAGCGGCTACAGAACCCTGGACCCTTTAAATCATCCCTGGAACCCTGCTGCCAGAGCCCTGGGGAGGCGGCAGTGGGGCTCCTGTGGTTATTTTAAGGGCTGGGGCAGTAGCGGCTGCCACAGCCCCAGATCCTTTAAATAGCCACAGGAGCCCCGCCACCACTGCCCCAGGGCTCCGGGGATGATTTAAAGGGCCCAGTAGCTGCAGTAGGTGCCCCGGGCCCTTTAAATTGCCACCCAAGCCCCTCTGCCGTTTCCCTAGGGCTCTGGCAGCAAGGCTCTGGTGGCAGTTTAAAGGGCCTGGGGCTCCAGCTGGGAGCCTCAGGCCCTTTAAATTGCTGCCAGGGGAAGCCGATCTGCCCCGGTATGGCACGCCAGCTCTTGCCAGTATGCTGTTCTGGGGCGTACAGGCTTACTTTCACCTCTGATTATACACACATGCTATGTCAACACTTCGCAGTTAACCCAGGTGATTGGCACCTGGGTCTGAAAGCCTGGGATTGTCTGGCCTGGGTGTGAGCCTTACCACTGGAAAGCCCTATCAGTATTACTGTGTCTTTACCGTTTCTGCACACAATCGTGTCTAGGGGCATATCCTGTGGGTCTTTGTGTTGAGATGCTCCAGGATTCTTTCCCACTCAGTTGTGCCAGCTTGGGGCAGAACTTGTCTCTCCTTCAGGGGAATTGTGGGAAGGCACTGGAGGCCTATCAGCACTTGTGCGATTCATCTGTGTCCTCACTGCAAAGTGGGTGGGTCCCAGCCTAAGTATAAGCAGAGCCTGGATTCTAACCATGGGGCCAGCTAGCCCAGGCTTAAAACACCTTCAAACCTGGGTCAGAGGTTTTTCTGTGCAGATATTGGGGCGGGGGTGGGGGGGGGATTACGGCTAAAATCGAGGCAAGAGCCCAGGTTAACCGCATGCTGTAGACATACTCACAGCAGGTATCACCTTGCCTCTGAACAATTTCAATACACAACATCCCCAGGGATGTAAAGAGTCAATGACTCCAGGTTACAGGCAGTGAAAACTTCTAAAGGAGGGCACTAGGGGGAGACATTTATAGGGGAAAATGTTAAAAAATAAAAGAAAATGTCCTACTATATAAAGCAAACAATGAGCAACCTCATTAACACCTCCCACATTCCCTGGCCTTCCCACCAGGTTGTACTGAATGCGACCGTAGTGGTCTTCTAGAACGTCTGCACAGCTAACACGTCTGAGAGCCCTGCTTTTCTCCCGGCCAGGTGCTGGCAGACAAGTACAGCTGGGAAGTGCAGTCAGTGGCTCAGGAATAGTTAAACCATTTCAGGAATCTAAGTACAATTGTAACAGCAGACTGAGCGCTTCCTACAGAACACTAGTGCCAGCCCAGAGACTCTGTGCTCATGCTGAGGGCATGAGAAATCTGTTCAAAGCAAGTCCAGCATCCTGGCTGATTCTCTAAACCTACTTACATGGTCGTTGACAAGACCTCCCGTGAAATCACCACTCTGTTTGATTCCTACAATTGTTAATATATGTTTGATTACAAATGTTAGGTGTTAGACCTGGGAGATGGGAGCCAGTAATAGTATCTGTAATATGTCAGTGAAAATGAAACAGCCATTTCATATGTCAACAATGTTTAAAGGTGGGATTTTTCAAAAGCTGATAAGAGCTGGTGCCTAAATCTCTTAAGATGTTTTTGAAATTCCCACCCTAAAACACTGCTGGCATCTCATGCTGTCATATTTAGGTCTGCATGAGAGAAACCTTGACTCCATGTTGAAAAGTGATCTAAATATTGTAATCAGAGCAGAACAAATATGAATATCTGAAGCAGCTTAACCTTTCATTCCCCCATTTTAAATGACTGGGTGTGTTAGTCATAAGAAACTGTAACTTTTAGCTAATATAGTTGGGTTTTTTTTAAGTGGTGGGCCAGATCCAGAGTTGATATAAATTGGCACAGTTCCACTCACTTCAATGGAGCAGCTTTGATTTATGCCAGCTGGGGATCTGATTCTCTCTGTATTTAGCTGTGTGTGTGAAGTAACCAGATAAATATTATCAAACTGCAAATACATTCAGAGAAGTGTTGGTTATCCAATACTCAGGATTCGTAATGACTGTGTAGGAGACAGACATTCAGACTAGAAATAAGGCATGCATTTTTAACAGCAAGGGTAATTAACCATTGAAACAGCTTAGCTAAGGATGTGGGGGAGTCTTCATATTTGAGATCTTTAAACGGAGATGGGATGTCTTCTAAAACTCTTGCTCAACCTGCAAGTTTTGGGCTTGAAGTAGGAATTACTGGGTGACATCCTTTGGCCTGTGCTACACAGGAGGTTAGATTAGGTTATTGTAATGGTCCCCTCTAACTTTAATAGCTATAGTTTAATAGCTATAAGTATATTAAATACAATACATAGTGACAACAGCTGGACTAAGTTCCACAGATTCACTTCACTGGGATCTGGGTGAATACTTCTTTTGGTTTAGATCCACCTGGATTCACAGCCCACAAGTTTCTCTTTCCATTTCAGGTTACATCAAACTCAAAATCTCAATGGGAAACTTCGTCAAAACCACCACATTTTGCCTCACTTGATATCAAAATTATTACAATCAGCCAATTTCATGTTTTCCATGCAAGCCCATAAAATGGCCATGCTCGTCCAAAACCAAGCCCAGGTTTCGTTCAGAGCCTTCCAATCACCTGAGTCCGAATTTCAAGTTTTCAGTGAAGCCTAAAACCCACTGAGTTTCTCCTAAGCTGATGTCCAGGTGTGATTATTTCACACAGCTCCAGTACTGACAGCTGGGACTTAGCATCAAGCAATGCACCACATGGTATGTCCACCATGAAGCTGAAGGAAGAGACAAGGAAAAAGAAGGCATTTAGGCTGTTATCTGTATGATGGGGAAGAATGAATTTACAATCTAAGCCTGGAGGCTTTCAGGGCTGCCCAGAGGATTCAGGGAGCCTGGGGCAAAGCAATTTCAGGGGCCTCTTCCATAAAAAAAAGTTGCAATACTATAGAATACTATATTCTTATGGGGGCGCGGGGCCCAGAGCCTGGGGCAAATTGCCCCACTTGCCTCCCCCCCTACCCCTTGGGCAGCCCTGGAGACCTTACAGTTGCTTACAAAGATACCTTCCAGGCTTTGGAGTGGAATGTTAGATCATATTCTTCTCATAAACGTGATTGTATTTATACAGCAGGACCAAAGCCAACACAAAATATAAAGTAAATGGTACTGAAAGCTAATTAATAATTGCTGCTGAGGAAACAGGAAGTCACAGAAATTCCTCTTGTTGCAGCTGGAACCTGCAAAGGGAAAGAACAGAGGATTAAAAGGTCTCCCTTGCCATTGAGGTTCTCTGGCTTTGGCAGAAGTGGGGTGGGTCTGCTGACCAGGAGGAAGGCAGAATGTAGGGAGCCCATGCCCGGAGCACCATCATCCTTGTGTGTTCCAAAGCAGTGAGCAGGGTGGCTGGGGAAAAAGTGTGGTAGCGCCAATGCATCTGTCCCTGACTATTGTGGTGTATTGAGGACTCTGTTGGAATTGCAAGCTATTGTTTCAAGAGTTGTGGGGTGGGTGCTCTATATGAAACTGTGGCAGTTTGCAACCAGTCAGCCTAGAATAAGGTGGCTTTTTGTTTTAGGGAGCAGCCTGCTTTGTCTCTCCCTGTTTTTCTGAATTCTAACACATAACGTAGTGTTACATTTCTACCTTTCAGCAAAAGTACTTCACGTTTTTATTTAACTTCTCTGTTTGCATGCGGTGAACATAACAGCTATGTGGATCCACCAACCACCCCCCAGATGTCGATAAGAGGGACAAAATAACAGCCACAAAGGTTGCTGCAGGCCTCAGGTTGTAGTAGCTATCCCAGACCATTTCTGCTACCACTCCACAGCCTGGGGATGAGGATTCTTTCCCCCTACTCCATCCCCTGAGATTTCCTGAGTACACTCGTGCTGTGCACTGAGACAAGCATTTGGCCTAGAAGTCAAATAGAGTGAAATGTTGGCCCCAGTGAAGTCAACGGGAGTTTTGCCACTGATTTCAGTTGGGCCAGGATTTCACCCCTAAAAATCAGAACATTGTTTAAGAAAACCCCTTACTATTAGACATGTAAAAAGTGTGCAAAATGTTACCAGTCACAGGTGCTGAGGATGCTGCCTCAGGACTTATATGTGGCACTCTGTTTCTGCAGAACCCTTCCCCCCTCTTCAGTGGAGGCAAAGTGCAACAGGGCAAAAGTCACCACCAACCCAGTGCTCTCTGCTAGTCCAGCCATGCAGCAGCATTGACGATGCCTTTTCAGAAGGCATTTGCAAGAGAAAGGGGCTTTAATAGCAGCCATTGAGAAAAAATATTTAAAAAAACAGTTGTCCAAATGAAAAAAAGGCCAGTCATTGAATGCAAAAGCCACTCCATGACAGAACTTGGAAAGGAAGCAGTAGCAGTTATTTTGGAAAGAAAATTAGCTTGATTTGTTCCTCATTCACCCTGTTTTTACACCAGGTATAACCACATTGCTTTCTGTGATCTGGCTCCTGGCATGTGCGGAAGGAGAATCAGGCCTGACAGTTCCTTTTGCCTCCCTCCCCCTTTCGCCTGTTATCATCATTTAAAATATTTTTGGGGACTTTACGACCATTTCCCCTTAGATGTGTGGTGCCGGCTATTCCCTTTGTATTTACAACTTCATAATTTCAGAATCCATCACAATCAGCGCTGAAGGAGCATAGCTGGAGTAATGAAATAATGCGAAGACCATGCTGCAACGTGGAGACAGCCTGCATTTCTCTTGGCAGGTGCAGAGTGAATAATATTTGGGGATGCATGTTTATAAATCAGTGCACTCTTTAATTAAGCAAAACATTTTACTAAATAAGAATGAATAAGCAATTCATGGCACCCGGCCTGGCCTATTATCAAAGTGCTTGTACACGATAAAGCACAATTGCTTGTGTGTCTTTAGAGCTAATTATCAGCCAGTTGTTTTATTTCTATTTCAGAGCTCCTTGCAAAGCAGCAGGATAAAGATCTACATTTAGGAGCGCTGGGCTGGTGCCTTTTTTTTTTTTTGGTCTCTCTTTCAAGATTGTGCAATTTGCCATTAGCAGGGCCTCGGAAGGAGGGATGCTTATGCAGCCACTGCCATGAAAATAAGTGGAGATACAGGCTCTCAGGACTTGATCCACAGCCCACTGAAATCAATGCAGCAGTTCCCATGGACTGCAATGGGCCTTGGATCAGGTCCAAATTCAGGGCTGGAATGGGAAGGGCCACATGGTGGTGCACTCCTGGGTGGTAGAAACACATGGAGCCACCTGTGGCCCAGCACATGTACAGATCACGTTTTGCCTGGGGACAGGAGGCTCTGCTCCCTCCTAATCCCTATATGGACACAAGCTGCCTAGGGAAGTGATGAGGGGAGGATAGGCCCACCCCAGCTCTACAGCCACACATAAACCAGACAGCAGAGCTGGCCAAGTGATGTGGATGCTCATGCTGTATCCTCTCCATGGCAGTGAAGCTGCTGGAACTCTTCCGGAACAAGTCTGGCTGAATCCAGGGAGTCCTGCTGTAGCACTGCCCATCTGCATCCATTCAGTTTGCTTGAGGGTGCCAATGCTTCAGTCTAGCCGGGCTCCACGCTGGATTAAAGGTGGATCAGACGAGCTGGGATCTGTGCTCTGAAGAGTCCCCTGCAAATTTCTAGCTGCCACTTTGCAGGATTGAGGGTCTCACATTTTTGTTCAACTGGGCCATGTTTATTCTTAATCAATTCAGAGAGGTGGACCTCCTTCCCCCTGGAGCCATTTCCTCATACACATTGTGAGTGCCAAGGCACACTCAGCATTTGCCCCTCCACAATGGTTGTATTTCCACAGCTATCTAGATTAGTTTATTACTCCATGAAAGGAATAGGTAGCTGGTCTAAAGGCAGCTCCTTAAAGCATCACCATGACTGTCATGGATAGACACCCTTGTTGGCCTCCTCTGCAAAGAGGCTGAGGATGACCAGGGAAGCTTCGAAGCAAGACATGATTTAATGGTGCTCTCTGTATTAAACTACCTAATGTATTTTAATAATTGGGGTCCAGCCTCATTAGGAACTTTGGCCATAACTGCAATTTGCTTTCTGTCCTTCGATCTAGCAAAACACACATGCATGTGCATAACTTTAAGCACAGGCTAAATGCTGTGCTGTACTGGGCCCACAATGCATAAATAAGGGAATCTAGAAAAGAAGCATATCTCAACTTAGCTTTGAAGAACAGAGGTCTAAACAATATCTAATTGTGTTTAGGGCTAACACGATAAACATTCTGTGAGAACAAAAATAGAACAATTTGCTTGAACTGAGCAAACTTTGGAAGAGTGAAAATTGTTGGAAAAGGTAGGGAGAAAATGAAACAAAGGAGAAGGGACAGGAAGGAAGAGAGAGAGGGAAGGTCTGGTGGGGTTTGGGTGCTAACCTGAGATGTGGGAGATTGGCACTCAGTTTCCTGACCTGCTACAGACTTTCTATCTGACCTTGGGCAAGTTATATAGCCTTTCTGTGCCTCAATTCCCCATCTGTACAATGGGGATGATTGCAATGTCCTACTTCACAACATCGGAGTTGTGAGAACAAATACATTAAAGATGGCAAGCTCATCAGTTGCTATGGTAATAGGGGACATATAAATAATCTAGACAGAAGAGACCAGGTTGGTAAGGTTGTCTTCCTAATCTCTTGCTTGAAGTTTTCTTCTAATGGACATGGCCAGAGATACAGGAGAATCATAGAATCATAGAATATCAGGGTTTGAGGGGACCTCAGGAGGTCATTTAGTTCAACCCTCTGGTCAAAGAAGGACCAATTCCCAACCAAATCATCCCAGCCAGAGCTTTGTCAAGCCTGACCTTAAAAACCTCTAAGGAAGGAGATTCCACCACCTCCCTAGGTAACCCATTCCAGAGAATGGTCACTCTCCTGTTCTTTGACTGTTGATAAAGAGCACAGAGATGTTACTTGCTCCCTAAGAAACACAGGACACATGGTTATTTTGGCTCGGGTGCATGACTATACATTAAACAAATATTTATGTCTTTTGGGCATGTGCCAAAAGAATAGTTTAAACACACCACACTGGCATGAGAGGCAGGACTATGAGGAATGTCATTCTGATGCAGATGGTCTTCCCATTTGCTTCCTTGGTTAAAGATCAGATTGACAAATTTATCAGTGAAAAAGTTTGTATAGTGTTCCATAAACTTATCATCTGTGACCTACTAGGAGCTAGTTGGAGGTGTTTTGACGCCTGGAATTGTGCATTCGTTGTTAATGAGGTTGTATTCATATTGTTTTCTTTGTCAAAGAAGCCTTGGGAATTCCACGCTGTGGAACATATTTTAATTTAAAAGTTGCATCTGGCCACTAAAATGTCACTCTGATCTGATAATAGGCACAGATTAGCATGTGCAGGTTGTGTGGCCTGTGGCAGCTAATGCACAGCAATTACCTTGCTGAAAAAAGAGGCAGTTCAAGTTAAAAATCAGCAGCAGTACTGTGCATTGTGAAAAGATCACATGGAAGCAGATGGTATCCAAGGAGAGATGACTGATTCGGTGTGCTAGAATACCCTGGGACATCACAGGAAACAAATATGGCCAGAGGCAAAGGTCAGATGTCTCCTCCTCAGTCAAGTGTTTTGAACAAGTGCATGGCCAGGGACAAACTTTCAAATCTGGGGATGAAAACATGAAATATATCATTTGCAAGATACTTTTATACTAAAAGGGTGGCCTATGCACCACTATAGACATTCCTTAGTGGAATTTTATATACATAATAAGTCCTCATTTCCTTTAAGTAGATAGATATGTGGTAGAAGTCCTAGTGTAAATTCTTTTTAATTATTAGTGTAGTTTAATTATTGACTACTCAGTAGATTCGGCATCTGGATTTACTGAGCTTGAATCAATAAGGTACCTAGAGCCTTGTGTTGACAAAGTGTCATATTAATTGTTAGAACTAGAAATACTTTGTCAACAATTCTGATATGGCTGTCAACAAATGCATGTCTTTGTTCTTCCCTAATCTGACAGCTTGTTTCTTTACTCACCCTTGGCAGTGACAAAGAAAAAGGACATATCAAACTCGAACTCACCCACCTCTGAAGCATGCTAGTAAACATTCTAGTAGGAACTCAGCACATAACCTCAATCCTGAGATTGTTATATGAGAAAATTTATAGATTCATAGATTCCAGGGCCAGAAGGTAACATTGTGATTAACTAGTCTGACCTCCTGTATAACACAGGCCAGAGAACTTCCCCAAAATAATTCATAGAGCAGATCTTTCTAGAAACAAACATCCAGTTTTGATTTTAAAGTTGTTAGCGATGGACCACTGAGGAGAATGGAGGGAGCAGTTCTGTACACTGCACTAGCTCAGGGACTTTGTTTGTGCATGCCTGTCACAGGGTACCTTACTCATGGGTAGGGGCTCATCCTTGTGGCCAAGCTTGGGGATTAGCTCCACTCAGGCCCGACACTCCCTTCTGCTGCGTGCTGCACACCTTGCTGTCTCTTTAACACTCCCTGAAACTCAGGATGCTCTGTCTTCGCAGCTTGGCCCTCTGGACAGGTCACTATAGTCTTCCCCTTCTAGGGTATCAAAGTCTTTCCATACCAACGATCTCAGGCAATCTTCTTGTGCACTGCTCAAATGGTGCCACATCCCCAGTGGCTGGTAGGGGAACCCAGACTCACCCTCTACTCCAGGTTCCAGTCCAAGAACCCTGTACATGGCAACTGGGCTTTCCCTTGGACCTTGTTGCTCTTTCCCTGGTCTCCTTCATACAGCTTCTGCCCTGCAGCCTACCAACTCAAACTCCCTCCTCCCATGGAGTCACTACAGACTTCTGAACCCTGTATCCTCAAACACCCCTCCTTACTCCCAGGGAGTGACAACAGCCTACTTCCCTGCAGCCCCTTTCTGTTGCTAGCTTCTTGGCTTTATCCTAGCCCTGCCTGTTGCTTCTCAGCTGGGTGAAGTCATCATTCAGGCGATTACTTAGGCCACCTAATTCCCCTCAGCTGTGGCCTAGCTGGTTAATTCACCCCTTCTCAGCCTCATTAACCCCTTCCAGGCTGATGTGGGATGAACATCCCATCACAATGTCCTTTGCACTCTCCCTCATGCAAGGGTCTGTCACAATCCAGCCTGCTTGTGAAGTTCTGCTGCCATTCGTTCTGTATATGAAATCTTTGTATTTTAGGCTGGATTGCATGATTTTAAATGAACAAGGAATGCAAACATTTTACAGGAGCACAATAGGCAGCTTGTGAATTCATATCCCAGCTCTTTGGGTATTCAATGCCATCTTGACTCCTCTCTCTCTCTCTCTGCATTCTGCCACTGTATAGATCACAGGAAATATATTATCACAAGCATATATTGTGACACACTTGCAGTACCATTCTCTGTAGCATATTCCGTATCATCTTCCTGCCGATGGCTTTTCTTCACACACATACACATGCCCTGTTGTTAGTGCAATATGCCCACTCCCATAAAGGAATTCTAAGGCGAGACGGAATTGGAATGAAACAGCCAGGTGCAAGATAAAAAGGGGAAAGAGAGATTATGTGGTAGATATAATAGACTTCAAAAGAAGCCAGGTTTCAAAGAACAGCAGCTTTATACCAAGGGTAAAATAGCACAAACAGCCTTGCTGAGAGGCAGCTGATTGTACTGGGAATATTTATAAGAATTTATGTTCTGCGCAGGTTATTTGTCTAACCACTGTAATTTGCTCTGAAACCATAAACAATTGCAAGATGGCTTTGGAGAGGACTTTTCTATTTTCTTTGTGCTTTGGTATTTTTGCCAGATAAGAGGAATCGTTGGCAATATTACAGATTTCCTTTTTTGAGATGAATACAAGGTAAACCAAGTCATAGACTGTAGCTACTGCACAAACCCCTGCAGTGTCTGCTTGGAGTGTGACGTTGGGCATATGGCTGAAAACAGCGTCTTCTAATAGATTCTCCCATAAGAAATCCCCACTTCTGCGTTATCACTCAATGTTTGTCACCAAGGATAAGCGAAGGCTGAAGTGATAAGAAGGAGAAAATCTTAAACAGCAGAGGTAGATCAGAAAAGTCAAATAACAAGGGCAGATGGAAAATACATATCATGAGTGGGGTAAGAATGGTCAAGAGAATAAAATGTCTACGGATGGTGAAATTCATCCCTGTGCAGAGGGCCATCATGAGGTCTATGCAGCACTTAAGTACCACTTTCTTGAATACTATCTTGAGTGCACAGACTTTGTGCTGGCCCTTGGCCCAGGGTGAATTTAATTGGAGCGCTCAGTGCAAGAAGGAGGTGATTGGTATTTGCAGTCATACCAACCTCAAACATTCAAACATCATGAGTCCATCTCCAAAAAAATTTGTAAGATTTAAAAATAAAAAAAACCCTACATTTTATTTTCTTTGCTTTCTCTGCAACCACAAAAGGCCGGAAATGTATTTTATTTTTAAATGAAGATTGACATTCTCACAAAATAACCTAACTCCAAGAGATGGGGATGCACGAAAACCACCAGATATCTTGGGAAACTTGTGTGAGTTGGCAACACTGTGGTACCCAAGCTCATTATTCAAGCTTTATGCAAGTGAAGAGGAGCAGGGCTAAGGGAATAGTTCATGCCTTTCTTCCTCAGGCGCTAGACAGGACAGTGCTGGAAATGTGTCCTTCATTTTCAGTGGAGAATGTTGATACTGTGTCATCATGATGATGACAATCAGACAAAGAGCTGCAAGATTTTTGTCTTGTTGAAATCCAGCTTCCTTTTTATTTCCATGGCAATACAGGAAAACTTTTGATCACTCACTGAGACATTTCAATATGCATCAACAACGCTTTTGCCAGGGCGACAGCCAACTGACAGCTACGTTAGTAAGTTTGATTGGAACCTTCTGTTTTTTTTTTTCTGTTCCATCGCAAATCATGCAGCCTGAGGAAGTTGGGGCAGGGTGGGGGAGAAGAAATCCTAGTTAAGGCAGTTCAAGTGAAATGTCAGTAGTTGAGAGAATATGTTTAATTCTTACTAAATTCACATCAGCATCTTTAGCTGACTGCAAGGCAAGGAAGTCCAAACCCTTTGAGGTAGTGAGTTCTAAAATAATTCACTGCTGCAGCACTCTGATGTCAAAAATTATTACTCATAAATATTTCTACTCATCTGTCTCGGTAACAGCTCCCTCACTCCCTTGTTCTTGCTCTCTGGAGTAGGAACAATCTTTTGAGTACTCGTTTGTACAGCTCCTAGCACAATGGGGCCCTAATCCTTGTTCCAGGTCTCCAGGAGAAATATAAATAATAACAATAATGACCCAGCTCAAGTGGTATGCAGAATGGACATAGTTTCCTTCATTCCTGTTGGGCCCAGTCTACTGATAGAAACGGACATTCTTGACCGCCATGTCTCTGGCAAAGGTTTCTCCCCGAATGGCCTGCAAAAAGACCACCCCTTTCTGGGGCAAGCTGCTGGACAAAGAGGGGAAATACACTATGATATTTCTGTATGTTGAAGAGGGTGTAATAAAAAAATAAAATAAAAAAATAACTAATGAGTGTTTCCAACTCCTTTTATCCAAGTTATGTTACCAACATTGATTAAGTTTCACAAGACCTTCTGAGGTATCTAAATGTTCTCATCTCCAGACTACAGATGGAGAAACTCAGGCAGCCATAAGTAAAATGAGCAATAATGTTAAAGCCAGGGACAGAACCCAGGAGTTCTAGCCCTCTGTTTGCCAGCCTAACCCATAGAAAGGACTTCCTCCATACCTGTTTACCACCCTCACAACTTTTGTACAGTTTTCTAGGCAGCAGTAGAGCCAAAGGTGCTGGTTAGTATTCCTCATGCCCATGGAGCATCGTCTCAGTCATGACAGTAATGGAAATACAAAGGGAACAGTGGTTTTTGTTAGCAAAAGCCCGTAAATGTCCTGAATTGGAGCAGTTTGAGTAAGCGCCTGTCACAAGGATGAGCTTCTTGTTCTTTGTCAGATTAAATAGCCTGCCACAATACTCCTGGGTGACGTCTTCATTGGTTTCTTCAGACAGAGATCCCACTAATTGTTAACACACTAGTAAGTGCATTCCAGTTCGCTCAACTGGAAGAAAGCCTCAACCTGTCCTCCCCATTACGTAGCAGCTGTGACAATGCTTGAAGGCTGGACTGACAGGTCTCTAACTCAGATACACATTCATGTCAGCTCTTGTAACGTTTGCACACCAGGGGACCTTTCTTTATGCAGATGATTCTTTATGGACAGGGGTGGCTCCAGGCCCCAGCACGCCAAGCATGTGCTTGAGGTGACATGCCACGGGGAGCGCTCTGCCGGTCGCTGGGAGGGCAGCAGGCGGTTCCGGGAGATCCACTGGAGCCACGGGACTGGCGACTGGCAGAGCGTCCCCCCGTGGCGTGCCACCATGCTTGGGGTGGCAAAAAGGCTAGAGCTGCCCCTGTTTATGGACATGCATCCTCTTGCTTGCAGACTCCTGCCAATATAAGGAGAATGTATTTTATTCACCAATTATGACTTCTTTCTTCTCCCTTCCTTGTACTGTCCTGTCACTGAAAATTCAGTAAATGCAATAGGCTAATTTAAAAAAATAAGATGCAGCTGCAAACTATGTGCATGCATACATATAGTTAATTGTACACATATAACATAAATATCTGCATACTCACATTCACAAGCATGTGGATGTATGTGTAGTTCCTTGTTTGTGCGCATAAGTGAGCATATTTTCTGGGTGCCATTTAGGTCCTGATCTATGAAAAGGCAAGGCTCACAGCTAGATTTTCAAATGAGTTGGGTATGAAAACTCATACACAATTGCCTAACTTGCATGCACGCTTTCTCCAGTTATGTGCACAATTCAAGGAGCTACATAGAGAAAATGATCCTCGTTGTCTATTTGCTTTAGCAGCTATCTGACTTGACTTAATCACTCATGCAAACTAGCCATGCAGTTGCATTTATATTTTGAACGTGCACGTATATGCCTGACTCATTTGAAAATCTAGCACTCAAAGACTGTCGGAGACACTGGCATTGTTCTGTAGGGAGTGGAACAAGCACCTCCTACAGACAGGCCATATCTACCCTATGGAGACTATAGCAACATAGCTACAATGGTATAGCTACGCCAATATAACTCTCTAGTGTAGACACAGCCTATGCCACTGGAAGGGGTTTTTCTGTCACTGTAGAAGCACCACCTCCTGAATGATGGTAACTGGGATGATAGAAGCATTCTTCCATTGACCTAGCTGTGTCCACTCTGGGCGTTAGGTTGGCACAGCTGTGGTGATCACAGATGTGGATTGTTCACACTTCTGAGGGTTGTAGCAATACTACATTTTAAGTGTAGACGAAGTGAGATTCACTTCTCTGAATGCTGGAGGGATGGGTCAAATTAAATAGGACTGATTTGAATGAATCAGCTCAAACAAAAACTTTGAGGCTCTGTTAAGCTAACCACTGGCAGGTATGCCTATCTCTATGTTAAACAGAACCAGGCTGTGCCACCCTGTAGGACTGAGCTCATTAATTTAATCCTGCAGTTTGGTCCCCACTCCAGCAGTTTTACATGGAGGTTTGAGCTTGACTCTAAAGGGGAACCCCATAGATAGCCTTTCCAAGTGCCGCCTCTTCCAAACTAAGCCCATAGTCATGGGGTGTGGGGGTAGGAATTTGCTGTGAATGGGGGAGTGGAGGGCTAGAAGGAAGAGTGATGGGAGCTACTGATACCCAGTTCAGGTGGGGTGGGGGACCCATCTCTGTGCTGTGAGGAGGGGTCCCAATAGCTCCTATCTGATCTCTGGTGCCACAGAAGCTGCTGCAGCCCAAGGGTCCCACTCTAGTCTCTGACCCTCTTCTGATTGCAAGCTTGCTAGCCGCTCACTGCTCCCCCAGTTCCACCGCACCTGCCTGGACCTACATCCTCTTAACTCAGATGCCCTCTTATCTTATCTACAGAGAGGTTCGAGGTTTGTTTGCTGGAAAAGAAACAGCTATGGGAGAAGATCAAGGGAAGCCACCTGGGAGATGGAGAGTCACCAGCTTAAGAGCTGGTTGTGATAAACCTCAGCACATGTTCTCCAAACACTCTTAAGCAAGGATTGAATTTCATGAATGAACTCAAAGATCCATTGCAGTGGATTTAGGGTGAATATTTCACTCCATCCAATTTCCTTACCTCTGCCCCCAAACTTTAGAGTTTTAGCTAGAATGGGACATGAACCCAAACCACCTCTGGGTTTGGTCATGCAAAACCAACTGGTTTTGCCCCTTCCCAGAAAATATCTCAACACCAACACAGCAATGCTCTCTGCAGCAGTGTTTTAGAAAATGGTACAACCATTGTAAGAAGAGGGACTAGCTGGCTACAAGAAATGGTAGTGTGATACAACACCTCTCATCTCCTGAGAGAGCCAGTGAGAGCCAAGTGATAAAAGACAGTGATATGCACAGTTCGAGCAGAAAAAAGGAGGTACCCTTTAAGTCCAGTCCAGAATGGTAATGACTGAAAACAAAGTTTTCTTATATTCATATATATTTATATTGTATAGGGGGAGCTGACAGCACCACCTAATGTTGTGGTTGTTTGACACTTTCCATCAAAAGACCCTGTTTTCAGTTGCTTATAGTCTTGACAAGTGTGCACTAAATTAGGCCACACAATGAGAATAAAACAATACTGAATAGCTGCTCACGATCAGCGAGTCTCAGCCATCCTGCAAATGAGGCAGGGGGCCTGTGGAAAAAAATAGTATGTGATCATGTAATTAAAAACTGTATCCTAATGCATACACACAAGGGCAACCTTAAGTCTGGTGTTTCCTAACTTTTGAGTGCTTCCCTTGGAAACTGAACATTCTTTTTTTTTTTTTTGAAATTGCTATATACCCAGTGCCCATACAATGTCCACTTGCTATACCAGCCTCCTTTTACCTTCGTGAGATGAAACCTCGGTGGTTTCAGACCAGTTCCTAGTGTCCGCAACACATAATTGGCAGTAATTAGTAACTCTGTACACCCGTCTCAGCATGAGACCAGCGACTAGATGGACATGGAGACCCCAGCACAATATTTCCCTGAAGAAGGGTCCTACTAGAGCAGTGTTGGGGCACACTGATGGTGGACAGCGTGGGAGAAGCCTTCAGCTCTGTTGCTCTTGATGTACCTGTTCTGTGGATAAATAGCACACATTAGTGTATTGAGCTCTCAGTGCAGCACGAAAACCCAGTGTATCCAATAAATCACTTGACATGCAAACGCCGATATAGCCTGCCAAGTCATTTTAACTCCAGTTGGTGGGCTTTATTTTTTTTTTATCTATATATTTGCACTATTAGAAAACATAACTTTATTTTTAAATACAGCTTCCATGTGTCACCACTTCACCAAGCACCAGGAGAGATGGCTGATGCTTGGCTCAGGGGGGAAGTGTGTATAACCAATTGGCATTGCAGGAGAGGAAACACGGCAATTGACTTTGGTCTGATTTTCCTCCTCCTTTAACATGTGTTGACAGGCAGAGGGCTGGGGGGAGCCAAGCGATGAAAGATAATGAAACACAGCTCAAGCACAAAAAGGGAGGTACCCCCTCTGTCCTGTCAGCAGCTTGTGGGGAGCAGCAATAGTTTTATTGTGTCTCACTGTGGTTGGCCTTTTTAATCCAGCGCCACTAGGACCCAGAGTGTAGAAAATTGTGTCTGCTGGTGCATATGTATTCTTTCTGCTCTAGATGCACAGAGATGGTGGAGTGCTGTGCTGGAGGAACGAGGACACAAGAGACCTAACAGGCAGGCAGGAGAAAAGGTGAGAGGGAATAACCAAAAGCAGCAGGAGCTGCAGGGAGAGAGAGATGGAGGAGCCTCTTATGTACCTCCCTAGCACCTCCAGGAGCCTGGACTGATTAACACCAGCTTCTCAGGGAGCTTCCTGTTTCCTGCTGCTTCCCTGAACCCAGTTGAGGAGAACAGGCAGTCAGCTGAAATAGTAGGAGCCAGTTAGGCCCTTAAGATACTGATATCTGCCCTCACTCAGGCCCTGCTACCAGCCAGCTTATTTGTCCCCTTCAGTTGAGTGTAGAGAGCCACTAGAGCTGGCACAGCACAGCAGTCATGAGTGAAAGAAGAAAACACCCCTCTGGGGCAGCATTCAGAAAAAGAATGAAAACAAAGGAAGCTTTTCTATCTAAGCAGGAAGTAGCTCTCCCGAGATACATAGTGTAACATTATTGACATAATCTGGGACCATATAGAACATGATTGCGACTGAAGTCCAGTGGTGGCACCGAATCTTGTATAAAGGGGGTCAAATGAGGTGTCAAAGACAAGGTTATGGTTTGCTGGTTATAATTATGGTGTCTATATGTGTGCACCATTTCTGTAGTTTAAGTTATGAATACTGGCTCTGTACTACTGTCTGTACTTCAAACTTATGCTATGCTTCTGGGTGACATCCCAGACAAGTTGGTGTTAGCTCTGCCTAGCCTGCTTGATGGTACTCTGGGGATCTGCCAGCCCCACTGATCAACTCCTTCCTCTCCCTCCATCAACTCCTCCTCCTCCTTCCTAATGCTTCCTGCATACCATGGAACAGCTGTTCAGCAGCATGCAGGAGGTGCTGGGAAGGAGGGAGAAGAGTGAGGATGGGGCAAGCTCGAGGGAGGGGGTGGAAAGAGGCAGGCAAGAAGAGGGGCAGGGGTGGAGTGAGGGCGGGAAGAAGTGGGGCAGTGGTAGGGCCTTGGGGGAAGGGGTGGAGTGGGGGCAGAGACTGGGAAGCGCGGGGAGCTTGGGGGTCCGTGAAAAAATTTAAATCAAAATGGAGGTTCTTGGGTTGTTAAAGTTTGAGAACCACTGCCCTATACATTTCCTCTACCTGCTCCCCATTGCTTCTTTCAGGTTTCCCCTCAGGCATTGCTAGCTCAGTGAATGTCATGACTTAACATAGGGCCTGTGGCTGCTCAGGGGAGTGGAAAGGGGATGGCTGGAAATACACAACAGGCTATATTGTGCTAATTTCATTGAACAATGCGCAACTGTTTTTGTAGGAGCAATATCTGAGAACAAATTTCAACAATTGCTTATGTGATGATTTTGTTAACAAAGCAAAGGACATGCACTGGGAAGCTTATTGATTCCATTGTTGGGCATAGTTTACTTCCTAGAATTCCGAGTTAATGATGGGCCAGGACCGAAATACCAATTTACCTAACAGCTGGCTGTATAATGCAGCCATTCAGCATGAAGAGAAGTGCAGCTCACCTGTATGGGAAACTCAGATAATGGCCCTCAAAATGATAGTCCAGGATTTTATGGACAGTGTGGATTTTCTGATCTACATTCAGCTGCATTGACACACCAATGATGGGCTTGGTAGAGCAAGAAGGGCAGAGGATGCGAAGGTTCTTCGCTGTGCTGTGGACTTCCTCAACTGAGCCCCACCTTGCGTAATGACTCTGTGCAAACAACTGACATATGGCATGTTCCACAGATGGATCAGCAGCTGGACATAGAAATCTAGGAACATCTGGTGCATTGGTGCTTTAGGTGACCTGTTCTAAGTGGCCAGCAGCCAGATCTCTGGGGTATGTACCCTCATGGTTCTCCCCTGCAGTGAAACAGAGCAGTCCAGACAATGGCCAGCTGTTAACGCCCTTGTTCCTATAGCTGTTGAAGACAGGCAGTGGAAACAGAAGGGGGTTTGCTATGCAAGAGCATGTAATTATTTCAACTATCCCCATGTTGACTGGATACATGTCACCTCAGGACAGGATGCAGAGATAACATTTCTAGACACCATTAATGACTGCTTCTTGGAGTGCAAGTCCTGGAACCCAAAAGGAGAGAAGCAATTCTTGATTTAGTTCTAAGTAGTGCTCAGGGATCTGGTCCAAGAGGTGAATATAATGGAACCACTTGGTAATAGTGACCATACTGTAATTACATTTAACCTCCTTGTGTGTGGGTGGGTGGTGGTGGTGGGGATACCAAGGAAACACACCACAGTAGCATTTTAACTTCAAAAAGGTGAACTACACAAAAATGAGGAAGCTAGTTAAATGGAAATTAAAAGGAACAGTCACAAGAGTGAAATGCCTGCAAGCCTCATGGAGTCTATTTAAAAACACCATGATAGAGGCTCAGACTTAATATATCCCCAATTAAAAAAAAATAAACAGTAAGAAAACTAAAACAAATGCCACATGGCTAAAAAGCAGAGTAAAAGGGGTGGTTGGAGGCAAAAAGGCACCCTTTAAAAAATGGAAGTCAAATCCTACTAAGAAAAATAGAAAGTAATAAACTCTGGCAAGTCAAATGTAAAAGCATAATTAGGCAGGCCAAGAAAGAATTTGAACAATAACTAGCTAAAGACACAACAACCAACACGATTTTTTAAAATATATCAGAAGCAGGAAGCCTGCTAAACAATCAGTGGGGCCACTGGATGATTAAGGTGCTAAGGGATCCACCTACAGTATGCCCAGAGCTAGCCAAATTTATTTCATTTGTGATCTGGGCAAGATTTGAACTAATTTCCACTAGCCTTTCATCCCTGTGTGCACTGCAACAGCCCATCAGCCAGCCAGCCAGCCCCCTCCCCACTCTGCGTGCCGTCTTCTGATGCTGTGGTAATTTCAGCCTTAATGTATTAAAAATATAATTTTTCATGAGCCATTTCCCAGCTGTCATTGTGATCCTATCACAGCAGGAGGCTCAGCAGTGTAATCACATCTCGGCTGCCTCTCAACATGAGGCCAGGAGAGTTGCAGCCGCTTAGCTTTATTATGTTGAGCATTTGGACTAAGTTATTTAAAGCTTGTGTGAGGTGGCCTCTGATTAGAGAGCTGCTTCGGCTTTTGATCTAGAAAACGATGTTATCATGCTAAAGGTCTCCCAACTGAGTCTGAATTACCCAGCCATATTCTTCACATTACTGTTGATTACAGAATAGGCCCAAGGCCTGGAGATACCCGGAACCAGCTCTGAACTGGAGCTTCCCACGGCCAAGGGAGGCAATTTGAGCTCATCTGGAAGAGGGGTACATGATCATGGGCAGTGGGTAGAAGAGACTGGGAAGGCTAAGCCTCCCCAAATGAGGCAAGAAACGCCAGATGTGGCACACCTCCCTTGGAGGCGCACCAGCCGGTCCCCTTTGAAGTGCTGCTGCTGAAAGCACCCGATAAGCAGGGTGGGGGAGGGAGGGGCACCGGCTCCTGGACCGTGGCTCTGCTCTTGCTCTGCCCTAAGGCCTTGCCCCCACTCAGCCTCTTCCCTCGTGGTCCGGCCAGTGCTGCTCCTCCTCCCCATAGCCCCTGAGCCCACCACTCACCCCTCTCTGCTCTCACTCTGCCCATTGCTTGCCCTTAAAGCAGGAGGGGGCAGAAAGGAGTGAGCAGTGGGGACTCAGGGGAGGGGGTGGAGAGGTGCAAGTGGTGGGTCAAGAGGACCTGGAGGAAAAGACAGAATGGGGGCAGGGCCTTGGGGGAAGAGGCCGAGTGGGACTGGGGCCTCAGGGCAGAGCAGGAGTGGAGCGCAGGCAGGGCTTTGGGGGAGGAAGTTGAGTGGGGGCAGGGCCCCACAACCATTTCTAGGGAGCTTCCGGTGCTCGCGCTCAGCCTTCCCAAACACAAGAGTCACGCACCGCCTTTGTATGTGATCATGTCTAATATCAATTATTAATTAAAAGCCCCAACATAAGTTATGATTCCATTGTACTAGGTATTGCACACACGTAGAATTGGATACAGTCCCTCTACCTTGGAGACCTTACAATCCAAAGCCACACCAACAGATGACCACCACCATTCCTCAGGCTCATCTCCAGACCCAGCTCTTCATTTCCCCTTTGATGTATAACTTTGCAGTGTCTCCGTCTATGACCACCCAGAAGGCTCTGCTTCCTACCAATCCACAGGCAGCGTCTTGAAGGAGGGATGGAGTGAGATTGTAGGGGATGGCGCTAGAGAATTTTGGCCTGGGAGGGAGCCTCAGATTTTGGTTAACTACACATACATATCCCAGCTGGGCTTTTCCTGAGCTATCACTAACTTTTGCTTAGGAGATACCATTACTTGAGCAATACCAATAGCACAAGCACAAGCAGCACTTAGATACTGTGATGAATGGCACTTTAGATTTAATGCCATAGATAGAAAGATAGACACATATAGATGGGAGACATATCAGGATAGATGGACAGAAAAATAGATTTTCCATTTGTGAGCTGCTTTTCACTTGTGTATTGCTGAGTATACATTTTTTTTATATGGAAGCCACCTGAAGTTCAGCAGAAATCTAATATATCTGACTATCTAATCTATCTATCTAATCTATCCATCTAATCTAGCTTGGCACATTTCCTAGAACAGCCAGATTCTGCGTTCACCTGATCTCCCTTGGAAGTTCGGATCAGAGAATGTTTTGTGCCCAGCTCTCAGGTGCATTGACCCAGAGGAGCACAGCTGTTATGAGTGACTTAGATCAGAATTCAGTCTTTAATTTAGATCGGGCTTGACGTGGATCAAGTCCTGAGGTCCCTTCTCCGTTTTCTCAGAATTCACTGGGAGTTTGACTTGAAAAAGGACTGAGTAAAAAAAGGACTTGAGATTTGCCCCCTTAAGTATACGGATATGAAGAGCTGGTTCTGAGAGGTGCTGAATGCTGAGCAAGCACCTGCAGGTCCTACAGTAAACCCCCTTTCAGGGCTGGAGTGGCTCAGTTACCCACATGTAACCAAGAGAAGCCTGGGAAAGACAATGGGGGAAGAGAGGAACTGAACATGTGCAGTGTCTTCCTTACTGTCACATGGGGAGTGGGGCTCCTTGCAGGCTAAATGGGCCAGGTGGCCTGAAAATAGTGTCACCTTCCCCTGACAGGCCTGGCCAAGGAGAATCATGCTAAAGATAACTCCCTCCAGCTGCAGCTGGCAATTGGGAGGAGACAGCCCTCAGCAGGACCCACAAGTCAGAATCAGTATGATGGAAACTGTTCCCATGCCTCTTGCATGCCCCTGCTAGAGCTACACGGGATTTACTGCAGACTGAGGGAGGGAATGACCCCTCCCACCATGCCCTCAGCAGAGAGGAGTAAGAAGACACATTAAGAGAACGAAAATGGGTTACACAAGTTCTCTCTCCCCTAGGCAGCTCCACGACTGACAGCTGCAGGGGGCATGGATCCCACCCTTTCCCCTTCTGATGCATCAAACAGACCACAGTCAGCACGGATGATCCCAATGCCTGCCTCCCAGGGGCTTAGACAACCTTACTGACATCAAGATGTGACTGGGAGCTCTTCAAAGTAGGGATCTCGTTGTCACACCTGTGCATAAACCACCTCACCCAGCACTGGTTGTATAATCTTAGGAGCTGAAAACTGGTGGGAGCAGCTCACAATATGTCACTGCTCTTGAATTTAAACTGTAAATCCTCGCTTTGATCAAATCTCACCACCAGTTCTAGCCTACCCTTAATGCAGGGCCAAACCCCAACACTGCCTCCTTTGCCCATCTCTACTTCTAGCACAGTTTAATAAGCTTAGAGAGGATCTGCTTAAATGTGTTAGGCCAGGTTAGTCTCTGGTGTCACACTACTGACTCCAATGGAGTTACACCGGGAATGAATCAGGGTTGCTAGTCAACTTAAACCGAAATTAGCCAAAGTCTTTGGAAAGCGTCGGTGTCGGAGGGTTTTGTTCTAACTGCACGGCCAATGAAAACACTGCATAAACCCCACCTTCATGGAAAATGTGATGCTCCCCCTCCAATTGATTTGAATCTCCCCCTAGATTCAAAGGCAAAGGCTTCCATCCATCGTAACTATTAATGCTTCTCTTTACATCATAAGGAATGGCGAATTGGAGCCTCTAGGGCAGAGCTTCTTGCTGGTCGCTTACTGACAGCTGGCTCATTACATGGTGCTGGCACCTCCTCCTTATTCCCAGCTGCTAAACTGCATGAAAAGACTGCTAATAATACAAGGAATACTCACCTAATATTACTTCTCCATGGCAACACAGGCTGCAGTTGTTATCATGACCTGCATTTTTATTACCGTAATGGCTAAAGAACCCAGGTGAAACCAAGGCGCTGCAGTGCTCAGTGCCGTACACACACAGTGTGTGAAAGAGTTGACATTACAATCTGAATAGAGATGATGGATAAAGGGTGTAAGGTGAATCAGAGGCAGAGAGAGGGGCAGTGACTGGCCCTAGGTCACCCAGCCAGCCAGTGGCAGAGCCAGAACTGATTCCCAGCTCTCCTGATTCCCAGTTCAAGGTTTTATCTGCTGGATCTGCTACCTCAGGCCTGGTTTGTGATTGCAAATGACAGGGTAAGTGTCCATGAGACAATCTCTCTATTAAAATGTGGCCCATGCTTGTGACATCAGTCTCCTGGTAGCTGCTGATTTCCAGCTCGGCTTGCTTCTGCACAATGGCTGCAAGTGATGGGAAGTGGCTGTTTGCCAAGCCAACTCCTGCTCTCTCTGAATGACTCTGTGCTCCTTAGGCCCAGTGCACATTTAAAGTCAGGTCGGTGCTATGTCAGTCAGGGATGTGAAAAATCCACATCTCGTACAGACCTAGCTATGCCGACCGAACACCCCGTGTAGAAGCATCTGTGCCAATGGAAGAATGCTACCATTGCTTGGGGAGATGGTGATCCTACACCGATAGAAAAGCCCTTCCATCACTGTAGGCTGTACCTACTCTATGGGGTTATGCCAACAAAGTTACGGCAACATAGCTATGACGGTGTAGTCTCCAGAATGTAGACATACCCTTGGACAAGCCAGCTCTGCTGACTAGGTGTAAATGGAAAACAAACACACAGCATTTAGTAATAGTTTCCGCCTTGCTCTGGACCTACTGCCAGCAATGCTACAGATGGGTGCAGGAGACAAAGTGGGTAAGTCTCATTCACTCTTTGGCATGTACTTCCGCACCAGATCTGGACTGGTCACAGAGCTTGTTTACACACACCAGCTGTGTTACTCATAAGATTCTTTAGCTCTGCCAGTATGGCTGAGGTTAGCTCAAATAAGGTATTTTGTACACAGTGCCACCTTATGGCTGAACAATATAATGCAGTTTAACATTCTGTTCCGTCTCCCGTTTAAGTTCTATTTTCCTACCATTTTTAATACATTTATACTCTCACACTGTCTTTGAAGTTCAGTTGGTATCAGTCTGTTAAGTGTGGAATTATACTGGTTTCCTAATTACATGGCCCTAACATGTAATGACTTGGTCATGCGGCTGTCCGTTAATTGCAGTGACTGGTTGCAGTTGGTTTAGAACCCTTGAGTCTTCTCGTTCTGCATCTGCCATCTGTAAAGTCTGCACTGTTGATTGTTCTTTCAGAGGAACAAAGTGTAGATGTTGACAGCTTCTGTTAAACTCTCCACTGTTGGTCTCGATCATATATAAACATATGATCTGAGCACTGATTCTATTTCTTTACAGCAGCTGGAGGTGTCCATCCTTTTTCTCCATCCAGTTTGACGCAAACATGGTCACCAGGTTCTAATCCCAGCAGTTCTCTAGCTGAGTGGTGTCTACGGTAAATGCGTTCCTAAGCTCTTTTAGCTTTTTTATCTGATTTGGCTACTCTCTTAATGTGTGACCACTTTGGAAATCGGTTCTTTTCTAAAGATGGAACAGTAGTTCTGAATTGTCTTCCCTTCAGGAGTTGTAGGTGCTAGATTTAGTCTAGCACCTACTGTTGGTGTTGATCTGTAACTCAGAAGAGCAACCAATGGATCTTCCTGCTGTAGGATTTTTTGGCTGTCTGTACAGCACTCTCAGCCTCTCCATTCGTTTGCTGGTAATGTCGGCTGCTATTTCATCAGAATGACAAATTCTGCTGCCGTGAATTGTGGCCTGTTGTCTGTCACTGGTTTTCTGGAACATTGAAATAAGCACAAGTGCACTTCGGTTTCTCAGTAACACTGTGATATGTTATGTCTTTCAAGTAAATTATTTCTATAAACCTGAAAAAATAATCCACGACAACAAGGAAATGATGTCTTGTGAATTTGCATCAATCTGCAGCTAGTCTCTTCCAAGGTCTTCCTGGTGGACGTGTTTCTGCACTGTATGGTTCAATGTGATCTCTTAAGTTGATTTGTACTGTGCTGTATTTACATTAAGTACGCCATTGAGTTCTTACATCAGTCTCGCTAGGACCATCATGACTGACACAATGTGACTGAGAAGTTGTTGGTCATCTTTTGATCCCCTCTGCTCTGAATCCAAAGCTTTTGCCTTTGTAAATCGTTTCTTTGGTGCAGTTCAGAATCTCTCCAGGGCTAGTCAGAGCTGTGTCAGGTGTGGGAAGGGCTGATGGTGATTTTCCCTTCGGAGATGACTGTGATGTCAGCTCCTGAGTCTCTAGCCTGATCGTGAATCTTCGCTTTCTCTCTCCAGGCAGGCTCTAGGTCATCACAAGTGATAGATCCCAGGAACAATGGCTGTATAACACGAGTCAATTCCCTGAGTGCTTGGGTGCAGTCAACAGTTGCAAAATGTCCATATTTCATGCAAGTATTACATCGTGTGCCTCTGGCTGGACACATATTATCTCTTCGATTATGACTTTTTCCATCCCTTGTGCATGTAGGCTGAAATTTGCCTCTCTTAGCCTGGGAGTTCTCTCTCCTTGCCTCCGGGGTTTAATGATAATGACTTGTAACACTCAAGTGTCTGTTTACAGTTTCTAAGCTACTTTCAGGTTTTTCAAGTTGCTCTAGGTTTTGCTGAGTCACCAGTTCAGGCTGCTTTGCTTCCTGTATAGCTGTGGCTAAGTTTAAGGTTATATCTACACTACACAGCTTTTAGCGACATGGCTGTGCCGCTACAGCCATGCCGCTAAAAGTCATGCAGTGTAGCTGCTGTTTGTCGGCTCTCCTGCTGACAAAATTTTCCACCCCGAATGAGTGGCGTTTGTGTTGTCGGCAGGAGAGCGCTCCTGCTGACAACGCGCTGTTCACACTGGCACTTGTCGCAGCAAAAGTTTTGTCTTTTTTGGGGGGGTGGGGTGGTTAACACCTCTGATAGACAAAAGTTTTGTCGTTCAATTGCCAGTGCAGACATAGTCTGAGTCTGTCTTCAAAGATAGCTGCTGTGCAAAGGTTTTATCTGTTCATCAATAACCAGCTTGTTTCTGATATTCTCATGTTTTGCATTCTCCCAAATCATAATTTTCAGCCAATGTATGCAGAGCTTTTATAAAACATTCAACATTTTCCTCTAGTTCTTGGTTTCTCTGGTGAAAACATGCTCTTTCATAAACGACATTTCTCTGAAGTATGAAGTATGCATCAAACATAGGCAGAACCCTTTCCTAGCCATCTTTGTGACTATCTTCAGTAAAGTCAAAGGATTTAAAGATATGCTCTGCTTGCTTCCCCATAGCATAAATTAAAGAAGATACCCGTATAGCTCAAGTTTCTTTGTGGAACTTGGTGGCAATGCAAAATCTTGTTTCCAGTCTGTCCATTGTGAATATTTCTCAATACTGAAGTTCTCTGGGATATTGAAGAGTGGCATGAAGAGGAGATCCTGCAACATTTGTTGTTTTATTCCTCCTGTCTGCAAACTTTCTTGGAATTTTCCTTCTGTTTCTGTTCTTAGTTTAGTCCTGACACCATATCCTGTATTTCTGGACCAGATATGAACTGGTCACAGATCTTGCTCATACACACCAAATGTGTTTATCAAAAGATCCTTTAATGCTCTGCCAGGCATGGCTCAGGTTAGCATGTCACTCACAGTGCCACCAAGAGGGTTCCCAGAGCAGTTACAGGAGTCCTAGAGGAGGGGAAAGAACTGAGGGTACATCTGGGGTGTGATTCCCACTCAAGCAGAGATACTTTCACTAGCTTTCACTGAGCTACTGTGCCAAAAATAGAAGGTAGGTGCTCCAGCATGTGCTGCAGAAAGGGGGCTAGCCACACCAAGTATTTGCCCATCCAAGATCCTATGTACATATGCCATGACAATACTCTATTTTTAACATGCTAGCTAGATTAGAGCAAGCACAAGTATGTCTACTTGAGCTGGGAATCACACCTCCATCTCGAAGTGTAGACATACCCTGAATTCTATCCTCACACATCCATACTGGCATACCGACCTGGAGAGGCCAAGAACATTGTCTCATCGCATTCATTATCCACTGAGACTCTTCCTCCCTTCAGGATACAGGAGGCCTGGAAATTAAAGAATAAGCAGCAATGCATCTATAGGGATAGTCTATCCTGCCATATCCACAGCTGGGCCACCCTGCCCCCATATCAGCAAACAAGGGCTGCTCCTGTACATTCTAATCACCTCAATCTCCTCTAAAACCACCAATCAAGAGCAAAATTAAAGATTTATTTTCTATCCACTCGAAGCAAGATGAATGGATCTAATATTTTGGCTAGAAATAGATGCCTTTGTCAAGCAGCTGCAACAAAACCTGCTGAGGCATTGGGTACCAGTAGAGAAACAATAAAGAAAACAGTAAAAGAAACATCTCCGTGCCTGCACCTCTCTCTCCCTCTCATGTCTCTAAAAAGTTCAGAGTCCTTTAAGCTAAACAAATTCAAACTGGAAATAAGATGTAAATAGTCAACTGTGAGGGTAATTATCCACTGGGACAACTTACTAAGGGTCATGGTGGATTCTCTATCACTGGTAATTTTTAAATGAAGACTGGATGTGTTGCTAAAAGATCTGTTCTACTCTGGGCAGGAATTATGTCGGGGAAGTTTTATGCCCTCTGTTACACAGGAGGTCAGACTAGATAATCACAGTGTTCCCAGTTGGCCTTAAAATTGATGAATCTATTAATACGACAACATTTATGACCTCTAATGTACCCACTTAACTCTTTCTCCCGCTTTACTAAGTGACAGGCAGCACAAGAAAATGTGCTTGGAAACATGCCCCTATGTGTACCTGTAAGAGGGGTTCCTTGAGAATAAGTATTGAAAGATCAGATATGGAGTGAGATCGCTTTGTGGAAAGTGTTTGCTGACCTGAGATAATGGTGTTTGTCTTTTATCATTTTTCTGTGGGTGAGTTCATTCGAGAGCAGAGTGATTGTCTGGTTTCACCTACATTGTTGTTACTGGGACATTTAGTGCACTGGATGAGATACACCACATGTTGTGATAGGTATGTGTAGGACCCACAAATCTTGAAAGGTGTGTTGTTGGGGTATTGATCATTGTAGCAGTGGAGATGCATCTGCAGGTTTTCCAGCTGTTGTTCTGGCAGAGTCTGGTGCTGCTTTGAGTTGGTGAGGGAGCTTGCTTCTGATGATCAACTTGGCGAGGTTTGGGGGTTGTTTGAAGGCTAGAAGAGGGCAGTCAGGAACAATAGCTTTCAGGACATAGTCCTATAGAGTTTGGGTTGTAATAGTTTAATAAGTTCTAATGCAGGGTGGTAGGTGTTTGGTCAGTGGGTTTCTTTCTCCTGTGTCGAAGCAGGTTTTCCCAGGGTATTTGGGTGGCCCTTTCCTTGATGTGATCTACTTCTTTGATGGAGTGTCCTTGTTTAGTGAAGGTGGTTTTAAGTGTGTTTAGATGTGTATTCCAGACTTTCTCTTCAGAGCAAATTCTGTGGTAGCTGAGTGCCTGGCTGTAGATAACAGCTGTGGAAGCAGGGAAAGAAAGAGAGGGTTTAAGTGCAGCCATTTATTTGGTGTGTCTGGATAGGTTGCTAGATCTGTGGAGGTATGTGTGGTGATGTGTGGGTTTCTTGTATATAATCATTCTTGAGGTTCCATTGTTTCAGTTGATCGTGGTGCCCCCAGGTTGGCCAGCTTTACTTTGTCCTCTCCTGTATCAGCAGGAGTTAGGGGGATAGGGGAGAACTGGCTGCTGGTGGGTGCTAAGCACCTGCAAATTTTTTTTCCATGGGTGCTCCAGCCCTGGAGCATCCATGGAGTCAGTGCCTATGCTGGGTACCTTTTATCCACCTTTCTGTGAATCTCTGCTTTCTATTCTCTCTGAACTGCTAGACAACCAGAGCAAATAGGAAGAAAGTGCCCTGCCTGCATCACTCATATGGCCATGCATATCCATTCCTACTACAAGTCAGCTTGTGCTTTCCATTTCTAACACAGCCTGGAGTGACCCAGAGAACCTGTAAACATCCCAGCTAGAGCTGTTAAGAAAATGCCAAATTATTTTTCAGGGTTTTTTTTTTTTGTTTAAATATATAAATAAATCTCCCAAAATAGTTTTCTGGTTTACAAACAAAAAAACAGAATGGAAAACTGAAAATAAATTCAGGATTTGAAAAGTGTTTTCAGTAAAAAATTCAGTTTTCAACAAAACCCAAATTGAATTTTTTAAAGAAAATTGTTATAAAAAATTTTTTATTTTTGTTTTGTTGCTGAAGGAAGAAAACCAGAAAATGTTGATCACACTGAAAATTTCCTGTGAACATTTTTGTTTTGGTCACAAAGCTAGTCTGTGTCAAAAATATGTTGACCAACTCTTATCATAATCCTTAGAAGAAGGGAAGCAGAACAAATCTAGAAGAACATGACTTCATGTCATTGGTATCTCCAGCCAAGCTGGCTGGCACGATGAACTGTCCCTGTTCAGTGGGTCTGTGTAGGTGGTGACTTTTGTCATAAGAAAGCCCCAGAAGATGGATCATTAACCATCACATCTACATGCCCATAAAGAATGAGATTTCAGGATGATGGATGAAGAACCTGAAGCTGCAATGCATCTTCCCAGTAAGTCCACTGCACTACAGTACTGGATCTTTGCACAGCAGACTTTTGTAAAGTACCACTGCATTCGCTGAGTTAAAACTAATACTTATTACAGTTAGATTCATGTAAAGTGATAATTAATTTACAATTTAATCTATGCACTACATTTTCATTGGGCCTTAAACATGGTCCAACGGACAAAGCATTGGACTGGGACTCAGGACATTTTGGTCCAATTCCTGACTCCCATACTGACTTATTCCATTGCCTTGTGAAAGTGTGTGCTTCAAGTTATTCCACTGATCGGGGGCAATGGAGCTGCTTATGGTGAGTTCTGTGAATGAAGAGTTTTATGGTATATAAGTGCTAAGTGGAAGTATGGGGGAGTCAGTTTTTTTTTTTTCCCAAGGTCCATATTTCTTGGTCAAGGTATAGTGAATGTCCAGAGTCCAGAGAAAATAATAAAAATAATAAGTAAATAATAATAAGTAAATAAAAAGATTTGTGGGTCCATTCAAAAGCATGGGACAGTTTGGATTTCCCCCGGTCTGCCTATTGACTACCCCTAGTATTTATTATTAATGGCACACTCCATATTTGCAAATGCATCAGTATGAATATGCCAAACCTCATTTTGCACAGGCAAAGTGAGCAAGTGTTCCCCAAATACCTCTTTGTGGTGATATTTACATTGGCCAAATGCTGAGGTCCTTACTTAGGCAAAATTCTTATTGAAGTCAAAAGGAATATTGCCTGATTAACTAATGAGCAAAAACTAAGAATAGGGCAATCAGGACTTAGCCCAAGTGGCATATGCAGTTGCTTATTTGTGGTCAGAAATATGGGATTTTCTGTGTTCAGTACAATGCTCTTGCCAAGTCTGTATGTGTGAAAACAGAAGCCTGCTGAAAATTTGGCCCCAAAAGATCAACAAAGAGCTGCCACAGTTTGGAGGGATCTGTAAGCTTTCCATATCTCACAGGAATAATTCTGTGAATTTTTCTGGCAGCTTCATTCTCATCACTTTCCTGAGATTTTTTTTTTTTACATCTACTTTTTTTTTATTCTGCCATTTAGAAATTGTCACCCTCTTCATAATACATTATTATTCCATTAGGATCACTTCAGCTAACAAACATTAAAGGTACAACTGCACGGAGGTCTCCTGGTATGATGTACATTAAAGTTTAATGTTGTATTGATGTGTGCATTGTGTTTTGTATGAGCCAAACTGTTCCATTAACTATGCGCAAAGGGCTATGGAGTTATAACATTTATCTCCACGGACGCTCCAGATTACTTTTTCCTGTTGCATGCCTTTGAGGCTAAACACTGAGTCTTCAATTTACGTAGAACTGTTAAAAATTTTAAACCTTTGTAAATGATGAACCATTTGCCAATGTAACGGCATTTTTGTCAGCCTTGGCTTGGGAGGATAAAGAAATATTGGTAACTTTCCACTGGTCATTTTTTTTTTCATTTAAAGCATGAGTAGGGTAGAAACCGTATCTATTATTAATAGACAAATGTTTTATTAAACATATAAAGACCACAAAGATTTGTAACTTTAATAATCCAGTTTCTTATTTTAAATTCTATAACATTATCATTTATTGAACAACTGGGGATATTTCTTATAGGATCTTGGGTAGGAAAGCCATAACAAAATGGATAACTATGCTACCTAGGGGAAGAAATATTCTAGCTGACTTAAGAGCATACTGACAAGGTATTTTTTCATAATTTTTAAAATAAATGTTTCACTGGCTATTTACAATAAAGGCCTATAAAGTCTGCACTGAAATCTGTTTCCTTAGTTTATTTCCTCTGTTGTGCACATGTTATAGCGGGGCTGCTCGTGGGGCCGGTGTGTGTTTACTGCAGGGCTGCTAACGGATGCTGTGTGTTATTTTTTGCTAATTTTATATTTAGCCAATTTTGTTTAGTTGTCACTATGCTACGTAAAATGACCAGCGGAACTCTCTTATGCACAGAGTAGTCTTTAGGTCTGAGATGACTATGCAAATGGAAACTGGAAGTGGAAATGGGGGACAGAATTTCATGCACTGCTCTATCTCTTTGATTTGATCCAGTTTCGTGGGGGTTTTACTTGATATTGTTCCATTTATTAGACATATTGTTGAAAATAAAGCATTATGATACAGAAATCTCAAAACCATGCTATCTGCATATCAAATGTGACATGGTACATTCCACAGTTACATTAATATGTCACAGAGATAATACCTCACCCTTCATTGTCTGGCATAGTAACTAATATCACATATACAAATTGTAAAAAACACACAAACAAACAAAAAACAAGTGTAATCAAGGTTCACAGGGGTTGCAGAAGTAAAACTGATGTTTTATCAGTTATCTATAAGTACAGTTATGATTAGAACCAGTCAGGAATTTTCTAGTGAAAAATTATTTCATTGGAACATTTTTGATTTGTCAAAACTGAAACTATTTGCGGGACAATTGTTACGATAATTTTTAAACTACTCACCCCCTCTTTCGGTCCTTTGACTGCAGAGGAGTTTACAGGCCACTATACCTTGAATGGTCCCTGTAATCGGGCACACTCACCCTCTCACTAGTGCTCCCTGTCTCAGTGCATGTGCCTGCACTTTCTTGCTCAGTTTGTGGTGAGTCTTTGCTGACTTAGCCCTCTGACCAAATCTCACATAGTCTATATGTGAAATAAAAGTCAAACCCCTTCTGGGATATAAGTTCAACCAGGCCTATCTCAAAGCCTCAGTAATGTCTCTTGATCTGCAGCCCTGTCTCTGGACTCGCTCCTCAATCAGTCCAGCAGAGCCTATCACAGTACCCTGGTTTCAACAGTCTCAGCCCCTTCTGGGATCTCTCAAATTGTCCCTGCTTTTCAAGCAGTCCTGGCCCTCGTGGGGCACATCCCCTAGGGCTCCCTCTCTAAAGACTCTTTTCTTCTCTGGGTCTTTCTGGCCCCAGTTCTTCAGCTGGGCCGCTAAAAGAGTTCAGTTCCCCTTCCAGGGTGTATCAAAGTCCAGGACACTTTCCCAGTGGTTGGTGGGGGGACACAGGCCCGCCCTCTACTCTGGGTCCCAGCCCTGGGACCCTATAGATAGCAGCCATCCACCACAGCACTTTAAATAATTGGTGTTGCTGCTACAACTCCCTGGGACCCTTTCCCACAGCCCCAGTTCATTATTTGCCCTTACCTTGGGGCCTTGTCCTGGCTGAGTCCCAGCAGCCAGCCTGGAACTCAGCTGTGTTTCCCCTGGCCTCTGCCAGCACTGCTCCGTCCAGGCTCCTGTAGCTCCCTCAGTCAGCCCTGCCTCTGCCAGCACTGCTCTGTCCAGGCTCCTGTAGCTCCCTCAGTCAGCCAGGCACACCATCCATGTTCTTCCAGCTCCAGCAAGGAACTGAACTCATGCTGGCCCAGCAGCTCTTCTTATACTAGCCTGCTGGACCCCAACTGGCTGTTTGCTCAGAGGACCTCTTTACTATCCTTTTCTGGGGCAGGGTGTGGCAGGGCCGCGAGGCCTCCAGACCTAGTCCACCCTGCCACTGTCCCTTACAATACATGCTAACTACTCATGCTGAACAATCTATTCCACCTTGCATTTTGCTGTGATACTGGGAGTTCCTTTCCCAGACCAGAAGAAGAGCTCTGTGTAGCATGAAAGCTTGTCTCTGTCACCAACTGAAGTTAGTACAATGAAAGATATAACCTCATCCACCTAGTATGTCTAATATCCTGGGACCAACACGGCATACAACACATGAATGGTGTTACCTTGGAGATACAATGGAAAACCAAAGATTGGATATTAACGTTTAATGACAGGTAATCAAGGGGCAGAGTATTTGACACCAGCTTGACTAGAGCTTGACACAAAGAATGAGGTGTCAGGACATTGTGCTAAGCAGTGCTGCCCAGTGCAGAGGCAGAGGTGGACTCCTGGATGTTTTGAACCAGAAGCAGGGTGGGCTGCCAGCACCGCAAAGCTATAAACTCTGCTGTTCCTTTGTAATCTAAGGACCCCAAAATACTGTATTCCACTTGACCAATAACTGCTGTCTTGTTTTTAAAAGGTTGCCCTGTGTCTCTGCACACATCAGCTGGCTGCAGAACTCCCACAGGCATAGGCGCCAACTCTCTGAGTGCTCCAGGGCTTAAGCACCTACAGGGAAAAAATAGGGGGTGCTCAGCATCCACTAGCCGTAGCTGTTTGGCAGGCTGCAGGAGGTGCCCGGGGAAGGGTGGAGAGCAATGAGCAGCAGGCCGGGGGAGGGAGCGGAGCAGGGTCAGAAGAGGCAGACCGAGGGCAGGGCCTCAGGGGAAGAGGTGGAGTGGGGGAAGGGCTTCGGGACAGAGTAGGGATGGAGCACTATCTGGAAAAATAAAAGTTAATGTCTGTGCCCACATGGGCAAAGTTTCCAATAGGAATTCAAGCTCTTTTGAGCTCACTGAAGGAGCCATGGTAAGAAACAGAGGTGCAGAAGCCAGGGTCTAGTCTTGGAGTAGTAGAGTCACGGGGCTCCCTCCTGCAACAAATAGAGGCACTACTCGGGTACACACTAAGGTGATCAGACATTCCGATAAAATCGGGACTGCCCCGAATTTGAAGAGTTTGTCCCGCATCCCGACCAGAGTACGGTCGGGACACCATTTGTCCTGATATTTTGTTTCCTGGTCTTCAGCGGCAATTCAGCAGAGAGTCCTTCAGTTGCAGTCTTCAGCGGTATTTCAGCAGTGGGTGCTTCTGTCTTTGGCGGCAAGGTTTATTACGTGCCACTTAAACACCACCGAAGACCATCTGCAACTGAATGGCTCTCCGCCGAATTGCTGCCAAACTCTCAGACAAGTGAGTGTAACATCTGGTCACCCTAATATACACCCAGAGATACTGTATAAGGGTCAGAGGCCTAGCATGCCCTGTGGATCTGTGACAGTGCCTTTATGGGATCAGATCCTTTGCTATTATTTTGACAGTCAAGTCTGTAGCTAGATACAGAATAAACATTACTCACTTGCTACATCGTTTGTCAGGGAAGACGTCAGACAGGACATCAAGCTGATATGGAATCCCTGTCCATGAAAGTTTTCAAGAACAGATATAGCTCTGCCAGCAGTAAAATCACCTATACAATCAAAAACCCATTCTGTCAGGTGTAGGAACACCACCTCCCCGAACCACGTTAGCTGTGTCAGTGGAAGCCATTGTGGCTGAGTCTCCACTGTGGGTTATGTCAGCACAGGTACGTCTGTCAGAGGTATGGGTTTTTCCCCACATCCCTAACTGACATAGCATGTCAATGTAACTTTTCAGTGCAGAGCAGTTCCCACACAGACAGACTTTCGTTAGCACATATGGTTGAAAAATCACTGCTCTCTGTATGGAAACTGTACTAGTGGGTAAAGAAGGGGATTGGTGTATGAACGCATCACTGACACCATGTAATATGCTGCCATCAATGTGAGTGAGTGAGTGGAGGATGCTGACTAGGCAGTGGTTCCATACCAACTTAACACAGGTATAAATAATCACTCGTGGTGGGAGGCAGTAGGGACCCAGTATTTTTAGCATAACACTGTCCCTTTACAGGAATCACCATGGTACTCTGCTGATGGCTTTGGCTGAGCATTTATCTTCTTTATTAAATGTGAAATTGCACATTCTATGTAAGTTCTGAAGCTCCCTCTGAACATGAGATTGTCGGTCACTCTGAATGTATTTTGCTGACCTATGAGACAAATTGCACTCCCATTAAATCAAATCTTCAAGGGACATCCTCCAGTGACATGACAGTGACTAGTTAGTCTGGCTTGCAGAAAATAATGATGTAACAGTGCAGGCATCTGACAGTAATTTTTCAATGTGTGGGTTGTTTTCTTCCTCAAGTTGCAACATATTGAAAGGACAAGTGGTATGTAATTTCAAGTAGGAAATTTTGGATGCAGTATGTAGGAAATGCTCTTAGCCTTTTCCTAGGAGCCATTTCGTAGTAACAGGGCTAATTGGTAGGGCGAGAAGTATGGTTTGGCTCCATGGAGATGGGAAGAGAATGGAATAGGGAAGCAATCTAATTCCAACAAAACACTTAGCACGAGGTAATGGAACAGGCACAGACAGCCTCATAGGAAGAGACCTTCCCTAAAATGAAATGCATTTGACTGGGGCCCAAACCTGCAAAGTGGCAAGTGATTCCTGAGCACCCTTAGCTCCCACTGAAGTCAATAAACATTGGGATCAGTGATTAACAAGACGTGCTCAATGGTTTATAGGACCGGCCCTTGGGACTCTGAAATAGTGTGTGAGTAGGTGCCCAGGCAGAGCTCCAAAAGTGCCCATTCAGCATAGTGTAGAAACAGTAGCGGGAAAGATCCTTGCTGGAAGCTTTTGGTTTTCTCAAAAGAAAATCTAGTACAGTAACTCCTCATTTAAAGTCGTCCCAGTTAACTTTGTTTCATTGTTACATTGCTGATCAATTGGGGAACATGCTCAATTAAAGTTGCACGATGCTCCCGTATAATACTGTTTGGCAGCCGCCTGCTTTGTCCACTGCTTGCAGAAATAGCAGCCCGTTGGAACTAGCTGGTGGGGGCTTGGAACCGGGGTGGACTGGCAGCCCCCTTATCAGCTCCCCTAAGTCCCCTGTGCAACAGCCAGCCAGCAGGCTATCAACTGCCGGACAGTTCAGCTGTCCCTCCCCTCACTGCCATGTGCTGCTCCTGCCCTCTGCCTTGGAGCTGCTCCTGGGAGCCTCCTGCTTGCTGTGCAAGGGGGAGGGAATGGGGGGGAGAGGGGTCCTAATGTCAGGGTGTTCCCCCCTGCCTCCGCTCCCTTACCCTATTGGGCCATCTCCACAGAGGAGGGGGGACATAACAGGGCTCAGGATGGAAGGAGCCAGCAGCTGCTGTCTCAACTTGCTGATCTACTTAAAAAGGCAATGTACTTAGAGGGGGTCAGTGCACTTAAAGGGACAATGCACATCTCTCTCTCTCTTTCTCACACACAGTGTGCGTCTCTGTCTCTCTCTGCCATGCTGTCTCTCCTCTCTCCGTTTGTGCTGCCTTCTAGAGTGTGAGGCTATATTAACAATGTGTTAACCCTCGAGGGCTCAGCCAAATGCTAGTTCATCATTTAGCAGTAAGGCATTTCCTGGGAAATATCCCACGCTCTTCCACCCTCTGATTTCATCACCTCAACTAAGCTTCACAATCATCATTGCTGTGTATAATATTAAATTGTTTAAAACTTAGACTGTGTATGTGTGTGTGTATGTATATATATATATATATATATATTCTTTTGTCTGGAGAAAAAAAATTCTGTGAAACCTAACCCTGCCACTTACATTAATTCTTATGGGGAAATTGGATTTGCTTAACATCGTTTTGCTCAAAGTAGCCTTTTTCAGGATCATAACTACAACGTTAAATGAGGAGTTACTGTAATTAATGAATATATTATTTTCTTTATTTTAGTTGATTACATTAATTATTTGTTTCTTAAGATGTAAATAAAAGGGGAGAGGGGAGAATCTGAAAGAGGTAGATGCAGAGCCAAGAACATGGGGGGAGAAGGAAAGAAAGGGGAAGAAGTCTGGTCTTGTCATTGTAGTTCAGCACCAGGAGTTGAAAGATCTGGTGTGAAATCTTGGCTCCACTGGAGTCAAAAGGAATTCTTTTGTAGGCTTCAGCGGGGCCAGAATTTCACCCCAAGCTTCCAAGACCTCTTGTGTAATGTTGGGGAAATCATTTGGGGCCAGACTGTGCCTCACAGAGAAAGTGGTCTGAGATCTTGAGATAGAAGACACTCCGGAAGTGCAAAATATAATAATCCAACAAAAGCTTTATATTAAAGCCCTAACGGATGCTTTTAAAATCTGAATGGGCTGAAGCAATTGCAGAAAGCGATTTTTATTTACATGGATGAGAGGGTTAAAAAGCTAAGAGAGAAGTTTTGGAACCTAGAAAACTAGCATTAACTAGTGATCTCGGGCAGAGCTAGTTCATATCACAAGGAAGCAGATGCAGGAACAAAGCAATGAGCAATAAAGTCACCGGGGAGCAAAGCATGTACATGAGTTTCCCGCATACTTCAGTTTGTTCTTGAGCAGAGGAGGGATGAGGGGTCTAGCAGTGAAGGATGTATTATGTTAAAGTAAAAAGGGGTAGGTCTGTTGGGAACCGTGGCGTCTCTATTATTTCTTAAGGTCCTGCCATAATTTAGTCTCCATTCAAATGGAAAACACATCTCAGGGCTTTCTCCCTGCGGGTTATCACAGGGGAGAGATGGGGCATGTGGAAATTGATAATGACTGATGTGATTTGCCAAGGAAGAAGATGTGGGAAAACTAACAGAGATGGCTGGTGGGTGAGAACTAGACATTCCCTAGCTTTTGCACCCCGTCATGCTACCCCCCTGCACTGTAACTGCAGGCCTGGCTTGACATAAATAACAGGCCTCATTTCTTAGTGAGCATAACTGGGAAGGTGAATGGAAGGCTACGTTGTAAATAGGGGCTTGACAAACAGTATGCTGGAGTCAGGATCTTTGTGCTCACTAAAATAAGCAGCAACACCTTGATGCTTGAGACTACCGACAAGATAAAATGTGGAATGTAAAGATCATATCTCATGTGAACATCACATGGACAGAGCAGTCAGAGAGAGACTGGTTCCTGCAAAGTAACCAAGCCAGTTCAAAATTGTGTGATTAGCACAAATACAATGTAAGGTGTAAATGTATATAAAAGAAGAAGTTGTCTGTGTAATTTTGGATTTTGGTATGTCCTATTCCCACCCCTTACACTTGAGTCTTATCAACTCGCATAGCTTTGCTGTATACCAAATAAAGGAACCTGACTGATGAAATCTGGAGTTGGACTGAGTGTTTTGGATGCCAGAGAACTGGATGAAGTGTTCTCGCAGAACTGGACAAGGTGTTCTGGATAAGCTGAGTAGAAAAGGTCTCGGAGGGAATCCCAACAGTAACTCTCTCTGCCTCCTCATGGGCCAGACTCCTTTTCTACATCTCTCTCCTTTAATTTCTTTCTTCTGCTGAGCTTTGTCTTGAGTCCCAAAACATATTGAGTCTGCTTCAAGTTCACACCCCCTCCCATGCCCCAAGTGTAAGCAAGACACGAAAAGTAATTCTGCTGCTCTATTCCATGCTGCTTAGACCTCAGCTAGAGTATCGTGTCTAGCTCTGGGTGCCACATTTCAGGAAAGATGTGGACAAATTGGAGAAAGTCCAGAGAAAAGCAACAAAAATGATAAAAGTTCTAGAAAACATGATCTGTGAGGGAAGACTGAAAACGCCTGGGTTTGTTTAGTCTGGAGAAGAGAAGACTGAGAAGGGACATGATAACAGTTTTAAATACATAAAAGGTTGTTATAAGGAGGAAGGAGAAATATTGGTCTCATTAACCTCGGAGGATAGGACAAGAAGCAATAGGCTTAAATTGCGACAAGGGAGGTTTAGGTTGGACATTAGGAAAAACTTCCTAACTGTCAGGGTGGTTAAGCACTGGCATAAATTGCCTGGGGAGGTTGTGGAATCCCCATCATTAGAGATTTTTAAGAGCAGGTTAGACAAACACCTGTCAGGGATGGTCCAGCCATGAGTGCTGGGGACTGCAGTAGATGACCTCTCGAGGTCCCTTCCAGTCCTACAGTTCTATGATTCTATATGTCTGAAAGCAGGGCAGGTGAACCTCTTTTGCCTCATTACAGATCCTTAAGTCACCTGCCCCATCCTTTCCTTACCCTTCTTCTCCTGGCTGACTGGCTCTGGGGCCTGAGCGATACATCAGACTGCACTGCAATAGGGAAGTCCCATCACTCACCCAAGATGACTCTCAAGCAATATTTTACTGGCCAAATGACACCAATGTTTCTGCTATTAGTAGATTTAGTATTCAGTCCACCCTTCCCTGATAGCCTTTGTAATTATTGTGCTTTGCTCTCTCCTTTCTTTCTTGGAAGAATCCCTTAGCCAAAAGCCAAGAACAATGAATTGCATGGCTGAACAGAGAAGCAAATTGCTCCATGACCTGACACTAAAGTAGCTCTATGGTCGGGAGACTAGAAACTTTTAGTGTATCAAGCACTGTGCTCCCTCCAAAGAGAGAGAGCATGCAACTGCACAACACAAACCCTCAGCCACTGGTAACGTCTAAATCTGTCAAACTGGATTGCTTCCAAGAAAATGATTCAGCAACATAAGCCCCTAAAGGAACAAGGTTGGGAAGGAGAGAATTCACAGAGATTAGGCAGGGTGGTGTGAGGACCTTGGATGGTTCACCTCCAGCAAGCCTGCTTCATGTAATAGTAGTTCTGCAGCTCCCTTCGCATCAGTAAATGCAAAGATAAGCACTTACCCTGATATTTTTTTTTTGAAAGATCAATGAAATTCAAAATTGAACACATTTTGACCAGCCCTACGGTTGGCTAAAAAACAGGAGAGAAAATGGTGAAAATATTGATGACGTTCCCAACCCCACTTTCTCTTTGGCCAAATTTGGAAATGTTGTCAACATTTTGAAATTTAAAATAATTCTAACCAGCACTGTCCACAGAGAACGGGGCAGGGGACTAACCTGAACCAAGCTTTCTTGTGCTTCTAAATGTGGTTTGGACTAAGCTTGGGTTCTAATTTTCACCAAATGGTTTGCCCTTTCCTTAGTTTTTGGGTATTAAGGTCCGATTGCAGCATGGATAGGCAGACCGGGGCTAGCTTTCTTCTAGCTAGCATGGGTTACAATATCAGTGTAGACATGGCAGCAAAGGCTTCAGTGATGGCAAGGAACTCAAGTAGGTACCCAGGTCCCTGGTGGTGTAGTCCTGGGGCAGTTACCCACACTGAAACCTGTGTCAGGGCTTCTTCACTGTTACTGTTACCCACACTAGCTAGATGAAAGCTAATGAGGGTACACCTACCGGTGCTGCCTGCAGTTACACCTTGATTTGCAGTGGAGACATACCTTTGGTTACGTCTATTAATATTACAGGCATTGGTCGCTCAAAGACTTTTTCTGATGTACAGACATTGAATAAACTGATTGTTGAAGTTTCTTTGAAGACAGCTGGTTGGTATAGAGAGTCCTGCAGGCTCCCATAGTTGCTACAGCGATCGTGGAAGATGTTGGCTTTGGAAAGACAAGGTCCAACAGATTCTGCATAAGCCCCACTGACAACATCTGACTGACCAAGACACTGCTAACAGAGCACATGGGCAAGGTGTGCTATTTGGTATGAGTCCTGCAAGATACAATCATCATCTGCTAGATGGGACGGTTCACAGGGGTTCATCTGTCTGGTGCAGTAGTGCATGTGTAACTTTCAGGCAGAAAGGCTGGTCTGCCTTGTTTCCAGTTGGAATTTTGGCTTTACCTTCCCTCTCAGACACTTACCATTCCAATCACACTCTTCCACTTGTAATTAATTCTGCACTTAGCATCACCTTGGATTTCAGCTGGCCTGATGAAGATACAAATAAAGAGAGCTGGCCAAATTTGCTGCTTACACTTCATCCATACCCCATTAAGAAGAAGTATATTTGCCTCTAATGTTTGCAGTGTCACCAATGCCAAGAATTCAAAAATCATGATTCATGACCCCCCAAAGTCATGAGATTTTAAAAAAATAATAAATAATTGGGTCTTTTTATTTACCATCTGTTTTTTGAGGTTTTAACGTAACTCAGGTGAAGCTTTTAGCTTCATCGATGAGGGCTAGAAGAATCCTTGCTTAAAAAAATAAGCTAGAGTCTCATATATTCACATGACTCGAGGAGCAGGGGCTTTTAAGAAAACACATAAAATATCAGGAGACTCACAATGAAAACATGAGAACAGGCAACACTGAATTTGATTCAGTTTCAGAAGTACTTGTTGATATTGGTTAGTGGGCTCAGTAATTTATGTACAGGACTTTTATCTTTGGAGCCCTGTGTTCAGAGTCTGACTTAGCTCTCATATTACAGGGAGTCTGGTATGACTTGTCTTAGCCCCCAGTAGCCATTTATCCTCATCATGAAACTGTCACAAGCTCTGGCCCACTCAGAGATGTCCACGTGAATGTGGGTGAAAACAGCACAGCACTTGCTGATGCAGCCTAGTGCTGCTAGCCTCTCCATGTCATGAGCAGCGAATTTACAATTTTTAAAAAAAAACTTGGACAGAACTGTCATCTGCCACACTCTTGAGACAAAGGTTTGGCGAGTAACATCACAACATGGTTGAGTGGCACAGCCTTGGGCTAAGCCTGATTCTGTGACAGCCTATCTTTCCTGAACATGCTTGGGTGTGCCCCAATGCAGCTGGTACATGGTTGTCCACATGTACATTTCATGTTGACTGTTTGGGTTCTCTCCAAAGCCAAATGGAGAACAGTCCTGCCACATTTATTGTCCACCCCATGCTTCTTTCCAAGCCTTTCATTTGGTTTCATTGCTCTTTTTGCAGCTGAGAAGTCGATAGCAATAAAAGCAATCAGTGCTTTGATGCTGTACCTTCATCACAAAGAGCCTCTTCAACTACACCCATACATCAGGCCACAGGTTTGTCACAGATTTGACTTTTATAACACCCTGATCCTGCCAGCTACACTGCATGGGTATATTCCTGTGCAGCTCCCCTCTGAACTTAGCTGGGCTCTGTAAGAGCACAGGGCTCTACTTGCCTGAAGTAACTTGCAGTACTGGGGCTTAACACTTTTGAGGGTTTGCATAAAAAGTCATTACCATACAAAGCATGACTCTTCCATACATACACACACACATATATATGCACAAAATATATGTCAATTGAAACCAGTGGGAGTTAGGTGCTTAAATACCTTTGAGGATCTGAGTCTTAATCTCTCTGCATGTCTGTTTCCCCAGCTGTAAAATGAAGATCATGCTACTTCTGCCCATATTCTTGGGATCTGCAGGCCTTTTGAGATCCTCAGATGAAGAGGGCTAGAGAAATACCAGGAGTTTTTGTTAGATACCAGCTTACAACATCTGTGTAGGATCAAAGAGTTTCCCTCAAAGTGGAGCCAGTGCCTTGCAAAGTGAATCCCAGCATTTGTGGCCATCTCTAAGCTTTGCCCATAGCAACCACATCATTATGTCAATGGTAATCAACATGATGCCCAGGAGAAGAGTGGACGGAGACCATAAAGAGAGGGACAAACACCAAACCCAGTAAGCTACATAAAGAGGATGTCATGCTATAAAATTTGTATTGCCACTTGTTTGGGAAACTCTGAATAACTCCCTGCTGACAGTGATGCAGCCATCCCATGTTCACATCCGAAAAAAGACTTGTACAGCAAGCCCATGCCACCTTGCTCTCTGCATATATTCTGGATAGAGAGAGAGAGAGAAATTCCAGGGGGCCCAAATCTCCTCTCACTAACCAGACTGAGAATCAGGAATAACTTCATCAAAGTCAAGGGGCCAGATTCTCAGGTCTGATCTAGCAGCTCAAAGCAATTGAAAACTCAGTGTATGTAACTCCACAGATTTTTCTCCTGTAAGGTGCCACCACAGCCGGTGTTAAGATACCTCTGTAGCCACCAGCATAAGGAACATTCTGTGGGGGGGAAGGGCAGGTGGGTGGCTAGGGATTCCCTCTGCCCTGCAATCCCTGGCTGTTTGGAAGAGAGCATGCTTGCTCTGTAGCATCCCCTGCTGGCCCAGCCTGGCTCTGCAGAGGCTTGTCTCAGTTTCCCCTTCTCTCAGGGTTCCTTAATGAACTCCAGCCAGGCTGTCTTTTGGCTGACATCACTCCTGCTCAGGGCTGGTTTAATAACAAACAGATCAAATCCATCCTCAGAATCCCAAGATAAAGTCTATCGCTGCATCACAAAAGCTCATACTCGGTTCTGGCATCTTCCACCTGTCCTGGAGCTCTTCTCCTGTCCCAGTGTGCTCTTCGCCAAGCAGTCAGCAGCTGCCCTTCCTAGTGGGAGCTTAGCCTTCTTCAACTCTCTGTCTCAGCCCTGCAGGCAAACCCCCTTTGCTGCTCTCCTGACCTTCCGCTGGTCACTCTGGGTCTCCTGCAGGAGCCTCCTGGTTTCTGTAGCCTCTGCCACAACTTCCTCAAACAGCACCTTCACCTCCTGAGGCTGAAAGAGGTGAAAGGGTAGCCACCCTTCCCCTGCTGTTCTTCGCCCCTTTATAAGGCCCAGGTGCCTTCCCATAAGCCCACTTGGGCAGCAGATAACCAGTCACAGGTGTACTGGGCCCAGCTCCCTCTTAAAGGGGCCAGTCACCCTGGGACACTGTCAGAATGCCCCCTTGAGGTACAGGCACCAAGGCATAGGTTGTAGCAGGCTGAAGGCCACTCTAATTGGCTGGCTGCTGATCTCACGATTGGGAGGATTGGGGAAGGGCGTGTTATTGATAAGGATTATTATTATTATTTATTTATTAAATCAATGAATTAATTAATTATCATTATTCCAGGTGCACTTAGGACCCCTAGTCATGGACCAAGGCCCCATTGTGCTAGGCCCTGTACAAACTCAGAACAAAAAGATGGTCCCTCGCCAGACAGCTTAATGGTAATTTAACTGCATTTTTACCCCCTCCCTAGTACATTACTAATCAAAGCTCAGCTGGAGCAGAGAATCTGGCCCCTGGAGTCAAGCCAGTGTCAAGCCAATGTGAGAGGTCTGATCTCAGCTTTTTAAACATTCCCAAACCACTTCAAACTTAGGGGCAGAATGGGGAAGTGGTGCAGGGTAATGGCGGTATTTTGCTGGCCTAATTCTGCTCTCACTTATACCAGTTTGAGTCCATTACCCTTCCATCTACACCAGCGTGGGGGAGATCAGGATAAGGCCCAGAGCGGCTTTATCTCAGAGTTGAGGCTAAAGCAAAAATTTGAAAGGCAGCAAACGGTGAGTGCAGAAGTGCTGACTTGCAGCTGTGGAAACGACAGAGAACAATTACTGCTGTCCAAGAAAGAAGGATTAATACATCAGCCCAGTGTGAAGCTCATTCTTCAGGCAGAGTATTTTCACGCGGGTAAGCATCTACATCAATTTCCAAGTTGTTTGATTCATAGGAAAATAGTGTTGAAGAAACAAGAAAGAGCAAGGAAAACAAAGACTCGGGGGATACTTCATCAGTTGAAATGTTATTATAATCATGTGCAGCAAGGATGCCGGAGCCAAGCTGCTGATGGTGGCAGGAAGAGCTGCTCCTTGAAACAGGGGGATATTAAAGGTGTTTAAATAAAAAAAAAAAGCCAAGTTGAGGAAGTGCATCTGCTGCTTTATTTTTTCTTGTCTGTGCGATGTCTCACCAGACAATCAGGGAGAGAGAGAGATCTAATCCAGCGCTTTAGCTAATATAACGGGAGGGGGAGAGGAAGGCCTATTGAACTGGATGGTGTGTTGCCGTTCAGCGATCGTAAGTGCTGTGGCTATGATGGATGGGGTGATTGGTTAGCGTTAGGCAGGGTGCAAAGAGGCACAGCATCATCTATTAAAGCAATCTATTTTCTAAGGCTGATCCAGCACTCACTCTTTGTCATCGCACTTGGTACCTTTTCTTGATGTTAAACGCCTGGGAACATGAAGGTATTTGAACAGCCAGAGATGACAAATCCCTACTAAGAAGAAAGTGTAAAACAGTAGGAGAAACATGTTGGCTTCATCCTGAGTGAACATTAAATACACTTCCCATTTGTCTAAAGAGACAGTTAATGGTGAAACAAGCCCTTTAATTGAGCAAGCTGAGAACTTCACGCAGCTCCAAATAACTAATACTCGGGATAGATACCATTTTTCTACATAGGGATCCTAGTCTAGATGAGAAGGCCATTTCCTCCTGAATATTAGCAGTGAGTGCAAGTGGCTGGTGGGGAGAACTGAATATGATTATTTTCACCTTCCAATACAGCTCTATTTAAAGGCACATAAAAGGGACCTGGAACAGGCATTCAGCTCAAAATGAGCCTAAGACAACGCAAAACGTAGGAGGCAACATATTTGTTTCACTGCTGTCTTGGAGTCTGGAGCCAACTGGTGTATTCACTTGTCTAGGTCATCTGAATCCCGCAGTGGATTGGGTTCATCGTGGCTCACTGACAGTGCTATTCACTTTTAAGCTGCTGTATATACCTTAGTATGTCTTTGCGTAATAGTTCTGAGTCATTGTACTGCACTTTCCAGTGGAAGATCATAAAGCACTTTACAAGTATTGGTTCATTTTGCCTCATAGCACCACTGACAGATTAGTATTACTGCACCTGCCACAACTTTGACTTGCACCTTGTGTCATAATCTACCCCAGTGCAAAGTGAGTGTAGAAAGCTGCCAGAGCTGAATGATAACATTTCCCACCAGCTTTGCATCAGTGTAAACGACAACACATGGTGGTGGGCAGTGGTAACCGGGGCCTTTATCTCCATTGTATGTAGTGGAAGACATTGAAGCACAGAGGTGTTGCTCAAAGTCACACAGGAAATCCAGGATAGATCCAGCCAGGTCTCCTGATCCCACTCCCATGCTTTATCCTTTCTCAGGGAGCTCAGAATCTGAATGACAGGCTCCTCTTATTGAGAAGTAACCAGATTTCACGTGTCAGTCAATGTCTGGGAAGGGATTCCCTACCATCCACCACATACAGCACTGAACAATCAATGGGCCAGATGCATTCAGGTTTTTTCCCACTTTCCTCCAAAGCATGAGGTATCAACACTAGTGGCAGCAGGATACTAGACTTGACAGCTAAAAAGTCTAATTTTTATTATGTATTTGATTTACACAATGTGCTTATCATGATACAAAACACATCGGTAAAATAATAGTTATGGATTGACGGGGGATCAGGCAGCCCTCCACAATTCCCCCAGAAAAAGAATCTTGACCCCTAAAAACCATCTCCCAGATCACACCTATCACTTCCCTCCACAAAAGGATACTGACTGTGTGTTCCCAGGGGTTCATCCTGATGGATGTTGTTCCTTGTTCACAACCAATATTCTACAGGCATGTAAGATATCTGTGCAAGTCAGCTACCATCTTAGGCATGTGCAAAAAAGACATCACTTCTGTGGAACAATGCCAGAACAATGTCTCTCTGTCCTTTATTGATAAAGAAAATTAAAGGGCCAAAAAAAAAAGAACATGAGTGGACAAGGTTAGAGTTAACAGATCAGTCAGTCCTGAGTGATCAAAAGGCATTAGATGCCTAAATCTCAGTTTGAGGCACCATGGCAATGCACAAGACTCCCACTGATTCCTATGGGTGCCTAAACTCACTCGGCACAGAAGTTTTTGCAGTAAAAGTTTCTCGGACTTTTATTTAAAGTTCTGCTTCTGGGCATGCACACTGCTGCCTCCCGCTAGGCCCCTGGAGGCCTAGCTCCTGCCTAAGCCCCAATATGGTTTACAAACCAAGGGAAGATCTAAGTCACAGAGTGATTCACAAGCCAGGGGAAGATAGGCATTTGACTGCCTAAGGCATGCACAGGACCTGATCCAGTAGGTGTGCTCAGAGGCAAACTACTGGATTAAGCCCTTCAGATGAGTTCTTACAAAGCAGATGAGGGGGAGGCCCTCCATCATAAGTTTTAGCTCTGTGGTGAGGGCACTCATCTGGGATGTGGGAGACCCCATGGTTCAAGCTCATCTAATGCCTGAGGGGAAGAAGGGATTTGAACAGGGACCTGCCACTTTTCAGGTGCACGCTTTAGCCATTCGGCAATGGGACATCCTGATGTGGACTCTCTCAAGCTCTCCTGTTGGAGCTGTTGCATTTTGGGTAAATAATTAAGAGTCATTGGAGGAGGGGAACTGGATTGTGGGTCACCCACGTCAGTGCTCTATCCACCAGTCTACAGAGGCACTCTCTCTCGCTCTAGCCCAAATGAGTCTTTAAGACAGAGAGTGAGAGTGAACAAGCACAAGTATGAGAATGATTCTATAGGCTGGTGGTTGGAACCCTTATCAAGGCCTCTTCACTCACAGCCTCCTGCATTTTGGGTGGGGGTTGCTGTGGGTTCTTCTGGATGGGTTGTCCAGGTTGTGTTTGGATATGGTATTGCATGAGATGAGCCTGCCCTGGCTGGGACACAAACACTATCAAGAAGGCTTTTACTAGGCTTCTCCCCTGGGCCCTCTGTTCCAGACAGAGGTGTTCCCCCATCTGTATAGGGTGTTGGTCCAGCCAGGTTGGTACTTTGGGTCACAGTTCTGACTCAGGGACATAAGGAGTGATAAATAAGCTCTTTTGCTTCTTCTGTGTCATCAGAAGTTTAACATGGTAGAACTGGATTAGTTTCCTCTTGTTGGGCTGCTGGATTTCATAGCTAACTGGCCCAGTTTGGCATACTGCTTCATACGATCCTTGTCATTCAGTGAGTAACTTGGACTCTGCATTCAGGAGTAGAAATAGTAGCCGGTCACCCGGCTTACATATGTGCATACATGCTCCGTATAGGCTCACTCCTAGGTCTGTTGAGCGCTAAGGAAGCTGTCTTTGGCAAAGGCCCAAAGAGTTTCAAGCCTCTTCCAGAACTTCTGCACCTACTATATAACATTCTCCTAGGAGCCTGTTCCTCCCACATCTCTTGGACCAGGTCAAGAATTCCCAGGTGATCTCCCATATAAGATTTCAAAGTAGGAGAACCCAGTAGATGATTTGGGAACTTCTCAAATAACAATGAACAGGAGAGGGATCAGATGATCACAATGATGGAGGTCCTTAGGAATAAACTTTTTAAACATTTTTTCAGGGTCTGGTGGAATTGTTCAATCAGACCATCCATTTGTGGATGATAGACAGATATCCATAAAGTATTTTTAGAAGATCACATACCTGATTCAGGAGCCAAGGTGTAAAGTTGGTGCCTTGATCAGTGAAGATCTCCCTAGGAACCCCAGCTGGCAAAGACTTTTAGGAGTTTCTCTGCAGTAGTCTTTGCATTGACAGCGGGACTGCCTCGGAATAGTGGGTAGCATAATCAACTATCAGTAATACGTGTTTACTGCACTTTTTTCCAAGGATCCAATGAGGTCTATCCTCATCCTTTCTTATAGGATGTCAATTACAGGGAGTGGAACCAGAGGGACTTTTGTCCTACAAGTTGGCATTTGGAGCAGGAGCTGCAAAAAGTCTAACTAGAAGAACTTGGTGAATCTTGGCCAAAAAAAGTGATCCAAAATCCTGGCCAGAGTCTTCTCACGACTGATGTTACTCGCAGAGAGGATAGCATAAGCCAGTCACATGATTTTGCACATATAAGGCCATGGAATAAGCAGTTCCGCCTGAATTTCCCCCATCAGTTCATCTTTCTGCAACCGGTGCAGTTGCTCTGCCTGGCACTCAAACTAGGAATATTGCTCTGCTCATTGTGGGTCTATCACTTTCCTGTTAACCACTAGCAGTTGGTCATAAGCCCAGCTCAACGTTTTGTCCTCCCTCTGGTCCTTTATGAAGTTGATCTCTCTGGTTGGGATGTCCCTCTCCTGTAGGGGAGCCACTATTGCTTTGATTTTCAGAGGTCCTTCTGGAAGAGCTTCCCCTTGGCTAGATTCCCCCAGCCTACACCTGCCAGCATTGCAGGTTTTGGGATCCTGTATCCCAAGGTCCCCTTGCTTACTCGCTCTCTGGGGCCTCTGAGTTGGTTTAAACTAGGGCAGTCGATTAATCACAGTTAACTTACACAATTAACTAACAACATTGATTCTGATTAATCGCAGTTTTAATCTCATTGTTAAACAATAGAATACCAACTGAAATTTATTAAATATTTTGGATGTTTTTCTACATTTTTAAATATATTGATTTCAATTAAAACACAATACGAAATGTACAGTGCTCACTTCATATTATTATTTTGATTACAAATGTTTTCATTGTAAAAATGAGAAACAAAAGAAATAGTATTTTTCAATTCACCTCACATAAGTACTGTAGTGCAATCTCTTCATCATGAAAGTGCTACTTACAAATGTAGATTCTTTTGTTATATAACTGCACTCAAAAGCAAAACAAAGTAAAACTTTAGAGCCTACAAGTCCACTCAGTCCTACTTCTTGTTCAGCCAGTCGCTAAGACAAACAAGTTTGTTTACATTTACGGGAGAAAATGCAGTCCACTTCTTATTTATAATGTCATCTGAAAATGAGACCAGGCATTCTCAAGGCACTTTTGTAGGGAGCACTGCAAAGTATTTACGTGCCAGATATCCCAAACATTCATATGCCCCTTCATACTTCAGCCGACATGCTTCAATGATGATTATGCTTGTTAAAAAAAATGCATTAATTAAATTTGTGACTCAACTCCTTGGGGGAGAATTGCATGTCTTCTGCTCTGTTTTACCTGCATTCTGCCATATAATTCATGTTATAACAGTCTCGGATGATGACCCAGCACATGTTGTTCATTTTAAGAACACTTTCACTGCAGATTTGACAAAAAGCAAAGAAGGTACCAATGTGTGATTTCTAAAGATAGCTACAGCACTGAACTGAAGATTTAAGAATCTGAAGTGCCTTCCAAACTCTGAGAGGGACGAGGTGTGGAGCAGGCTTTCAGAAGTCTTAAAAGAGAAAAATTTCAATGCAGAAACTACAGAATCCAAACCACCAAAAAAGAAAATCAACCTTCTGCTGGTGGGATCTGACTCAAATGATGAACATGAACATGCATCGGTCCGCATTGCTTTGGATCGTTATTGAGCAGAACCCATCATCAGCATGGACGCATATATTCTGGAATCGTGGTTGAAGCATGAAGGGACATATGAATCTTTAGCGAATCTGGAACAAAAATATCTTGCAATGCTGGCTACAACAGTGCCATGTGAAAGTCTGTTCTCACCTTCAGGTGACATTGTGAACAAGAAGGGGGCAGCATTATCTCCCACACACGTAAACAAACTTGTTTGTCTGAGAGATTGGCTGAACAAGAAGAAGGACAGAGTGGACTTGAAAGCTCTCAAGTTTTACATTGTTTTGTTTTTGAGTACAGTTATTTTTTGTATACATAATTCTACATTTGTAAGTTCAACTTTCATGATAAAGAGATTGCACTGCAGTACTTGTGCAAGGTGAATTGAAAAATACTATTACTTTTGTTTTTTACAGTACAAATATTTGTAATAAAAATAAAGTGAGCACTATACACTTTGTATTCTGTGTTGTAATTGAAATAAATATATTTGAAAAATGTAGAAAACATCCAAAAATATTTAAATAAATGGTATTCTATTATTGTTTAACAGTGTGATTAATCGCACAATTAATCACGAATAATTTTTTTAATCATGCAATTAATCACGATTAATTGTTTTAATTGCTTAACAGCCCAAGTTTAAATCCCTTCAGTACTTCAAAGAAATAGTGCCAAGCCTGATTCAAGATAATGGGGTAGACTAGTGTTGAGGCCAGCCCCACCACAAGGGACTTTGTGTTTTCCCCTACAGTCAACTGCACACATGCACTGGGATAGGGGTTAATGTCTCAGGGATACACTGTAGAAAGATAGTCATGGTTTGGGACTAAGTCATCCTGGACCAGGGTCTGCCGGTACCTGGAATCACCAAGCCCTTTACCTCAGTTCCATTTATCTGAATAGGAAACGTTAATTTAGCCAGAGTTTGTTAAAGACATGGCTTTCTGCTGTCCACACCTGTCCATAACCACACTCCATATAGGGCAGTGGTTCTCAAACTGTGGTTCAGGATCCCAAAGTGGATCATGACCCCATTTTAATGAGATCACTGGGACTGCCTTAGACTTGTTAAGGCCTGGGACCAAAGACAAAGCCTGAGCCCCACAGCCCAGGGTTGAAGTCAAAGCCCAAGGGCTTCATCCCTGGGCAGCAGGGCTCAGGTTACAGGCCCCCTGCCTGGGGCTGAAGCCCTTGGGCTTCAGCTCTGCTCTGCCCCCTCCTGCCCAGGGCAGTGGGGCTCAGGCTTTGGCTTTGGCCCTCCCATCCACGGCACTGAGGCTCAGGCAGGCCTAGGCTTCAGTCCCACCTCCTGGGGTCGTATAGTAATTTTTATTGTCAGAAGGGGGTCATGGTGCCATGAAGTTTGAGAAGCCTTGATATAAGGGCACTTGTGATACTGGTTACCTGGGCACCCACGTGAAAAGCAAGTCCCCACTTCTGGCCAACTAGCCTCTGGCCTTGAGCCTGATAACTGAGTTAACCCTTCAGTATGTGATTCGCCTGCTCCCCCTGAATGGCTCTTCAGTGGAGGTTCCCACAGTGATCCCAGGGGCCTTTGTCTGGGCTGAGGCCTGAGATGCTGGGTCCCATAGAGACTGATGCTTCTGAGACCCCCCTGTTGGATTGCTGGTTCACCTAGTTAGGCCCTCCCTGGAGTTCAGGGCCCCCTTGGCCACAGACAGTTGCTTGTATGATGCCATCAGACCCATTTCTGCCATGAAATAATTCTCCATCAGTCCAACAAGATTGGCTAGGGACTCTGGCCAGTGTTTGAGCACCCAGTCCCTAGTCCCAGCCAGATGTGAGCAAACTGCTCCGCTATGATGAGCTTGGCCACCTCGACTCCAGTCTGAGCCTCTGGCTTTAACTACCTCTGGATAGGTCTTTCAATTTCTGGGTGACCACATGGGGTTGGGCTTAACAGGGCCTTTTCTCCACATGGATGCTCTGTCAGAGGGTCTCCTCTGTGATGTCAGGGTAGCCAAGTATGGCTGCTTCCACTTGAGCATAGGCTTGTGCAGATGCTGCATCCAGCTCCCGATATGCAACTTGTGCTGGTCCTGTCAAGTAAGGCGTCAACAGGGTGGTCTGCTGGTCAGGTGACGACTAGGCTGCTGTTGCCACTTGCTCAAAAGTTACCAAGAAAGCCTCTGGGTCATCCTCAGTGCCCATCTTTGTGAGTTTCACTGGCACAGGCAGGGCCACTGGGCCTGGGTCTGGGCCTGGGCCTACAGCTCCTGGAGGCGAAGCCCTGGGGAGACCTTGAGGCTGCATCAGGGCCACTACCTGTTGGATCAGCCTTTGCTGCTGTTCCTGCAATTTGCACCCCTAATTCCTGGGCATCCATTTGCTGCAGGAATTGCTGCTGGTTCTCAGTCATCCATCTGAGAAGATTCTCTAGGTCCATGTTGCCTGACCTACAAGCCCATGTCTCTAGGTCTAGGGTGTTTGACCATCTTGAGTCCATCAATCATGTCTTCTTTCCCAGGGTGGGCAGGATGCTTGTTTTCTCCCCTAGTTGTGAAGGGGTTGGCTCACTGCTGGCACCTCCTCGGCCAGGTTTGGCATGGCAGCTCTCTCTCATTGGGTCTTCTGCCACTGGCTGCTCTGTCTCTGTAATGGCCTGCCTCGTTCTGTGACTTGGCCCTCCAGCCAGGTCACTGCAATGTCTCTCCTCTTCTGGGGTAGTCTGCAAACAGAAAACAAGGGAAATTAACACAAATTGAGATAGTATGGGGTGGGGGGTATCCAGATCAGGATCAGGTCCTCCTCTCTTCTGCTAGGGAGGCAATGGTTGTCACGAAAGTTCCTGCCTTCACTTATCCCTTTCCTCAGGAGCAGAGAGTTGCAGGTCTGCTCTCGCCTCTGCTCTGCCCCCAACTGGTCTGTTTTGCTTCCCTTTTAACTCCTCCTCCAGCCTACGCATGCCTTGCTGGTCTGTTATGGTAGGGGTGAGCCCAGAGTAGGGTAACTGTGTGTTGTCTAGTGTGAGGTTTGCATACTCCATTACACAGTCCATTTGGAATGAAAATAACAAGTGCTCTAATTCATGCTGAGAGTTCAAACCATTAATTCACAATGCAGCACGCAGAACGGCACTACAAACAGAGCCCACTGATGCCAGGAACTCCACTCACTCTATGTGTATAAATTAGCAGGTAGAGTCAAGCAAAAGCCTTCCATGTGGCCTTTGGAACATCAGCCATAATGTGCATTGCTGTCCTTGTATGGGAAACAAACTCTGTTAATGATGTTATCACAGTGACTGCTAAACAGACAGAGGTTTTGTGACTCTCCAACCATGGATTAGGGCCACTGCACATGTGATTGTCCTGTCACTTTGTAAAACCATAGCATCTCCCCAGCAAGCTCCTGGGAGACACAGGCTTGGCAAACTGAGCACGTGAACCTGTACAAAGATGCTCTGTTCTCCTTTGCCCCACAGAACACAGGTTAAACAGACACTGAGATCTGTGACAACATTTCTTCCCGCAGCTGCACTGGAATACCAAAGTCAGCGACAGGAAAGTGAACAGCCAAGGTCCAGTGCTCCAGGATGCAGTACACAGCTCACAAGCAAATGGAAGAGGGCACTTCCTGGAAGCATCTAGCCAACAAGAAACCTGTGCTCTGGAAGTCGATTGCAGAGGAAGGGGGCAGTCAGCTGTGTGGGATGCAGGACATGTTCTCTTGTGAGTGTTGTAAGAAGCATGGTTGATGCACTGCTGAATGCAGATTCTTTTTAACATGGTCAAGGTGCACGGCTGGGTTTTTACTTTTTCAGCCAAATCCAAATCACAGCCAGTGATGGAGAAAGGCTCTGAGTTTCCAACTGCCTGTGACCCCCTAGGGGCTGTCCCAGCACTCAGGAATCATTAGGATGTGGAAACTCTTTGGTTCTTTACCCCTAGCCACATAGGTGCCAACTTTCTTCTTTCTGGGTGGGTGCTCCACCCCTGCTCTGCCCTGAGGCCTCACCCCCACTTCACCACTTCCCCCCAAGTCTCCACCCTTGCTCCACTTCTTCCTGCCCCTACCCCGCCCCCTCCCCTCCAGCACCTCCTGCCCACCACCAAACAGCTGAGGAAAAGCTACATCATCCAAACATCTCACAACACAGCAAGGATCTGTGGTTGTTCCACGGTTTTAGTGCAGCTTTACAAAGCCATCCTGATGCATCATGTGATCTGGCCCCTCTAACAACGGGATGGAAATCTCATGGCACTTTGGCACTTCTGCTTCCAATCCCAACTCCCAGCTGAAAATGGCAGTAGAGTTGGTGAGAAAAATATGTTGGACAAAAAAACACATACTACAAAAAAACAGTGAGTTTTTCTTCCATTTTCTTACCAGCCCTACAGGAAGGGAAAGGGGCAGAGGTGATTAAAATGGGACAAAAAGCAACCAAAGTTTAACTTCATAAAGTTTGGTTCTTGTTTTAACTGAACCAGTCCTTCTGTCGCTAATTAAAACCCTGACCATCTCCAGGTTTGCTCACCCCATATGAGAAGGACAAAAACACCTCCTGTAATCCACACCAAGCCATCTGGGCTGAAAATCCCCACTGTGCAGAAAGCCCACATGGCCTGTGCACCCCCGAAGCCATGGAAGTGGTAGTGGAGCTTTGTACCGACACTGGGCCATGCTCCACCACATACAGACACCTGCGAGCATGTTCCCACATGAGTCTGCAAGCCACATGACTCAAACACACAGTTGCTTCCATTTAACAACAAAGACCTTTCTTAAATGACTTTAAAGAGGCCAGATTTTCAGAGGGTGGATACTCTCAGTGCTTTCTGAAAATCTTGCCCCAATATCATCATTTTCTACTCAAGATGCATAAAAACATCCTTCGTCTTCCCATTTTTCTGCGGAGGCTCCAGATCATTCCTAAGACCAAGGAAGTCCCAATAACTCAGGGGTTGGTTGTGAGATATTGAACTCACCACCACTAGATTATCAGCTTCCATTTAGATGATATCAGTAATGATCAAAAGTTCCTCCATTTGTTTGGTGATATACATGAAATGAGTTACTGAGTGTCAGTCCAGGGCCTAGCAGACAACCCCCAAGAACCTCAATGATTGGCCTGAGTGGAGGCAACACCCCTACAGATAGTCCCAGCAGGATAGGATTGAAGTACTTTGATAGAGGAGGATGAATTATTGTACTACTGCTTTGGCTGTGAGTATTCTATAGATATTAGAGCTGGTTGGAAATTGGCACACAGAACATTTTTTTCCATTAGAAAAGGCCAGTGGGTCAAGATTGATATATTCTGTGGTAATGTACCGATTCTGATGACATTCTGATCAAAACCAGATGGATTTCTGATGGAACCTGGCCTGCCAGGCATGTTTCCAGACCTGTCTGCTTTCCCACCAGCTCACCCAGCAGGTTCTGGGCGATCCTAGGCTTCCAGGTTCACACTCCTTGGCAGTTCACCTCATGGGCTCACGCAGAACCTGGAATCCCTATGACCCCTGGTTCCCAAGCTCACAAACTCACGGATCCTCTGCTGCCTGGACTCCCAGGAATTCCAGAGTCTGCAGCTCCAAGGCAGCTCACAAGGGCAGCCTGCCTGGGCCTGGGTCACCTGGCTCATTGGAAGCTCTGAGAGCCCTGGCATCCAGGCTCCTGAGTTGCCCGGCTCTCCTTCTGGTGGGCTACTGATGCTCAGAAGCATTTAGAGAAGGTTGAAAGTGAACGTCGTTGTGACTGTTTCTAAATGAAATGTCAGAATTCCCGTTCCCTGGGGGAAGTGGAAATGTCATGTTTCATTCTGTTTCGGAATGATTTTTTCATTTATTTCAGAATTCTCTGCCATGATCTGGCCAGCTCCAGTGGAGCTATGGAAGGTGTCAGTCTCCCTGAACACCATCTAATGTCTTTCACCAGCACTAAACTTCGAGAGTCTGATCCAAAACCCATTAAAGTCAATGGAAAGTCTCTGCTGACTGCAATAGGCTTTGGATCAGTGCTTAAAAGAACAAATGACATACAACCATTACTAAAGAAACCCGGACCTTTACCTTATACAACTTATTCTCTGCTGCCCCTCCAACCACAGAAATGTATTCCTCCATATGGCCCTAATTATTCAGCCTTTCCCTCCTTACCAGGGCATTGTATTCAAATAGTGTTTCTTCAGCACTGTTATCACAAATACACTATAAAGCAATTTGCCATGCCCTATTTCCAGAGGCATTCAGAGAAACAATTTATGACTCCGGACTGCTGGCTAGTATTGTAGCTCCGTTCATGCTTTACTAAACTGGAGTCTGCAGCTAACAAAATATAACTCGAGCCTGCAGCCATTCCCAGCTGGTAGCATTCGTGAGTCTGGAGATTCATGAGCCAGTGACTGATCCCAATTTGCCAAGCAGATGAGTGTGCAGAAGTTTGCCTCATAAACTGGGCAATGGGAGGCAGTTATTGTAGCTTGGGCAGTAAATGCTCCCAATTTGCTGCCACATGAAAACAGCTCAAACCTTTTCTTGAATCCATGATGAGGAGCAGAGTTATATGAACTCCATTCACAGCTGACCTAAAAGTTTTGCCCATAGGCAGGTGCTTTGTGGCTTCACACCAGTGATTCTAACAGGCCATTCAGAGTGTGTGTGTGTGCGTGTTATTTAATGAGTTCTGTGCTTCACTAAGCAGGCTCTCTCTGTCCATCTTCAGTTTCCAAGCCTATCCAGCTTGGGGAGGAGACTACCAATGAAAATCCAGGTAGTAATGCTGGTGAATCATTTGTATGCACTTTCCTCCCCAGAATCAGTACTGGTCCCATTTTTTACAAGGGTTCCATCTTTTATCACCTGAGCTGTGAAATTGAGATTCCAACCACTTGTGGTCACTAGACATCCTTTTGCAAAGTGCAGGAGTGACAGCCCCCTCATACTGGCCAATTTCTAATGCAGATAATTACTTTATGACTCTCTGGATTCTCCCGACCATTTCACCTGTATGCAGTATTCTCCACTCCCTGTCTTAAACCTCTATGTATTGGCCCAGGGCAGTGTTAAGAGGTGCCACCCCAAAGAGCCATACTCCAGTACTGGGTGAAGCAATTCCTACCTGCATCAGATGCATGGTGCTTTGGGATCCATCTGGCAAGCAGGGTGACATAAAATGTAAGATGCTATTTTTGTTTATTATTATTTCCAGTTGATGATTAAGGTTTGACTTAATTGAGCATATAGTTGACTGGCACTGATGCCTGGGACTTGATGGAGCCTTGTAATAGAAGATTGGTGCCGTGTCCCAAGCAGGCCCTATGGACAGAAATGTGTCTAAGCTTTACATTTAATTAGAAAAAGGAATTGATATACAAGAGTGCTGCTTGAAATGGGCTTGGTTTACTGGAATGATTAGGATTGTTTATGGCTGGACAAATAAAAGCTTTCGGCTATTAGCAGAATTTCAGCTCCCTCTGATACACAGGATGGCCCTGACTCACTTATTTTTATCATAAAAAATAGTGTCGATTGAAGACGTTTCTATACAAAAGAGATGCAATGCAAGAAAAGCAAAGGGGTGGAATAAATCCAGCCAACTCCCCTTCAGTCCTGTTTCTAGCTTTATTCTCTTTCATTTGTAAGATGTTTCACCAGACAGGCCTGACAATAGGAGATTGAGCCCAAGTCATGATTCACGGTGCATTCTTTCTTCCTTAAAGACATAAGAAAAGCGATAAATACTAGTGAATGGTGAGCAAAGGCAGGGACGAGCTGGAGAAGGGGGAGAAAGCTGATTTGATGAATTAGGTACAGAAAAGAAGAAGAAAACGCTCGTTCTGCTTCAAAAAACACAGCTTGCAGTAGTGTTCTGGGCCAATACCTATCTAGGCTCTTACATGGTCCCCATCCTCATAGCACCTGTGGACTGTAGTTTATCCTCTAAGGGCAAGAATAATCTATCCGAACCACTATTGATGGGCAAAGTCAAGATCAGTTAGTGTAGATGGAAAGATGGCCAATACGTGCTCTATGGAGCAGTGATTCCACTTTCTGTGTACTGAACCTTTATGTGCAAGAAATCCACCAGGCTGCCCACTCTTGGCAGAAAGGCTGCAAGGTAATTCAAGATGGAAGATCTTACTGAGGGACAGGCACACTCCACTCTCTATATTGAATGAGTGCGCTAGCAAAGCAGCTCCCTTGTGCTCCCAGCTGAAAACACTGGTTCCGTCTCTCCTCTTGGCTGATTGAACCATGTTTAACACCCACCCACACAATTCCAGTTCCTCAGTAGAGTCCTCAGATGTCGTCATCATCCAAACACAATCTGGCCAACTCTCGGAATTTATCATGAGTTTTCTGATATTTGAGATGGAATCCAGGCTTCACTGATGTAAATAGCAAAACAGCCATCAACTTCCACAGGGCCAGGATTTCACGCTGGGTGTTCTTTCTTAAAATTCCTGAAATTTTAAAAAACTAAAATCAAATAAGTTTCAAGCCCACATGATTTGTGCAGAAAAGCTTAACAATGTGACCTGAGTATAACCCTAAAGGCTCAAAAATCAGAAGGCAAATAAAAAGCACCCAACATTTATTATTAATCATTATTATTATTATTTATTAATCTCATGATTTTTAAGCCAGTCTCAGGATCGTGATCGTGGGGGAGTGGGGCAGACACATGCTTTTTGAATGTTTGGAGTTGGCAGGAACACATATTCTGGAATATTTCCCTCTCCTCCCACCCAAAATAATCTTTTATCCTTCAGAAAGACTTCGTGCAGGGCCCTGTGTTCTGGGCTGGAGGCCACATAGAGCATTTTGCCATACTCAGAGCCTGATCACATTCTAATTTCAGTGCACGTTATATATTGGCCCTGTTTTCTTGATTATTTGTAGGCTACATAGAAAATTACCACTGAAAATGGGTCCCGTTTTCAAGAAAAATGTGACAGTATACACATTTTCATGACTTTGCATATATTTTGCAGCAAACATCCCATTTTTGCTACAATTCATACAAAAGTATAAATTTAGGAGGTATGAAAATGAATGAAACAAAATTATGGCATGTTTAATTAAAATGTTCACAATTAAATGTTTACCTAGTCCTAGCTCCAAACAAGTTTTTTTCAGGAAATTTCAAATTTTCAACTCAGCCTGAACCCAGAAATGCAAAAACAGCAGCCAAGTGACAGAGAATGTGGCAGGGGAAAGTTAAATAAACTTAAGGAGAAGTTCTGAGTTTGTTTGCATTTTTAGGTGAAAATTCAGGCTGGTTCTTACTTTAGGCAAACTGGTTTGTACTTCACTAATTTGAATTAATTTGACAATCAGGGAATACAAGCTTGTTTCAAAGGACTTTCAGCTGCTGCTAGCTGTTAGTTGAAATTCCAGGAAAGCAAAAGCACAGGCAAGTGTTACTGCAAAGATAAGGGGTAACTGGGAGATGCTGTTTTATTCTGCCTGTTTTAAAAAAAAAAAAATCCTGTTTAGTTCTTCAAAGGAGTTTTTCTCTTCCTGTGGTCTCTTAATGACACTCTCCACTTTTCAGAGTTTAACCAGTTCACTAACAATTTCAAAACAATCATTTTTTTTAAAAGAAGAAAGGCAGCCGTGGTTAGTGGAATGAGCCAGGGACAGAAATCCACGGCTCTTGTATTCATTTCCCAACTCTGTCACTGTCTCACTGCATGACCTTGTGCAAGTCAATCCGCTGCTCTGTGCCTCAGTTTCCCCATGTGCAAACTGGGGGATGAGTAATTCCTGGTTATATAGTTCTTAGCAATCTTAGAACAGTGCTGTGAGGGTTAATAAATTCTTCATTCAAATACATCCCTGCTGTGATTCTATTCTCTTCACTGTGCTTTTAGCAGGGAGGACTTTGGCCCAGGGAGAGTGCTTTGACTATGCATCTTTCTGCTAATGCTGTCACTAAAACAGTTCACAGTGGTGGCTTTAACAATAATTTAACAAGAAATTAAATTCCTGTAACTCCTGTCTGTCATGACTGCAACCACTCCTGAGCTTTCCCCCTCTAATGAGTGTGAGGTATTCCCGACAGCAGCCCAGCATGCATCTGTTATCAGCTCAGTTTCTGTCCATTAGAACTAGGGACAAATGTATTTAATATGTTTAGGTTAGGAAAATTCTTTTTGTTCAGTTGTCTGTTATGGTGAAGTGCACTCTAAGTGGCCCTTATAGATTGGCCAGAAAGAGAGACTCTGTGTGTTTCCTTCCTCTCTGTTTTCATTTGTCTCGCCTCCTTTTCTTTTCTCTCTGTCCATTCTGACCCCCTCCCCACCACCTGTGAAATCAAATTAACTTGCACATTATTAGGTTCAAAATTAATCCATGATACTCAAAGGCAGACAACAAACTACCAGGGCTCTAGGATGCCATTGCTGCAAGGATAACACTGTACACTAAGCGGGGATTGCTGATTGCTTATGGATTCCCCAGCATTCAAGTGGCAGCCTAAAGTCTGCTACACTTGTTCATTTCATCTCTGATCATTGACATTTTCCCTCCAAGGCAATTCCAAGCTCTTTACACAGTAGTGCTTGATAAAGGACAGCACTGTGGATCTGCTTATCTATCTCTGGTTACTTGTTGTGGCTCCTTATTTTAGTAAAACCACACCAGGAAGGGAGATACAGATATGTTTATTTAGAGCTTTGCCATGGCTCCCCAAAGAAAGGCAACACTGGGTCAAACCAATGGGCCATCTAGCCCGGTAACCTGTCTTTGGGGAGTGGTCCAGGCCAGATACTCAGCACAGTAACTGAAAGCTTCACTAGTGTTAATGAAATTCATTTTGGAACACCTCTGTGAGATGGGGAAGCATCATTATCCTCAGTCTTGGGACAAATGAGGTAAAGCAATTTGTTCAAGGTCGCCCAGGAAGTCTGTGCAGAGCCAGGACTAGAACCAACATCCTTAGCTTTCCAGTCCACTGCCTTAATCCCAAAACGATCCTTCCTACAGTCCAGCTATATTTTGAAAGGGTCTGTGACTGGGTTTCATCATGCTTGGGACTAGGAACCAGAATAACATGTGGCAGCAGCAGATTCACTCCACTGAAAGTCCTACTGCAAAATGCAGGCAGAGGTGAATATTGCGCAGGGAAAACCAGCCCCAGTAATGCCACACAAGCTGCCCTGGATCTTCCCCAAGGAGATGCAATTTGTTAGTCTGCACCCCAGATGGGGAGAGGGCCAAAGGGCATTCCCAGTGGATGAAATTCATCCTGGTCAGAAGACCATCAAAAAGGACTGTGCACTACAGAGGCTCCCTTTAATGTACAAGATAGGGATTTAGTGGGAGTTGAGTGATGCACAGGCCTTGTGTAGCTACACTGCACAGGGGGAAATTTAATCCCATATCTGTGTAAGGTAAGTGAGTAGGTGATGTGCTGCAACAGTGACCTTGAACATGGCCTGGGACATGAGCCAGCACCATCCATGGGAACACTATGTCCATGATAATCTGCTCAGAGCTAGATGGGCTCCATAGGTTCCTGCTCCCATTATGACAGTCATGTGGTACACAAGGTCCCCTGGTATATCTCTGCCATACCAACCAATTATAAAGGCAGAAGCCTCTGCATGCTGATCTGAAACCAAGGGAGCGATGTACAAGGGCAATAATCATGAGTAACAGTGATTATATCATAATTTTTTTCAGTATTTGGTGTTTGTCCAAAAGCCCCAGCTCCTGGAGTCATGTGATTATGTGACCAATCTTAGCTTTCGTTTTAGAAAACATAAGTTTCAAGCCCTCATAGTTGCAGAGCAAAGCTGGAAAATGTGAACCTAAAAGGCTCAAAAACCAGAAAGCAAGTTAAATGAATCCCAGGATAATTACTATTTAAAATCTCATGATTTTTGAGCCAATCTCATGATTTTTGAAAGCTTGAGTTGGCCATACTATAGTAGGCTGATTGTAAAATAGCAAGTGAGCTATGAGAACTCAATCCACACACTTTAGCAAAGGCTATAGAGTGTCATACAGTGGTATGTTAGGGCACCAAGACAGACCTTGTTGTAGTTAGACACTGAAAGGCTCTGCCATCTTTAGCAAGTCTCGGCCTCTACTCCTCATCTTCCATCTAGTAAATCTCACAAAATTAGGCCAAATCATGATACCTGTTAGCATTGACCTTGTTGTAGGTAGACACTGAAAGGCTCTGCCATCTTTAGCAAGTCTCGGCCTCTACTCCTCATCTTCCAGCTAGTAAATCTCACAAAATTGGGCCAAATCATGATACCTATTAGCATTGACTTCCCTGGGGTTACTCTAACTTTGTGCAAGTACGACTGAGAGCTGATCTGGGCAAATTTGTCTCTGCAAATATTTCAGCCATGAAAAAGGCAGTCTGGGTCACCCTGACACTATTTGTGAATTTGTCGAGTTCACCAAATAGTTTTGACCCAGCTGAAAAAGAATGAAATGGTTCAGTGATGCTGAAAGAAAACAGTTCATTTTGGCAAGACTTGAAACAGTTCATTTCAATTTCATGCATTTTGACAAAAGCCAAGGAGGACTTCATTCACAGAACCGGGGGTGGCAGAGAGGGACAGGAGCGGCTGCCTTTAGCCCGGTGGGTAGGATACTCCAGTGGAGGTTGGAGACCTGGGGTTAATTTCCCCCCTCTGCCTGATATGGAGAACCTGCTCCTCCAGTTTCTTGCACACCTAGTTCTCCTGGACATTGGTCAAAATATCTGAAATCAAAACAACATTTTTGAGTTAGATGGAAGCAAAACATTTATTTCTGACTTGAAAAATGTTTAAACTTTCTGATTTGCTGAACATTTTTGAAAAATCTCATTTTCAGTTCAATCCAAACTGAACTGTTTTCTTCCCCACTTTCTCCAAATTACCAGCAAATCGAAATATTGGTTACGTTCACCTAGCTCAATCTGGCAGTGCAATCTGGCCCAAACACTACCATTTCCTAAGACACTTTGAGTCTAATAATTTGGGGCTGTTACTGGATTTCATGAACATCCCCCGATCTCTCTGCAATGTCTCTTTTAGTGCTGCTCCAGACCAGCTATTTTATTTCTGGGCTGCTTGGCCTTTGTTGCATTTCCCCCTTTTCACTGCAAGGAACCCTTTTCTCACTCTCTTTCTTTGCTGCCCTGGATCTGGCATTTCTTTTCTTCTTGCTACGCTAACCTCCCCCTCCAGTCTTCATCCCTTTTGCTGCCTGGGATTTTCCTTCTCTTCCTTTCTTCATGCTTCGGATAGCTCCCTGCTTATGCTCTGACTCTCCCACTCCACTTCCTCAATTTTCCATGTTTTTCACCTTTATGTCCTCCCCATTCATCTTCTTGGTGCTCTTGTTTCCTGCTTTTCTCTCTGTCGTGGATCCTTCCCCTCACTTTGCACGTCCTCTGTCCCTCCTGCCACTCTCTACACCTTCTCCCTTTCACTGTTGCTCCACCCAGTTCTTCAGCTCTTTCCCCATCCCTTCTCCTCTCAACCTGCCACCCTGACCCCAGCCTCCTGTAGCCTGGGCTGTAAACACTGATTAACAAGCGTGGCATCTGCTCTGAGCTTAGCGGTTTTACAAAAAAGGGATGGGTCGAAAACAGCCCAGCTGCCCAAGCAACCCTCCTGCTTTAGTTGCCCAGTGCCACCACGAGGGAAGAAATTCCATATTCCTGACTCTGTGTTCCAGCACTGACACTGCTTCCAAGAGTTCTTGGCCTGTGGCTAGGTCATTTCTAACTTCGACTTGTTAAATAAAATCTCTCATTTGGAGCCATGAAACACCTTGAGTGCATCTAGTGAAACATCATTAAGAGTTCAAGGGGCTGAACGCAGATCAAAAGAGGAATGCAAGAGAGCATTAACCCTTTCTTTTGTCTTGCACAGAGCGCTTCAGCTCTGCTTTATTCCACAATGGTGTAATAGCTTACCTTTCTCCCAAAACATACCAGCACTCTGTGGAAACTTCATCTAATATTGTACAGGAATCTGTGAGATGGTGAGGCTCCTAAGTAACATCTACACAACAGGGCCAGACCCTCAGCTGATGTAAACTGGCATCATTCCACCAACATGGGGCCACATTTCCAAGTGTTCAGCTCCCACAGATGGGATTTGCACACACCAAATGTGTCTCTTGCCTGGGCTTTGGCTTTATTGGGATCTCAAATTACAGCAAAAAAACTTTCTCCCTAGGTGTGACTGTTCCTAGGTCTTCTCTGTAGAGTTCTTTCTGTTTTAAACTCTAGTTTCCTCTGACTAAAGAATCGATCCCCCTATTTAACTATATATCATTGTCCCTTTGACCTTGCCATGCTGGAACATGCTTTGGATAGTGACTTCTATTGTTTCAACAATCACTAAACAAAGGGAAATTTAATTGCTCCCTTTGGCCCAAATGAAAGGTGAGTAGCACACACATCAGTATCTGTGATTGCCCATAGATCAAAAATATGCTTTCTAGCATCCAGTAACACCCTCTAGCGTAATGATATTTATCTGTCTGCTTCTATGCCCATCTCCAGAGCATCAGGGTTGTGAGTTCAATCGTTAAGAGGGCCATTTGTGGATTGGTCCTGCTTTGAGCAGAGGGTTGGACTAGATGACCTCCTGAGGTCCCTTCCAATCTTAATAATCTATGATTCCTGATGTCCACAGTGGAGCTAATCAGTGATACTTGTCTCCGTGAGCTAGCAGGAATCAATCAGCATCTCCTTGCTGAAGTCCATCACCTGCTAACAAGGTTGTCCAAAAGAAGAGCTACCCAGTTATCCTGTTACAGAATAACTTCACCTTCCACTGAAATGCAACCACCTCTGGGGCAGAACTCAGCATCTATTTGACAATGCACAGCACTGCAACACTACCCAGTAGTTTAGGCCAGGAAGTGAAGAAGAATGAACTATCCAGTCAAAACTATGGGATTAAATTTATGTAGGTAAAATGTAATTACCTAAACTGGAACTGGTTTGGACACGCAGGTACATTTGTGAAAAGTATCATGGGAGCTTTTGTGATCATAGCTGCACAAGACCTTGGTTTTACACCTTATCCAAAACACAGACTATACACTCCTTAATCAAATCCTGACTATAAGCTTTTGTTTTACATTTTAACTTCTTTCCACTTTGAACTCTGTGTTCCTGTTTACCTATGCTGCAGTTTTTCTCCTGGGTTTCCCTCTGTATTTGGATTATGCAGATATTCCAGGCCCTGATCTTGCTTTAAATCAGTGGAAGTTTTGCTGTCAGCTTCGATACGAGTAGAATTGGGATCATATTGAGATGGGTTTGGCAGTATAAGAACAGAAGCTAAGATTGCTGGAATTGGCCCTGAGGTTCCCAGCAAGGTCACAGCTGTGAATCCAGTCTGGGGTCATGTTGACCAGAGGCCTTGCTATCTCCTTGTTGGGTGTTCAGTGACCTATGTGAGATGAATTAGTGCTCTGGAAACCAGACCTTGGTGGATAAGTGTCTCCCGCCCTACCCCCACCCCCACTCCCCGACGTCACCAGTTCAGCTTGCACTAAGCTAGTGATTCCAGCCGCTTTGACCATTAACATAACTCCTATCATTAACAAAATTATAGCTCTGGATTGATCGGCTAGGTCTGTATGTGAGAACCTGACCTGTCATGATCCATCCTGAGTAAGTTAAACAAAGGGGGAGCCTGCCATTGTAGTGTTACATCATAAACATCTTCCTAAAAGTGGAAGGCTTACCCCTGTTGCCCTGACCAAATCTTGACATCAGGCAGTCACATGCTGCCTCCTTAAACATCCCTTGGAACAGTCAGTGGGCAGAACAGCCTTCTTCACTCCCCCCTGCTGTTCCCCCGAAGGATTCTATAGTGTGCTGTGAGATTGTAAAGAGCATCTGTCTTTCACTCCTGAAGTGGGTGCATTTCAGTGGCACATGAAACAATTCCTGGGTGTAGTTTGTCTGCCAGCCTATGGTCAGCACTTCCAAACTTGGAGGCATCACCTTAAGCACCTATCTCCTTATTTTCACTGCTGTGGATGCTCAGAATCTTTGAAAATCAGTGAACTTAGTTAGGTACCTACATATTGATTTAGGTACCTGCCATAGATGCTAGAACTAGGGGCGCTGGGGGTGCCACAGCACTCTCTGTCTTGAAGCGGAGTCCACAGTTGTGCAAGTAGAATTCCCTTTCTTGCTGGTACACTGCACTCATGGGAGGGACACAACAGGGGGCACCTGCTAAAGGGGAGGAGACGTAACCTCCCCATGTGATCTCCATGTGACTCTCCCTGCCCTGCACCCAGCCCAGGGCCCCCATGCTCTCCCTGTCCCCACGTTACCTGGAGGGGAGGCTCTGTCCTCCTCCCGCTGTGCATGAGACTTCTGAACCGCAGGGCTGTCTGGAATCGCAGCGGCGAAAGGAGCAGAATGTGGGGCCACTGGCCTTTCTATGCTGGCAGCTCCTCCGGTGCAGCTGTACCGCCCCCAGCCCACCCCCCATCCCTTCCATGCAGCTGCATCTCCTGAGTCCTGTCTGGGGTCCCCGCAGCCCTGCTGCAGGTGGACATGGCTGGAGACGGGGCTTGCAAGCAGTACAGCTGTGCCATTCTGCTCCTCCCATGTCTTTCTGGTACAAAGTACCAGCTATAAATATCTTGCAGGTATGGCGTACCGGACTGGACCACCCCACTTGCACCACTGGGTTTCCATCATATACAGTGTTTACAGTTTGGTTCAGTGGCTCTCAGCAACCCCACTACACAAATTGTTCCAGCACCCCTAATGCCTGCTGTCATGCACCATGGTTTGGCCTATATTTGTAAAATGCGTTGGGATCCTTTGGGATGAAAGGCGCTGTTGTAACTGCAACACACAACATCACATGGAGTTAAAGTTGGTAACACTTTTGATTACAGTCCCCTGTTCTAAGTGACTTATCACTGTGCTAGTCTTCAGCTATTTGGACTGAAATGTTCCTTGTTTGCTCTCTACTTCAGACTGAATTTATCTGAAAAGTTTCAGCAAAAACAATTCAGCTGTTCCCAAGAATGAAGCTGGGGAAAAACTGGTAGTTTTGCCAAGTTAATAAATGTGTGCTCAGTGGGTTGGATCACAAGCTTATTTTGCACTTACAGTACTTAGCACTTTTCATCTGTTGAGCTTAATGTGCTTTCCAGAAATAAAGTTATTAAACCCTACAACTCCCCTCTAGGGTGGATAAGTACCATTTTCCCCACCTTGCAGCTTTGACTAAGCCACTAGCAGATGCGCCGTACAACTAGTTCCACACTTGCTCCTTAATTTTCTGAATATACCAGCAGCACTGTGAACGCTCCCAAGCCATGCTATGCTGCCCACACCAGCCAATCAGCTTGCTGGTTTGATCTCTCCTAGTTCCCATTAAAAAACCTTTTGGCCTAGGAGAATATGTAGGGAGTTAGGAGTCCAAGTCTCACTTCTACTAACTGCTGTTAATATTTGTCTGTTATTTCCCAGCCAGTCTTAACTCTGGCTTTTCTTCGCTTCTGAGTTCTTGACGTTGCAACCTTAATTTTCTTGCAACATTGGGCCGGGCTTCGTGTTTTGGCATGCAACATAAATATAAGTTCAGAATCATTACCGTGCCCTTTCTAATGGAACTAAAGAGAACAAAGGAGGTGGGCTGGATGGAGCAGTCACTCTGAACAGGGCATTGGGGTCCAAATTGCTAGAGAAAGGCCCCAGCGTTATTTTTATTTGTGGTGTCTGCATTTTTTGGAACCTCTCCCACTTTGTCTTTGCCTAGTGCGGTGCTGCGATGCTGTATTTTACACCATACAGACATTAACTTGCATTTAAGACTTCAAAGAAGCCAGCAGCAATAATGAGGAGTGTTGTAAAGACAATACTTAACTAAACAGCTGTGCTGAAGTAGCCATAAAAGCAGCACATTACAGGAAAAACCAGGAGCATGCAGACACAACTTCTGCAAGGTGACATTAGAATAACATGAAGAAACCCTTGTTTTACACAACAAATTACAGTAATGGGGCCTGGCAGTCTCTACAATGGGATTCATTTAACAGCCTTATATCTCAATAAATAATAATAGGCATCTTCAAGGATTAGCAGACACATCTCACTTTATTCAGAATATTATCTTCCTCAAACAATCCCAATCATATCTCAACATACAGCAAAGAAACCTACATAGAAAGCTTAAGGTCATCTGCTTGGTCCATTACTAGAGTGATGATTTCCCCCCCCCCCACCCCCACCAAAGGTAGCATTATTGCTTTTTGCTGGGGTTCAATGTGCTTTGTTTTCAAAGTGTCATGCTGATGAAATGAACCACAGAGAGTGAAAGCCTCTCTTTACCCACCAGCTACCAGCACCACAGCAGTAGCAGTGCTGATGAAGAGAGGTTAGCTAAAATCATGGACCTGGTAGTCAGGCTGCTAATCTGGTATGTAGATGATACATGTTCAGTTCCCTGCTCCCCTACAGACTTCTGTGTAAGACAATTTGTTCCTTATCTGTTCTATTTTAAAAAGGGGGTAAAATCACTTCCCTGTCATCCTGAGGATAAGCACATTAGGGGCTGTAAAGACTTCAGATATTACAGGCATGAGATCAGAAAATTGTCTAAAATAGATTGAAGTCAATAAGAGTTTTGCTACTGACTTCTACTCCATGTTGATTAGGCCTCATCTGGAGTATTGTGTCCAGTTCTGGGCATCACATTTCAGGAAAGATGTGGACGAACTGGAGAAGAGTAACAAAAAGGATTAAAGGTCTAGAAAACAGGACCGATGAGGGAAGATTGAAAAAACTGGTTTGTTTAGTCTGGAGAAGAGAAGACTGAGGGGGCTATGATAACAGTTTTTAGATATATAAAAGGCTGTTACAAGGAGGAGGGAGAAAAAATGTTTTTCTTAATCTCTGAGGGTAGAACAAGAAGCAATAGGCTTTAATTGCAGCAAGGGCAGTTTAGGTTGGACATCAGGAAAAATTTCCTAACTGTCAGAGTGGTTAAACACTGGAATAAATTCCCTGGGGAGGTTGTGGAATCTCCATCACTGGGGATTTTTAAGAGCACGTTAGACAAATACCTGTCAGGGATGGTCTAGATAATACTTAGTCCTGCCTTGAGTGCCAGGGACTGAACTAGATGACCTCTCAAGGTCCCTTCCAGTCCTATGATTCTATGATCCCATTACCAATGTCATCTGCTTTTGTGCTTGCTAGTGCTATAGTGGAATTATGTTCCCAATCGAAGAACAGCAAACTCTCATTTAACCCTTCACATAACACAAGAACCAGGGGTCACCCAATGAAATTAATAGGCAGCAGGTTTAAAACAAACAAAAGGAAGTATTTCTTCCTTCACACAATTCAGAGTCAGTTTGTGGACTGCATTGCCAGAGGATGGTGTAAAGGTCAAAAGTATAACTGTGTTTTAAAAAGAATTAATAAAATTAATGAAGGATAGGTCAATCAATGGCTATTAGCCAAGATGGTCAGGGATGTAACCCCATACTCCAGTGTCCCTAAACTTCCAACTGTCAGAAGCTGGGAGTGGATGATAAGGGATGAATCACTCAAATTGATGTGTTTTGTTCATTTCCTGTGAAGCAACTAGCACAGGCCACTGTCAGAAGACAGAATACAGGTCTAGATGGGCCACAGGTCTGACCTAGTATGTCCCCTGATGTATATGAGCTACACTTCTGCTCCACCTTTATGGAGAAAAAAACAAAACGACTTGCACTAAGCAAACAGATTGGTCACTTAAAGTAGGTTTCAATGCTGTTCAGTCTTTTGTGGTTTTGGTTGTTTTGTTTTGATCTTTCCTTAGATCAGTTTGTCTGCAGGGTTGCTGTAGACATGTAGGACCCAAGATATGACAAAAACATGGTAGGTAAGAACATCTTCTATGGGGCAAACTTCTGTTGTTCGTCAGGACCTGAATGCTCTGTGTATCTCAAATGCTTGTACCTTGCACTAACAGAAGTGGTCCAGTGAATGATATTACCTCACCTATGTCCTCTCTCTTAGGCTATGTCTGTGGCCTGGTCTACACTGGGAGGGGGAGTCGATGAAAGAGACACAATTTCAGCTATGGGAATAGCGTAGCTGAAGTCGACATATCTTATTTCGACTTACCTCCCATCCTCGCAGCGCGGGATTGATGGCCACAGTTCCCCCATCGACTCCGCTTCTGCGGCTTGCCCTGGTGGAGTTCCAGAGTCAACAGGAGCACATTCGGGGATTGATCTATCGCATCTAGATGAGATGTGATAGATCAATCCCTGATAGATCAATCGCTACCCACCAATCCGGTGGGTAGTCTGGACGTACTGTGTATGAGAGACCATGCTGTAAGGTCTCCCATGTAGCCACTGTAAGCTGATGGGAGATCTCTCTCACATCAGCATAATTAAACTACCTCCAGCAAGTGGCAGTAGCTTTATTGATGGGAGAGTATCTCCCTCCAGCTGTCCACTCTGGTGCTTTTGTTGGTGAAACTTGGGCAGTGGTCTGTTTTTTTCACATCCTGACCGACAGAAGAGTGACCTGTAAAAGTGCTAGTGTGAACATAGCCTTAGATTGAGTTGCTCTTCTGCCTTATAGTATCACCTTGGAACCTGCTCTAAAATCTGAAGGATGATTTTATAAGCGATATCCCACATGCACACATTGGATTCTTCCAGCCTTCATTAATTTGATCCCTTCCAGGCTGTAATAATGTGATAAAATGTAGAAAGTGGTGACATTTAATATCCGAAAAGAGCATGCAGGGAAGCTTGGAATTGCTAAGTGCTGCTAGCACATTTTCAGAGAGGGCCAGGCCCTGAGAGTCAGAGCACAGAAATAATTTAATCCTTGCCTGATAAAAGGAATTGTTAGAAATAATTTACTCCTTGTCATATTGCATATAGACTAATTCGGGAGCTCATTATTTATTTGGCAAGTATTTAGCATAACAAATCAATTTAAAGTGACACCTGAGAGTAGGTAATTTATACTGAAAGTCAAAATCAAGATTAAAAAGGAAGATAAAACTTTGTTATTTGTATAAGTGGAAAATTTTGATCCACAACAGGGTCTCCAATGGCTGTCCAACTGCAGCCAGATTAGCAGGAGCCACATGTATCGACAGTGTTTATAGTGGCAAACAGCTCATCAAGGTCTTCAATCACTCTTCATCTCCCTTTGCCAAAGCAGAGGTGACAATTCCATCCCCTTCTCCAGGATTTAGGGCAGCTGGACATGGGGGACTAAATTCAGAAGTGATCTCTCCTTGCATTCCAACTATTTTACAATCCCCTAAAACTACTGTACCCATGTGTAAAGGAAGCTAAATTGGTTGACCACACCTGCTGAGGAGAGAGATGCATGAGGGTGCAAGTCAAGGTAAGGTGATGACTTCTTAGCTTACATCTTCTCACATATTTCTCCAGCTCTGGGGAGGGTAGTTAGCCAGATGTAGACACCCTCACACATGGATAGAGTTGGTTTAAAAAGATCTAGGGAAGTCTTAACTGAGTATAAGCGGGTATAAGTTAGGTTAAGGGTTGGGGTTTTCTGAATTTGGCCCAGTAATACAGAGAAGCAGTCACATTTCCTCACAAGTCACCATTGCATTCCCATGTTAGTCTGCATAGCAGCTTCACTGGCTTTCCCATCAGCGCTCCTGCCTGGTTGGCACTTACATAAAGAACCTAACACCAGAGCCCAAGGGAGCATCTGCTCACTCACTCATCTCTGCCACACAATCCTGTCTGAGTACAGAGGGAAGTGTCTCAAGTCTTAAAGGACTAAATCAGAAAGGGGTTACTCAGCCAACCCACCAAGCAGCAGAAATATAACTATATAACTAGACAAATGAAATCAGATGCTTCCTGCACTGGGGAGCTTATAGAATAAAGCTGTGACTCTGCAGTGAACGCCATACAGGTGGATCCCTGCATCTACGCTGAGCCCAGTGACCTCAGTGGGACTCCACATGACCACAGGGTTGGACCTTCCATCTCTATATAGTTCAGCACCTGGGCCAGTCCCCTATTAAATGGCAACTTTCTGCAGCCAGTGAACAGGCTATCTAAATATGGGCCTATAGCTATCAAAAGTCATCAAAATGAAGAGTCCAAGTAATGTTATTCTTATTACTACAAATGATTTGGTTCCAGAGGTTCTGGTTAAATTAATAAGTGGAAGATCAAATTAGCCAGTGATTTAATTAAGTGGAAGGGCCTGTAATTAGCTGCAGTGATCAGAATATGTTTTATATCACATTCAGTTTTCTTTGAAAGGTCAACGTCAAAGGGGGAAGGAATTCTGAGGAGAGCATGGACATACGTGCTCTCTGCCCCCATTATCTAGGGTGCGTGGGGCAATTAACATGGAAATATGTTTTAAGTTACTTTGAAGTAATTCTTTCTCCTCTCTGCAAAATCCAACAGCATTTTCTTATTCGCTAAAACCATCTCACAATGCATCACCCTGTGACATCACTGATATATTTTGCTTCGTGGGATATCACAGAACGATGAATCCTGGGACAGCCATAGCATATGAGGAAGTGCCGAAGGATTTCATCCCTGTGAGATATAGTTTTTAAAGTAATTTAAAGCTAGTTCTTAGCCTGGCTCAAATTCATGGGTCTTAATCGGCCCAAATTTTGGATTAAGTCGGCTTCTGAGCCAGAAATAAATCTGGAATCTTGAGCCCATCCCTAATTAACATTTATTTCTCTGATTAATCTCCACCACCTCTACCCCACACAAACAGCCTGATAAATTACTCAGCATTTATTTCTGAGCTGAAGCCAGTTCTCACTTCAGTTCACCCTTCATCAGGCTGTTGAGTGGATCAACAACACCACGTTCCCCTAAACCATGAGCTCCAGGTACCAGCAACCACTCTCCCTAATGATGTAATACTGTTGTCATAAAGGCTAGTAGCTGACACCCTCATCTGACAGCAGGGATATCTGGTCGGCTGGGCTCCCTGGCCTGGCGTCTTGTCTGATAGCTTTGTGTGTGTGTGTTCTCCTCTTGCCATCCAGTTGTTAATTAACAGCCATAAAAGCTCTGCAAACATTTAATCAGGATTTAAATAGCTGTGCAAGCAAAATTCCAGTGTAAAGCATGCCCACCTAATTAATCGAATTAAAGTATCCACTTCAGAGCCTAAACACAAGTGTGCTGCTGCTCCCTCTGGGTTCAGAGCCCTTCCTGTGTGTGACAGCAGCTCAGCAGCCCTTGTGCCATTGTTCTCTGTTCAAGGCTTGGCTCATTAGTAAGTCAAATGCCACTAGGTGGGGAATGAACATGGCATCAGATGTGCCGTGCTTCTCCCCTTAATAGCGCAGGACACATTCTGCTAGAGGAAGAACAGGTAGCACCAGGGGGTGGGGACAGTGGTGCAAGTGGAGTCCATTTCTTACCAGCATGGGAGGGGCATAGGGGGCACATGACCTCCTCACGTGACCCTTCATGTGACTCCTTCCTGTCCTACTCCCATACTCTCACCCTCCCCTTCCCATGACCCCCCGCCTTATCTGGGAGGGCTCTGTCCTCCTCCCACTGCCCCTTTGGAACCGCAGTGGGGAAAAGAGCAGAACATGGGGCCGCTGGATGGCCCCACACCAGCAGCTCCTCTGGCACAACTGTACAGCCCCGAGCCCTGTCCTCTGGCGGGGCTGCTCCTGGGAGCCAGAGGAGACACAGCTCCATGGAAGGGCAGGCGATGGGCTAGGGCGGAGTTGGGGTTCTGCTCCTTTCCCTGCTGTGGTTCCCAGGAGCCCTGAACCACAGGGTTCTCACGGGAACCACAGCAGGGAAGGGAGCAGAACATGGGGCCACCGGGCAGCCTCACCCTGGAGGAGCTGCCGGTGTGACTGTCCTCTGACAGGGCTGCTGTACAGATGGAGGAGACCCTGCGTGGAAGGGTCAGGGGCAGAACAGCTGTGCTGGAGGAGCTGCTGGCATGGGGCTGCCCAGCAGCCCCATGTTCTGCTGCTCCTCTTTCCAGTATGCCATACCAGCTATAAATATCTTGCTGGTATGCTGTACCATACTGTACTGCCCAACTTGTGCTGCTGGGTAGGGAGCAAGTTTCCTTAATCCTCTTTCTGTGCTCCCACCAACCTGGCTGCTTCCACCAGCCTCTCCCAATGAGGCTCACTCTGCTCTCACCCTTCCTATCTTCCTCCTGCTCTTAAAAAACTGTCACTGACTCCCAGTCCTGGCCTTCTGGCAGGAGTGCCATTTAGGGAGGGTGGAGGGGAAGAAGCAGCCCTCCCCACCACCCCGACTTTCATACAGAAGATGTATGTTCTTATGTTCTTATGAAAGCTCCAGGCGGAGCTCTCAGATAGAGGACTTAAGGATGGCACAACATTAGTGTGATGTAAATTCTGCAGAGGAGAGGTGCCCCTGGGGGCAGGGAGTCAGTATTTTGTTTACAAACAGAGGCAAGGTGATTAAGATAAGAAAGGACTGGGGATTAAATTAAGGATCTGGAAGTCTAGCTTGTAAAACAAGAAGGGGGGGTGGGTAGGAAAGGTTGTTTTAGAGATAACAAAGGGGACTCAGAAGAAATACAGCCAAGCCCTCCGAGCCAAGGTTACATTCAGAAAAGGGGGAGATTTGAGGGGTGTAGGTGAAAAAAGGGGCCAAACCCAGGGAAGGGATAGCAGTGGTATAAATAGAGAGGTCCCCACTCTATCTGTGGTACTTATGTGGCTCCATCACTGTAGTATCTGAGCGCCTCACAAAGTCTAACCAATTTCTCCTCAAAGCCCCTCAGTGAGGTAAAGCAATGATGTTAGCCCCATTGTAGAGATGGGACACTGGGGCATCCACAGACTAAAGGACAGATTTTCAAAGGTATTTAGGCATTTAGTGGGATTTTCAAAAGTGCCTAGAAGGTTAGGTGCAGTGTAAATCTCACTAGATGTCTAGCTGCATCTTTGGGTGCCTAAAAACCTTCGAAACTCTGTCCTTAAGGCACTGGCCTGAGGTCATACAGGAAGTCAATGCGGGGAGTAGTGCCCAGGTATTTCAGGGCTAGCTCCCTATCCAGCATGTCAGCTTTTCTCTCTGCTGCATTCTGCAAAAAAAGACTCTGATAGATCATGGGAGCAAAACCAAGGAGGCCAGTTCTATGAGACTCCAGCACACGGTCCCAGGAGGTTGGGATGGATGTCACAGTTGACAGCATGAAAAGCAGCACAGAGGTCAGGAAGGATGGAGAATGAGAGTCTGATGAGAGAAGATCACTTAACCCTCAAGGGGTGGCAGGGTCTGCCCCATGCTGGGTTGTAGAGCGATGGCTGCTGTGCAATTTTAGATTTTAACTGAAAACCATTTTGTTTTGTCATTTTTGTTCTGAGTTTGAGAAAAGGAATGAGAAAGTGTCATATAAGTATCAAATGTGTTTATGCCTCAAATTCTTAGGGTTTCAGTTGTATCCAGGCCAATTCCAGAACAAAGAACAGAAATTGCAGCCACAGAGTCCATAAAGTTGATGATTATTGTCATGATTTGTATTATTCACTGAGCACCATCTGTGTGCTTAGCACTGTTCAGAATATGTCAGAAAATGTAGTCCCTGAGCCAATATATATGAAATGTGTAGCTCTGAATAAGATGGTTCAGATATTTAAGTATGAAGTTTATAGTTATTAAGCACATTAGTAACTATGAGTGGAGGCTCTGATGGCAATAAATGTTTTACTGAATTAAGGACGAGAAAACCCTCCAACTTTCTTTCAAGAGGAAGAGCTCCTGTGCCTGTTTATTTTCCTTTCCTGCCTGAAGTGGCCCTGATATACCTCAGAAGTCACAATTGTTTTTCTTAACTTTAAAATGTGGAATTTTCTTGGTGTTTGGTTTTAAATATTCTCCATTGAGAACTGCAACTCAAACACTGTAATGTTGTGTTTAAGAGCCTTCTGGAAAGTAACTAGCCTTTAAATGGAAGTAAAAGCAGTGTTGTCAACTCTCCCATGATTTTGTCCTGAGTCTCATAATAATTATTGTTTTCCTTAAAGCCCAAGCTCCTGGAATCAGGTGAGTATGTGATGATTTCAGCCTTCAGTCCTTTCTTATCTTAAAGAAAAGTTTCTAGAAAAGTTTCTAGCACTTTGTGGCTGTGGAGAAAGCTTGAAAATGTGACCCCAGGGATCCCTAAAGGCTCAAAAAGCAGAAGGCAAATAAAAAGAACCCCAAATTTAATATTTTTACATAATCTTATGATTTTAAAGCCAGTCTTATGATTTTTGGTGAGCCTGATTCATGATTTTTGAATATTTGGGATTGGCAATACTGTGAAAGTGACTTGAAAGTGTCAGTTTCACTCCTGTTTAAGGTCAGTTTCTAGTCTATTATTTGTAGTGGAGTAATACCCCTAGAGCCCCAGGTAGGTGCAGTAGAAATTCATGGGGCCTGGCCCTAGTAGGATGTTTCCAAAGTTAAGTGATCTATTCCAAGCTTGGTGAACTGCAAAAAATTGATAGAAAGTAATCTAGATTTTTCCACAATTGTTTCAATTGTTGTATTCAAGAGTTAGTCACAAAGTAAGAACATAGATGAAAAATTTTAAACTGAACCAGTGTCCCTTAAGTGGCTTGATGCAAGATGTGAGGACATGTTAGTATTAAAGCTGAGTGGGTCTAATATTTATTTAATTCCTTTATATTATATATATAGATATAGATATAGATATAGATATAGATATAACTTAGATACAGTGCTCCTGTCAGCTAATTTCTAAGTTATTATCTGCAAAAAAAACCTAGAGTTTTCAGGTGCCTAAGTAGCCCCTGGAACTGGGATTGTAGGGACAATGGCAGTGAAAACATGTCCAAAAATGATACACCCCTGTGCCGGAATGTGCCCATAAAAGTGAGAAGCGAGTTCATTCTCATTGCCAGTGATAATATCAGTCATTCTTCTAACTGTCTGTTATGCCATTTTACATAGGGTCACTAAACATCTATCTAAGCGTATCTTGCTCACTACTGACCTGGACTGGGCTCAGATGTGTGAGTGAAAGTCTCCATGGGTGAGATTCAGATTTAACTCCCTTAAGTGGAGTTCCACCAGGAATGGATTTGTCGCAATCATTCAACAACCCTGCCCACCCTCTGCAGATGAACAAATCACCCCAAACCCTCCACAACCTACTGTGGGAAGGTATGAGGAGGCCAACAAATTGCGGCACCTGTATCTTCCCCCCTAGCAATGTCTGTGGAATTAAACAAGATGCTAGAATAATATTTTTAAGAGCCCTTGTCTCTGTTTTAAGCCATGTGCTATTTTCCCACACTGTGTGTTTATTTGCTTAGGCCTGTAAGCTCGGAATGAGAACATCGTCCTTCACTCCCATTCCAGTGGCACTGCTGGAGCATATAGGTATTTTAAGAAAGCTGGATTCTGTACTGTGCATACGATGGGCTCAGCTATGAATCAAACTTGGGTCTAACCCAGGGTCATGTACCACCTTTTGCACTATGCACTGCAGTGGCGGTAGAAGGGATTGTAGGCTCCAACTGTGAGCGTTCAGGGCTGTGAGGGGTAAAAAGGCCAGGAAGCAGCCCCTAGACATAGCAATATCCTACTGTATTTTCCACTGCATGCATCCAATGAAGTGGGCTGTAGCCCACGAAAGCTTATGCTCAAATAAATGTGTTAGTCTCTAAGGTGCCACAAGTACTCCTGTTCTTTTTGCGGATACAGACTAACACGGCTGCTACTCTGAAATGTGCATAGCATGTGTCCCGTGGAACTGCATGAAGGGGAGATCAGATATCTGCTCTGCAGTTCCTTCTGCTTTGACCAGCAGCTACGCCAGCTCTGTGCCTGATTCTCCTGCTGGAGTGGAGTGCCGGCTTGGGAAGATTAGCCAGTGACAGTTTAGCCCTCAAAAGTTAGGATGTGTCTTTTAGTGTCAATGCCTGTTTTACACAGAACTGGGCGGAATGCTGGGGCTATATTTCCCTGCGAATTCTGCCGAAGAAGCCAGAGGGACAACTCTGAGGCAAGCAGGGGGTGGTGAGGCTGAGAGTGGCACCCTAGCAGAGTTTTCATCAATGAGGTTGGTGAAAGCTGTCCATGTTTGGTGGATTTGCACCAAAATGTTCAGAAATGGAGCATGTTATTAACCACTCTTGGCCTGGGCATGTAGGGGTTAAATGTTCTGTGGGGATAGCCTCAGAGAACCCCCTGGATCCACTCCTCTTGCGGTCAGCACCCCTGTGCTCATTCGCATGGTCCCTGCCTCCTCCTGATCAAGTTTTGGGCTCATGTTTTACCCTTTCGCAGGAGGGCAGCATGCTTTTTATGGCTGGAATTTTGCATCAGGCATATACAGAGAACATCTCTCAGCTGAGACCAGTTTTAGCCTACTTCTCTGCTCAGCCAGGGGATGCTTCGCTTGGCTTCACATATTAGAACTACAGTCTGCATGCCACTGGGCTCCCCCTTCCAATCTTGGGTACAGTCGGCGATGTGCCACACACAATGAACCCAGCTACCAACTGGGCCATAAATCACAGATGGGCTTTTCCAAGGCTTCCTGTCGTTGCCCCAAAATGAGTCCTAGCAACACCCCTTGCTTTTCTTCTACTGATCATCACAGACATAATGGCAACGTGTACAACTGAAACAGACCACAGAACAGTGAGAACAACTGACAGCATTCTACCGATCAATGTAATCTTCTCAGGCAAAGGCCAAAAGCATAGACCAGAGCAACACAATACAGAGCCACAGAGTTTAAAGCCAGAAGGGACCACTGGATCCTCTAGTCTGGCTGTCCGCATATCATAGGCCACCAACGCCACTGAGCACCCATGTCCTAAACCCAACAACTGAAATGAGACAACGTATTACAGTCCACAAGAGACTAGACTGTTATATGCCACAGGCAAAGAATAGGAGGGATCTAGCTATATTAAGGTGGCTTTGCATTTTTTACTTTGACTCAGTACATGATGAACTCTCAGGTTTATATATAAAGGCAACTGTCACCTTCCTTTTCTGTCCGTCCTCAAATGTGCAAGTTATTCACTCCTTTATAGCCAGTGCCAGTCTTTCCCTGAAAGAAAAAAAGGGAAGTGTTTTATACTCTGTACCAAAGACACAGGGATTTCACTGCATCATCAAATCCTGATATTCTCTGACAGCTGCAAAATTCACATACACAGCCAGAGCTGCAATAGGTGTAAATCTGTTTAGGTCCATTGACTTCAGTGACTTCACTGACTTCATCTAAGAATCTGGTCCAAGGTACCCAAAACATATAATTAGTAATGTGCATTCCCAGAGCACCTTTTACACCTAAGAGTCCCAGGGCAATTAATAGACTCTCAGGTCTTGTCTACAGAGGGGATATGTCCCAATTACAGCCATCAGTGCCCTGTCACCAGTGTGGCTGCACCAGTGCAAAGTCCCCAGTGCAGGGAAACAGGAGGCAGTGGCTAAAATATACTTCATTAAACAATTATTTTTGATTGACCATTAGGGGTTACTAGATTTGCACCAGTGTAGAGGAGAGTTTGGCCCAAAGACTGGAGCACCACTTCATGAGTGTAACAGAGAAAAAGCACCCATAGTATGGCCATGTTGTCGAACACGTTCTCAGAATTAGATTTCAGGATCATGTACAGCATAGGTGAGTTACTAGAAATGGGTGTGAGCCATAGTGTTTGGAGCTGGATCTGAACCTCCCCATGTTCAAACAGAGAGTGTTTGGATCAGGGGGTTGGGTGACAGCCAGTCTTTACTGCCCCACTGGTCTTATTTTATAGAGCCAGATAAGCACAATCCCTTTGGAGAGGGCACGTTAAAGAATCTGGAGACTGGGTCTAAAGTGGAAAAGGCTTCGGGCTCTGCTGCATGCTCCTTATCGTGGGTGATAAATAAGCACTGTCGCATAATTAATTGTACACTTTCATTCATTCTCTAGCAGATAATTATACATATTCTCTGAGTCTGATTTTGCTTTCACTTACACCACAGTACCTCCATCTCTGTCAATGGACTTGCTCCAGAATGGGTATGAAAACTGAGTCATGCTCCATTGACTTGATCCAATGCCTGTTGAAGTCATTGTAAAGGCTGCTGCTTAATCATGGGTAGGTTGTCTTTCTTTGTGGTAAATCAACCATCTCTCTGAATGTAACTGATTTAACAGCAAAAAAGTGATTTATACCAAATGAATGCAAACCATATCTCCTCTCCCTCCTCCACGTCTGATCTTCACTACTCAAACACTGGAGCACTATTATTATCATGTCCAAGTTATTAGTATTAGGATCACTCTAACCACACACTCTAATACCACGTGTTAAATCCCACGCAGTCAAGGTTAATTAGGTGAAAGATCAACATGTTGGGGTTTATTCCATCATCTCCATGAAACATCAGTGGTTTGTATTATTAATAATGTAAAATGGCATCTCATTAGGCTTTGAAGTGGATTAGGTTAGATGCTAATTTGCAGTTAGAACAGAAGTGTAACTGTTCGCAGGAAATAACAAGGAAAGATAACAATCCATTTGAAGTTGAAATATCTTAAACATGTGATGCTATTTTTTCTTAACTCCCAATTAATATCCTTTCAATTGTAAAGCACATCAGGAACTTCCAGGCTTCTTTAATCTGTCAGTTCACCTTCAAGAACATAATGAACTTGTCTAGGTTAACAAATGTTCTGTTCAAGACAAATGCTCATATTATCATTTCAGATGTAAATCCTAAAGTAATAGAAACTGAGGCTGATGTAAAATAGCGATTAATCCACATTGAAAGTAACCAAAATTAACAACCTGCTGCTCAGATAATTATAGCAGGAGAGTTCTGTTAAACATTCATCAACGTGATTTTGGTGACTGGCTTTGAAAAGTGGGGAAAAGAGGCTTGTTCCTTGCACTTTTTGTCAGGTGGAATATTCCCCCTGGAACCATCCTGTATTTGGCTAAAACGGAAACGATTTCTGACTTCTGCTGATGCCTACACCCATACATGATTTGTTTAGAATTCTTTCCATTTCTGATTTTTTCCTATTTCTTTTCACCACCTATCGGCAATAAATAATTCACCTTTTCATAAAGTAAGGGTAGGGAGGCCAAATGATTACATGGAGGAACATCACATTGGGTAGGGGCCTTCGGGGCATGTCCACACTAGAGTGGGAAGGTGTTGACGGACACACCTGCACTAGTGCGCTAAAAACAGAAGTGTAGGTGTGGTGATGTGAACAGTGGGAGGGGCTAATCTCCTGAGTATGTACCCTGGGTTTCGAATGGGATCATTTTCAAGGCAGCTAGCCACTTGCGCCACTGTGGCTACACTTTAATTTTTAGTGTGTTAGTTCAATCAGAGCTAGGGCAGGTCTGACGCTCCAGGGTACAATCTAGACCAGCAAGGGCTGTGTCACTCCTGCCATGCAACCTGGGGTGCCTCACAATGTTTTGCTCCTGTAGCTCCCAACCCAGGCTCCTTTCAAACAGCATGCAGGTCACCCACTGAGAGTCTATGTATAACCACAGCCCTGGTCCAGCTGCTCTGAGCCCACCAGCCTGTTGGCAAATGCTAGCCACACTCTGGCTTCCACCCGCTTTGCTTATTACTTGCAAGGTGATCCCAACACACTCCAAATGCTGGATTTCCCTTCTCCTGGACAGTCCAGACATATCAGCTCCATTTTACCTCTAAGGGGATCAACATACAACTGTCTGTTACCTCAGCTGGAGTTCCTCCACACAGTTCACAACTCTGGATTAATTTTGATTGAAGAATAAAACAAATTTATTCAACTACAAAGAGAGAGATTTTAAGTGAGTCCAAGTATAAGGCATTACAGTCAGAAATGTTTCCCAATAACATTGCTGACCTAGTTTCAGGTCAGGATCTGCTCCTAAAGTCTATGGGCTCTTTCTTTCATCTTCTTAGGATGAAAAGAAAGTGATTGATGGGGAGAGAGAACATGGGATGCTTTTGCCTCTCACTTTTGAGTTCAGACACCCTTTGAAATGCATTTTCCTGAGGGTTACACCTAGTTAAAGTTCATTCTTGCTGTGAGGACAGAGACAAGGAGAATGGCGGTGAAAAAGATCCCATGCTGTTTGCCAAACTGCATATTTGCCTCATCTCCCTCTTGCTGTTTCAAGGACCTTGTTTACTACTTATATGTAAATTTAGATAAACACAGATTCCTTGTTTTAAGATAGGCCTGCTTATCCAGTTATGCCTAATTGGTGCTATATGAGTTTGAACATGTGTCACAAACATCATTCAGGGGGAATTCATAACTTTACATATAATTTTGCTACACAAATTTTACCATGATATTTTTTGACCAGCAAGTTACTAGTTTTCAAACGATACCTCACAGGGCATGGTGTGTAGGGTGTGAATACAGGGATGCATTCAGTCACAGCAGGTACATTCCACATTCCAGCTCTAGCGCGCACATACCTTCAGAGGTGGTTGAACTGGCCTTGCTATATGGTGCAATGTGTAATATATCCAGAGTAAGTTTCTAGGCTTGATGCTACACGTATTTTTTCTTCCTGAGCTGATCCATTGAAAGTAAAAGGCAGCAAATATAAGCTGTTAAAAGGACATACTTAATTTACACAATGGATGGTTGACCTGTGGAACACTCTGCCACAGGATCTCATTGAAATTAAGAGCAGGTTTCAGGAAAAAATGTTGATATATGAATAAGAGTATCCACATTTAAACTGCAAAGAACAAAATTTATGAGTGATGTAAACCCTTCCACTGGAGACCATAAACCACCCACTAGCTGTGAGCGAAGTAAAAAGCTTCCTTCATAAGCAAGTTATTCCATGATTGCCCACTATGGGGTTTCCTGTATGCACCTGGTAGAGAGAGGATATGGGATTAGATGAAGCCCTGCTAGGAATTCCTCCGTCCCTTGAGCTAGAGGATTATGGGACATTCAGCTTGGCTCACCATTGCACTCAGAATCAGTCCTATGCTCATAAGTCAGCAGCCACTTACACAAATCTTGTTCTCACTTGCAAACTTTCCATCAGAGCCAGATACTAACATTTTTCTTTGCTATCTCTGGATCTCTGCAAACATTTGGAGACTGCTGCTCACCAATGGATTTATTTCCCTCCCAACCAGTTCCCCCAAGCCCTAGTAAAAATTAAAGCTGGCATTTCACTCTGCAGGCAAATGTGTTTCATAATGCATGGGCAGGGCATATTTTATTAATTCTGTTTTTTTGTAGATCTCTGTTTGCTTAAGTTTTATCCTGCCACGAAGCTGCCTGGCTCAAGGGGAGGGGGGCCTAGGAGGATGTTGCTGCAGCCAACATGAGGCGAGATGCAAATATTAGAACACTGTATGGGATGCATTATATCATTGGATTAGGCAAGTTGCTGTCTTAAGCAACACATTTAAAGTATCCATAAGGTTCCCTCTACTGTTACGTGTGGCCTTTGGTTAAAGAGCCACCTCTACGAGGTCATCAATTTATGCTGCTCTCTTGATGTTAACGGAAAACAGGTTTCAGCACATTTAATATTTTATTTCTGTAAACCTTCTGGCAACATCATTTTCTTATATGCTTTGGCTGCTGAGAGGGGAAAAATTAAGCATGGACATTTCAGTGCTGAGTTATTTGTTCGGTGTATCAGACAGATGTATGACACAAATCTGTTTCCAGCAGTCCTAGGAGGTTGCTGTCCCACTGAATAAACTCAGGATAGTTCAGCAGTTGGCAACATGAAGGGGAATCACTCAACTGCTGGGAGTGACTAAGGGGTAGCATTGATTGGAGTTAGGCAGAGAATCCATGCACACTTTGGCTGCACTCAGACCTGCCATTGCACCTCAGCTTCTCTTCCTGTCCAGTGCTTGGCTCTGCCTAAGCCGATATCATTGTTTTTTTTTTTCATGTGTACAAACAGGCAGTAGTCTCAGAATTGCCAAACCAAAGAGTCAAGCAATGGGGACCAGCAGAAGCACAGCTCCTCCTCCTTCGCTAAAAGCTATGGGGAGCTCCCTCTCCTCTTCCTGGCTTGGGCTAACAGTGTGCCTCCACAGCATCCCTTTCAGCTGGGGGTGGGTTGAGTCCCTCCCCTTGGTTCAACGCACTCTACCCGCTGCACCAAACCCACTTTCACTGATAACCTGAGTTACCCCCAGATCACATCTCCCAGACCTAGCCACAAAGGAATTCTCCTGGAGTGAATTACAATCCTCCTGGATGGAAGAAGGCTCAGGGTCCTCTGTGGCACCATCCCTATTTCTTGGGACTCTATGGAGGGCCTTCTGTGGGATGAACATCACTGTGGGGAGACCAGATAGGGAACAAGAAAGCTGGGGCAGGACTGGCATGTGGGGCACATCATCTCACCAGTACCACCTGCCCAACACAGACTGCCTGGGCATGGTCATGGACTCGCAGGCTCTGTTACTTGTGTTGATGTGCCCACTCTGCCCTGGGGCCACCCCTCAGAGTCAGATAGCACCTGGCTGGTGTGCAGGTGGGGAATGGGGGAGGGTGCACAAAGGACTTTCCCATCCCTCTCGTGAAGAGGCTATGCATATCTGGAGTCCCTGCTGTCCACCAGGCCCCCTTCCCCTTATGACTAAGCATTGCTGTATAGGGCCTTGCACACCAGTGAAAGCGGAGAACCAGGTCACTGGTCTCTAGTGACGTGATCCCATGCTGTTTCCCAGTAATACACCCGACCCTTTTTCGACCCCCCCACCTTAGATACACATGGCATCTCGGAATAAATTGCAGTCATTTTTTGAAGGGGTGCAATATGTACTCCCCCCACGGTGACAATCTACCCAGAAGAAGGAGGAACCAGGTTGGCTCCACTATGATCCCTAGTCATACCCCCTTTGGGGTGTCTACAGTTACTGGTCGTACTCTGATTCCCCATCACCTTGAGCTCTGAGGGTGACATTCCCCTCTCTGCAGCTGGTCAGCACCCAGCCTACGCACCACTTTTCATCTGATTTGCAGGACTTAAGTGGCACACAGGGCTTGTGCTGGCTCTCTGAATGAAAGGACATTTCCCTCAGCGAATGTACAGCATTATGGGAGAAATCCCAGCCCCATTGAAATCCTTGGTAAAATATCCATTGACTTCAAGGGAGCCAAGCTTTCACTCTGCGATACTAGCTGTCCCCTCCCCAGATGCTGAAGGTGACACATAACCAATCTGTGCTCTCTCCTCTCTTATATATCCTGCCAAGAGAAGACAGAATCTAGCCCTAAACAAACAACCACTACTGCCTGGCCCAGAGTGAGCAGTCTGTGTTCCCCACTATAGCCATGGTGTCTGTTCCATTTGTAGATTTTTCTAAAGGTAAAAGCTCTGGGCTCCGGTTCAGGCTAAAGTGTTGGTTAATAAGGCACTGGCCATTTGGAAACAACTTTAAAATGAGACCATCTGTTAGTGCTACCCTCTGGGGATCAGCACTTATTCTAGGTAGCCCAGCCTTGGGATCAGGCTTCCCTGTGAGGTTGAGCCTAGATGGGAGCATATATAATAAAACAGGTTATTTTTGGAGTAGTGGTTCTTGGGCTCAGACCTAAAATCCTTTGAACAGCTCCCAGCTGTTCTCACATGAGCAGGGACGAATAGACAGGGCTTTGGTGGATTTTCTCCCTTATGACATTCAACCTTTTCATGAGGTCAGACTGGACAGCTTGTGCAGCAACCCTGTGTGCACACATAGACCCTTGTCATAAATAGATAGGTAAGGTAAGGGTTAAGTTTCTTTTACCTGGAAAGGGTAACCAAACACCTGACCAGAGGACCAATCAGAGAACTGGATTGTTTAAAGTCAGGGGCGGGAATTTGTCTCGCTGTGAGTAAACAAGGTTATCCTCCTAACTCCTTCTTATTTCAAATATTTACAAAGTCTGTGAAGTACAAAGGAACCCCAAAGCAATTCGGCTATGAGGAGCTTTCAGTTGTACGAATAGATGTGGATGGCTGTGTCTTTTTGTGTTTTCTCGGCTGTGAGTTAACAAGCTTCTCCTAACTGCATCTTATCTCCAAGTGTCTCCTACACATCTGTGAGTACATAAAGGAACCCCAAGCAATTCGGCTATGAGGAGCTTGGGTTGTATTTACATGTATGTGGATTGGTTGGACTGGTTAATTCGGCTATCTTTTAAAATCAGACTGTTTCTCATATTTCTTATAAGCAAGAGCCTGTATTGAGTTTTCTTAATGCAAGATTATTGTTTTATATTTTCTTTTTTTTTATATAAACTTTTCTTTAAAACGTGTGGAATTTCTTTTCCTAGGAGGCAAAGGGAAGGAAAAGCCAGGCTGTTGGGCTATTTTCCTATTGCTTTTCAGGGAAAGAGCAGGCTACGGGAAAGAGAAAAAGAATCACCTCTGTATCAGGTACCTGTCTCCCTCACGGGAAGGCAGGCACGGGGAAAGGCAAGCCAAGCTGTTGGTATTTGCATCTCAATTGTCCTGAGGGAGAGAAAGCTTATCTCTTGGGAAGCAGGAAACCGGTTTCTTGGCAAGCCTGGGAAGGAGGGGGGGAGGATTTTCTCCCCCTGCTTTTAGCATCCAAGGGATTTGGAATCTGGGTGTCCCCCCAAGGGAGGGTTGGGGACACCAGAGAGAGGAAAGGGGGGATCAGGCCCATTAATTCCTGATCTGGTGGCAGCGAGAATATCCAAGCTGGTAGTGAGCTTGGGGGAGTTTCAGGTAAGCCCCCAGATTTTGGACGCAAAAGTCCAGGTTTGGGACAGGACCAGATTGTGGACGCTAAAGTTCAGGTCTGGGACTGGGAGGCTAGATTACCACAACCCTTTAGAAGGTATTTTACACTGAATGAAAGAGAGAATTATATTTACCTTCATGAAGGAGACTGTAACCCTTATGCACTTCTGTGCCCTCTGCCAGATGGCATCAAGGCATCTTTGGGTCACAGAGACTGACAGCCAAAGCATATGGTATTATGGCATACTGAAGAATGCATAAAATGACAAATCCTTGTTTAGTCCAGACCAGGATTTAGTGACACCCTGCGTGGTGACACAAGGCAGCACAGACTGTTCTCTGGGAGTCAGCCTGGGAGCAGAAAAAACTGCAGGGTCTGTCTGTGTCCAGAAGCCTCAACAAAGAATCCCCTCTATATGTTTTACAGACAAACTCTCTCTCTTCTCTACATGGGACACAACACATTGGAAGAAAAATTCAAAAAGTCTAAATGGAACTTTTACATGGGTAATAGGGGTCTAGGCTTTAAAACTCTAATTGGGTTTTCAGTCTGGATTTCAGTTTTCACAAATGTCCTGCTGTCTGGAGTGGCTCACAACCACTAGTGCCTACCTCTGGGCAGACTGTCAAACGCAGGACAGACACCCCAAACTGGTGGTGTAATTCTACAGTTAGATATCACCAATCCAGTAACAAATGTAACAGTCTTATCATGGAGTCACAGATAGCCCCGTTGGGCATTCCAGTCTCTCTTGCCACCCAGGAAAGCTGGACTTAGTGATACATGGTCAAACACAGACACACACGGACACAGACACAGACACACACACACACACTATCTCAGTCCCAAGACAGGCAGCCAATCCTGTAATAAACCAACTAAAGGTTTATTAACTAGGAAAAAGAAATAAGAGTTATTTACAGGCTAAAGCAAGTAAGCATATATACACAAATGAGCTTCAGTCTGTGATTCAAAAGGCGACAGAACTGTCGTAATCTGTCAATTCAAAATGTCTTTCAGGGCTAACCCAGGCCAAGCAGCATAGGGATCTTTGCTTATGTTTAGGAATCTTTGCCCCTCAAGTCCAGATAGTATGAAAGAGATGCAGTTTCTCCTTGTCATGGATTTTTATCCCCTCCATTCCTGAGTTCCAAACTGATGGGATGAGTTTATCTATAGGTATCCCCTTCCTAGAGGGGGTTAGCAATGCAGTCAAGAGGGCCTCTCACCTTTGATGCTACAGAATACCTTATCTGCCTTCAATGGACCATCTCCAGCACTTTACCTTAATTAATGTTTCACCTGTTTGGTGAGTTACACAAGTGTATAGGTTTCCAGTGTAAACACTCCAGTATAACTTTATACCATGGGCTATAGAGGTTATGAGATCAATGCATGCAGCATCCTACAAGCATTTTATAAAGTCTAAACACATTCTTATCAACTTAACATCTAATAGCAATTTTGATAATGCTAACACACAGGTAAGCAAGGCTGGTTTCCAGCTATTCATTTGTAAGTGATCAGTGACGCCTGAGGCCTTGGCATAAGCGGGCACCTAGTCTACCAGCATCACAAAAAGTTCAGAGAGGAAGTGGATTTTATACCGAGGCTCTAATGGCAATGTTCAGATCTAGGGTAGTGAGGGAGTCAGGAGGGCAGCAACAGATTCAGGGTTTTAGTCCAGGCCCATATCTAAATTGAGGACACTTTGCTTCTAAAGTACAAGCCTCTAGCACATGCGTCACCTCTTGCTGGCCGCGATATTGGTGCTAATGGCTTCCTTGTGGAACTCCAGCTATTAGAGGGTAACATAATTGCAAACTTGATGCTTTCCAATAGCAGTGACATTTAGCACTTGCATAGTGTTTTCCAAGTACTAAGTGGTTCAGACACACAACACAGCTAATCAGTATGTCACGTAACATACGCTAACAAATTAGGCAAAGCTCTTCCTCAAGCATTTGGGATTCACGGAATTCAACCCAACAGTCCAGACCAGTGGTTCCCAAACTTGTTCTGCCGCTTGTGCAGGGAAAGCCCCTGGCCGGCCGGGCCGATTTGTTTATTTGCCGCATCTGCAGGTTCAGCTGATCGTGGCTCCCAGGGGCCACCGTTTGCTGCTCCAGGCCAACTGGAGCTGCTGGAAGCAGCAGCCAGAAACTCCCTCGGACCATGCTGCTTCCAGCAGCTCCCATTGGCCTGGAGCAGCGAACCACAGGTCTAGACAATTTGTTAAATATACAAATAACTACATCACCTCTAGGATGGAGAACAGTGCTTAATTTGTGCCAGGGCTTGCCAGGGGTGAGACCCGGCACCTCTAAGCTGGGCAGTTCATAGCCCTGGCACCTCTGGGCTTGCTGCATCAGTTATGAATGTAAAATAATTTCCTGATCCCCGGCACCTCTTTCATTACAAATTAAGCACTGATTAATAGGATTCCAGTGGGAGGTGTTGTGACCTGCTTGGCAATCAGACCCATTTATAAATGTTATGAGGGCTACTCAGGATTTTGTTCTTCCTAAGCCTAGACTGAAAAGATGGAAAAGAAACATCCACATCCAATTTAACTTGAGCCTACTTTGTGATGTTAGATGACCCAGACCCAGAGTGTAAAGAGTGGGAGGAAAGCAATAATGAAAGGCATATTTGAGAGAGAGAGAGAAAGAGAGAGAGAGAGAGGGTTGTAATGGTTGTTACTAGAAAGTAAGATAATTTGACATGCAGCTGAATCTCCAACCTCAGCTCTGTGTTTTAAAAAGTATTTGAGAGGGACAGGATACAGAGGACTAGATAGTCAAAGAGTGCATGTTGGTACTACATAAATGATAATAAAAAATAATAAAGCATTGAGTTTTGGTGTTATGAGCACAAAACTGTACAGACAAAAATGGAGAATTATTTTTAGACCTGTAAGTGAACTGCCTAATGCAAGCCTAGTGCAATGAAAGACATGAAGATGTGTAAGCATAGTGTAAGTGAAGATGAAACTTAGTTCTTGCATGCCCCTAAGTCCCGAAGTCATACACTTTTGGAACATTTCATACACAAAACTAGTTTCCATCTCTCCCTAAAACTATTAGCACTGTAGTAAGTCAATACTTGGAACAACAAAGAGCAGATCTGGTGTTAATAATACCATCTAGCTTTTCTCATGAGTAGATCTTAAAGAGCTTATTAAAGGAAGTCACCATCTCAATTTTAAACTAAGGCAGAGGAAGGAGATGCAACTTGCCCAGGATCACCCAGCAGACCCATGGCAGAAGCAGGAACAGAATATAGGCTTCTAAACTCCCAGGCCAGTGCTCTATCTACTAGCCCAGGGTACATACTCCAACACCATCAACTTTAAAATTACCTTTTTGTCAGCGTTTTTAAAAAATGCCTAGAAATGAAAGAGATTGAGGGGGAGGGGGTTTATTGTTTGCTAGTTTGTTTACTTTGTGCATTTCACATACTTAACAAAAGGGAGGAGATGGAGGTGGGGTTGCTATGCACTTTCAATTCCCTCCCCCACTTACACTGGGCACCACCCAGCACCGATAATAATAATAATTACAAACTGAATTTATGAAACACCCATGCACTAACACACCCACACACATTCTCTCAAGCAGATGCAAGGCGCTACACCAGGACTTTAAAACTCAGTTACAAAACTAAATAAAGTAGATCAACACATTAATTAAAACTTCCTATGGTTAAATCAATTACTACTGTGCAGATACATAAAGAATGTACTGAAATGACAGGCCCCCCTAAAAAATCCACAAGCCTTCACATCACCCTATCACTTCCCTATAGAAGATTGTAGTGGATCTGCCGGTTTAAAAAAATAAGAGTAATCATGTATGTGAGTGTTCACACACATGCACAAGACACAAGGGGGAGAGAAGGTCCTGTTAAATTGATTTGGCCATCCTCTTCCAGTATGGGTGAAATTCTGGTTCTATTGAAGTCAATAGAAGTCTTGCCTTTAACTTCAATAGGGCTAGGATTTCACCCTATGTTTCTAAATGGCACTGTAGTATGCCAGACAACATGTCCTGGTGTAGGGCTAGTCAAAAAATAGTAAGAATTTTCCAGGGGAAAAAATTAAACATTTTTGTATTTTTAAAAACTTCCTGGAAGTGTTTTATTTTTCATCAATACACTCTTTTAAAAATAATTATTCATTTTTTGGGAGATTTTCCATATTTTCTCATCCTTTCACTCTTCCTTTCCACCAAGAAATAGAGAAAGAAGAAAACAGGGGAAAAAAGCAAGAAAAACAACAGTTTTTTTGTTTCAATTTGAATCAAAACACATTTTTTTTCCTTTTGATTAAAAACAGAAGAATTTCAAGCAGTGTGGAATTTTTTCCCAAATTTTTCATTGAGAAGTTTTTAGATAAAATATTTGACTCTCTGCAAGTCTAGTGGTTAACATGGGGGAGTGGCAATCAGGTGACCCGAGAGCTGTTCTTGGCCATGGCACAAATTTACTATCCCTCTTGGGTAAGTCACTTAACCTGTGTCTGTTTCATTCTGGAACAGTAGGAATAACAGTATCTGCCTTTGTATAGTATTTTGAGGTTCTGAGATGAAAGGCTGTATAAATGCTATTCTCAGTTAAAAATAGAAATGCGTTGAGTGGACTTTACAACTTTTGAGGGGAAAAGCCTTAAAGATAAAAAAGTAAAATGTAAAAAAACTTTGAATTTTCATAATGTTTCCATTTTAAGAAAAAAAATGTTTGGGACTATGAAAAAAAGAGTTAAGGTCATCCAAACAACCTTACCCTAGCCTGACAAAAACGGTCATTCATGCAATGCAGTCTACTCCAGTTCTGGTCAGTTAATCAATACAAAAGCAGAGTGCATGGTACACTGGAGTGATCATTTTATCCAGCTACTAAATGCAACCCCAATTTCTCTGGACCGTTACATGATAAAGCTACTGCTAAGTTGACCCATTCCACACAAAATGATCCTGGCAAATTCACTGCTGACAAAATCCTCAGAGATGTAAAGAATCTCAGGGGAAATAAGGTGGCAGGAATCCATGGAATTCCTGAGAAATTGTTAAAACTGCTCTACCAGATGTAATCTTCTGGCTGCAGATGCTGTTCAATATCATCTGAAGAACTGAGGCAGTCCTGTCCGACTGGCAAAAAGGCATTATTTTGCCACTTTAGAAATGAAAAGGCAGAAAACAAGACTGTTGTAACTATCATGGCATTACTCTATCCATCCTGAGGGAAGATTTTTCTTCCATCTTGCTGGCCTGAGTCGCTAATTTCTGAAGAAACGAGAGAAGACCACAAACTGGCTTCACTCCTGGCAATTCCATGATGGAGAAAATTTTCACAGTGCGCCAGCTTATGAACAAGGTACAAAAATTCAAGCACCCTGATCATGTTGCATTCATGGATATCAAGGTTGCCTTTGACTTTGTTGACAGGGAATTGCTTTGGCTGATCTTGAAACTCGCAGGCTTCCCTGACAAGCTCCATAGAATGTTGTCTCCTATATGATGACTCCTCAAACTGTGTTCTTGTAAATGGAAAAGACCCACCTTCTTCCAAATTGCACTGAGCATTCAACAAGGATGCATTGCAGCCCCAGAACTCTTCAGTGCTGTCGGAGACTATGTACTTGACCACAGGGTAAATAAATATAAATTAGGCATATGCTTTGATGATAAGAACCTCACAAACGTTGATTTTGTTGATGCCATAGCACTAGTTGTCAAACAAATGGACAAGCTAGTCACAATATTTAAAGCCCTGGAAAACTTAGTGGCAAAAGATGGCCTGAAAATTAATTGGGGCAAAACCAAAATTCTTCCAGTCAGCAATTTCAAACACACTGTGGGCTCTAGCATTTAGTGAGCAGCCACCCAGCTGAGACTGTCAGTGATTTCATCTACCTTGCCTCTGTTGTTGATAACATAAGCGGCAACAGGAAAGAACTTGAAGCCCACACTGCAAAAGCACTGGTCAGTAGTGGGGTGCCTCATCAAGAACATCTTTCGTAAACCAACCCCACTGGTAAGCAGAGATGAAGCTGAAGATATTTAATGCTTTGGTGGTCAATATTCTAATCTAGATGACTGAAATATGGTCCCTCCTGGTCAAAATTGAAAAGAAGTAGACACCATTCAGGTGAAACATCTTGGAATGATTGAAGACATCAAACAGTACAAATTCAAGTCAAAGCAAGAGATCCATTTTCTAATTAAACATGTGCCATTCTCTCAAATGGTCACCAAATACTCTGTAAGGAGTTAGTCATCTGTTCTGAATGCCTACCATCTTCCCTGTGAGTATCATCTTCAACTATGACCCAACAAATACAGGATGGAAGAGACCCAGCAGAAGGCCTAAAATACGATGGCTGGAAAACATCAGACACCTGCTCTCACAGGCAACCTACCCCATAATGCACCAGATATGGCTCAGGACATAATATCATGGAAGCACATAACGCATTTTGTGGCCAGTATACTATCCAAGCAACAGCATGAGAACTAAACAAAAACCAAAACCACCGGCACACTGATAGCAACCAGAGACTGAGACAACCATCATACAGGTTATTGTCATCAGCTACCACAAAACCACCAATAACTAACTCTTATATTGTACAGTAATTGCATAGAATCCAGCTGTCTTTAAGATATTTTTAAATAATTTCTGGTCTGTCAAATACCATACTAAGAGCAATCCTTTCCCACTGTTCAGAGGGCAAGAAAGCCCTAACAAGGCATATGCACCACTTTAATTCCAGTTAAACCCTCAAAATACGGCTTATTTGGTGTTCAAGAGGCATATAGGCCTTCTGCATAGGGGTGAATTTCAACCAACAGATTCCCCTGCCACAAATTATACAGCTGTCATTAGACAAAGAGCTAGTGTGCCTATATTTACAAATCTCCTAGGTTAAGTTCCTGAAATTAAGGCACCTACCTGAAAAGAGCAAACATTAGTGTGATGATGAAACGTCAAGCTAAGGATCAGAGAAGCAGGTAAATATGTACATAGGAACTCAGTGCCCTGTGGTTGACTATGCTTTTCCATAGTTCCCAATATATGTTTGTTTTGCTATAGTTCACATTCTTTTGAAGTGCTAATCTTAGCAACTTTTAAGTACTTTTCGGAGTATTTGTCATGTGAAAAAAACAAAGACAAACATCCAAACTACAATTTACATATATAGATAGACCCCACTGACAAATGATGAATTGCCCAGTAAAATAAGAACCTCCTTGCTCTCACCATGCCACAGGCAATATTGCCTCCAATGCCCCTTCCTGTATAAATGTTGTCAAGGTTTCTTTCCCCACTTTGAACTTTAGAGTACAAAAGTATGGACCTGCATGAACACTTTTAAGCTTAATTACTAGCTTAGATCTGGTAACACTGCCACCAGCCAGAAATTCAGTGTCTGGCGCACTCCCTGTCCCTTCCCCCAGACTTTCCCCTCCCTGGATTGCCTTGGGAGGCTTCAACAATTCCCTGGTGAACACAGATTTAAACTTCTTGGATCTTAAAACAAGGAGGAATTAACCATCCCCCCTCCTTTCCCCCCACCAATCCCTGATGAGTTCAGACCCAATCCCCTTGGAACTTAAAACAAGGAAAAGCAATCAGATTCTTAAAAATAAAGCTTTTAATTAAAGAAAGAAAAAAGTAAAAATTATCTCTGTAAAATCAGAATGGAAAATGCTTTACAGGGTACTCAGATTCATATAGACCAGAGAGACACACTCCCCCCGGCCCCCACAGCCTTAGATTCAAAGTTACAGCAAACATAGGTAAAAATCCTTCCAGCAAAAAGAAACATTCACAAGCTGAGAAAACAAACATAAGACTAATCTTGCCTTCCTGGCTATTACTGTACAAGTTTTGAAACATGAAAGACTGATTCAGAAAGCCTATTGAAGAGCCTGAGATGTGAACGTCTTGTCCCCTCTTAATGTTCGCAAGAGCGAACATGAAGAAAAACAAAAAGAGCCAAACAAACAGACTTTCCGTCCACCAAGATTTTGCAGTATCATTTCTCCCCCTATTGGTCCTCTGGTCAGGTGTGAGGTTCTTAACCCTTTACAGGTAAAAGAGACATTAACCCTTAACTATCTCTTTATGACAAATGTATTAGTATATTATATGAGGCAGTTTGTCTATGATCATATCAGTGGTTACTCAGAGTATGTTCCTAGCTCTAGCAGCTTGCCATGTGATCGATGGAAGTCACTTGCCCTTTTTGTGTGAGTCAGTGTATTCTCCCTTAAAACAGTTCTGACAACAATATCATCTTCTCAGGGATGTTGTGAAGTTTAAATAATGTTTGTAAAATGGTCCAAGATCTTTGGAAGACAGGCCCAGATAAGTCAAAATGCTGGAGACATTCATAGAGAAAGACTAATAAGCAAAGTTTGGCTCTAGATTCAGATCTGATATTTTCCCAAGTTCAGGAGTGGGTTGAACAGGGTTTGGAACAATGAGGGTCCACTTCTCATTTTTTATGTACACTATTTGTATCAAGCTTCTTATTTTTCAGCTGCTGTTAGATTCAAATGATCTTGCTGAGGGCCTGGAAGTCAATGGGAGTTTTGTCATGGGCTCCAAAAGAAGTCAGATCAGGTCATTACATTGCCAAAAACTGTTACTAATTAGAATCATAGACTATCAGGGTTGGAAGGGACCTCAGGAGGTCATCTAGTCCAACTTCCTGCTCAAAGCAGCCCCAGATCACTAAATGGCCCCCCTCAAGGATTGAACTCACAACCCTGAGTTTAGCAGGCCAATGCTCAAAACACTGGGTTCTTCAGACAGGTCTGTTTGCTTAAAGAACATGAAAGAGCTGGTCACAATTTTTTCATCTAAACATATTTCCAATAAAACATAACATTTTTACCAAAACAAACATTTTTATGAGAAATTTTAATTTTGCTTGAAATTTTCTGGTGTTTCAACATAAAGAAAAATATTTCATTAAGATTGTTCAGGTTTTGGTAAAAATGTTCAGTTTTCAATTTGGATTTTGCTAAAAAAATTATGGTGTATTTAAACTGAAATCTATATCTATCTCGAAACACATTCTTTGAAAACTAAAATATTTTTGGTTTACAGAGTCATTTTTAAAAAAGGATTTTTTTTCAAACTTAGCATAAAAATAATTGGCAGTTTTTGACCAGTTATACAAGACTGTGCATGATAATAAATGGGGAAAAAAGAACTAGTGATCTGGGGAAGTTTGGGGTTCCCTAAAATGGTTCCAAATATTTTGTTAAGTATGTTAATCTTTTCCGCCTAAAGCTACTTGGGCGAGATCCTCTGCTGGGGTCTCAAGGTGTTACTCCACTGATTTTGATGGAGCTATATCCGTTTACATCGGCTAAAAGTTTTGTCCATATTTTTTCCAAAAGGAAAATGAATGTTTTTCCTTCTCTTTGTCCTTCCCTGTTTTGTTACACTGAGCATCATGTGAACATACATCAAGCAAGGTTCTGATCTTGATTTGGTGTTAAGCAGGAGTAACTCAGCTGAAGTCAATGGAGTTACACAACTGTAGAACTGGCATAGCTAAGAGAAGAATCAGGAGCAAAGGGAGTACCAGGAGCTGTGTGTGCTAGTTTGCAGTGGAAGCTCAATTCTCTTGCTATCATGCTTTGCATTATTTATAGAAAATTAAACAATGAGAGGTTGTATCAATAAAATGAAATTGTTATTACCATATAAGCAATAGTGCTTTGGTGCACTCAATTGCTTTTGGACAGCATATTCAGCCAGTCCACTGATTTGGGGAGGAGAGATGGACTTTCTCAACTGAATCACTCTGTTGTCTGCAATTGCATTTATTAGCTTATAGCAGGCTCAGGCTCGATTTGGCGTTATTTAAATGACTGGATCAGAAAATAAAATGCTTAAATTGAAATATAAATTTTCATGTAGTCATGTACTCATATGCTAATATACTGTGTAGCTTTGACTGCATTAAACAAAACTCCATTCTGACAAGCAGAAATTATTATTTCAATTCAAGCTTCAGTATTTTCCTTATTTATTTCCAGGCCCTTTGTCTTAATTACCTTATTTTATCTTATCTAACAATCAAAATGCAGACAGGCAATCCTAGAAGATAAAAGTTTGTCCTTTATGCAACACTTTCAGTTTTCCTAGCTTCTATTTACCTACCTACGTATCTAGGTTTATACTCATCACCATGATCTCTAGTCAACTGGTTAATTTTGTGCTGGTGAAAGATGCAAGATTTGTTGACTTCACTTTCGGAGTTGGAGAGTAATAATCATTTCATAAAAGCATTCTTTTTAAACCTGTCCAGAATGGACAATTGACCTTGCAATAGCAGACCTCCTCTGTGAAGTAGAGACATCTGAAGATACATTGCTAGGTTAATCAAGCTTAAGAGCAATGATGGCCTCTTCATGCAGAAAGGCATTAACTGAATCACTGTCACTCTCTCATTCCTATTTTTTGTAATATCCTGGGGAGCAGTGAAAAAGGTGGGAAGATAGCAGAAACCTTGCCCAGTTTTTGTGAGATGCCATTCACCAACATCTCACATCCCCAGGTTCTGACTGTGACCAACTGGGACATCTGTCTATGCAAATTTATCAATTCAATTTTATTTTATAAATTATTTTGAGATATAGCATTCAGTGTGGATTAAATCTTCCATTTTATGGCAAAAAACAAACATTCCATGAGCAACTGAACCAGGCTCAGCAAGGGCCATTGGCAGTTGAATAGACTTTCCCTGGGGGGGGGCAATAGGAGCTATCAACCAAATTCTATTGATTTGCTAAATACTCTTATGTACTTTAAGGACCAGTATTGAGGAACTGAGGTGGGGATTGCATGCCAGTGTTTCGTGCTTTGGCCTAGAACTGTAACTCTTGTGCTTTTCTATGAGTAAAGCCTGTGTGTGTTTAAGTTCCTTTGCAAAACCTGTGTGTTCCTGATTTTAACTGTCATGTAGTCCCCAAAGATAAAACTATACTCTGGATTGCCTATATGTGTGCAGCTTCAGGGAGAGTGTGCTTGAGCAACTGAGGGGGCTCCAGAGGGTTCAGACAATGGTTCTAGGGTAGACAGCCAGATTGTAGAGTCCCTATTGCCAAGAGGATTGTCAGACACAGGGCCAGAAAATGGGAGTGTACCTGAGTGACCCAGAGTTTGGACAGTGATCAGTCACTGCCCAGACCCAGGGATCTTATCAGCACATGGAATCCAAAGGTTGGGTCCAACAAAGCAGTTTGGTGACCATTGACAAAAGGAAACTCAGTCAGGGTTGAACCATATGGTTTGTGAGCTGTTATTCATTATCTCACAAAGAGCAGTTGCAAGGCAATTCATTCACTGCTCCCAGAGGCAAAGAAGTCAATCACTAGCCCACCAAACTGACTTACAATAAGTGAGATATTTCTGGGTGCAGCAGTCATTCTATCATTCTGCCTTCTGCCATGTAAATCTTGGTAAGACTCTCCCACTAGGTGGGCAGGACACACAGACAGGAAACTTTACCCCAGAATGATGTTCCTGGGCTGAACAGAGGCTGATCATGTTCTTCCCAGTTTTTTTTTATGAAAATTCCATCAGACACATTCACTGTTGCAGTCAGAAGAGGTCTGTTATCCATGGAAGGAGCAACGATTTGAGACCTCAGTGAACCAATGTATTCCAGCCGGTGGATGCCATGTGCTCACTTTCTGGTACCCAATCCCTGAACTAAACCAGGAGGATCTCTTCAAAAAATGTGATTCTCTGCATTAATCAGTTGTGAGAGTGGAAAATATACAATCAGCACTAAATCTCTGCTAATGGATGAGTTAGGGCAAGATGCACAGGAGAACTTAGTAGACAGGTTTCATGAATTCCAGGTCATTGAAGCATGCAAGTGTATGAAATCAGAATTCCCAATAAGCTCCAATAGAATTAGATTTTTTTATTTCTGTGAAAATAAACACCACCTGTTTTCTATTATGACCATCTTCATCTTCTGTTAACATTCCTTGTAGATGGGACCTTGTCCCTGATAGTATTCATCTTAGGCCCAGGTCTATCAATGGATTCCCTGGCACCATATATCTATCCTGAATCCAAGACACTCCAGGGACTGTATCACACTGTGTTTGCTTCAGCTTTCTCATCATACAAAACCTTGATCATAAAAATTGTCCAGAAAGAGATAAGTACATTTCCTTCTTCCCTCAAGCCAATATTCTTGCCACCGTGATCCTGGAGACGCAACCTGGGACAACATGTAAGATCAAACAATGATAATCAAGGTTGGGGGGAAAAAGGCTGCCATCCCATCTACAAAGCATAATGATTTTCTAAAGATTGAGATATGAGAATATTTTGATGGCAATCCTCCATTAGGAACTAACAGGTGTTTCAGAAGGGGCCCTGCTCTGCTTGCCCCAATTCACTAAAAGCTAGAAATAGGATGGAGATCAAGTTGCAATGTCATGATCTAAAACAGATGGATGATTTCATTCATGTTGTGGCCCTTCCAGGGGTTGCTGAGGCCAGGAATACAACAAAGCTGTTCTTGAAATTCTTGTGGAGCTTCATATGGGGCTGCCTCTGGGCAATGTCCAGTGACCTAACTGGATCAGAACTATAGGTAGTCCTTTTGCTCCCAGATTGAGAGAACCTGGCACCAACTGGAGGTCTAACTTCAGACAGGGCTAATAACTTGGAAGCAATGGAGGGGCAGATACTAGTCCTGAAGTTTTTACAGCTACCACTTGCAAAAAGGTATTTTCTCCTATTTTACTTCACAGACTGCTTCATCTTGTCCTATAACCTGTATTCCTGTCCATGGAGCCAGTTAGGAACCATAGGTGTAAGTCAGCTTTCCTGATGAGTCTGAACAGCCTCCATTTTCCATAAAGTTTCCCACTGTATCACTAAGATATCTGTGAACTGATTTGTCAAGCCCCATGCACCTGCATGAAACAGAGTTGAATCCCAATTTCCTCTCCTCTCCTTCCCCTCCCCTTTCTTCCTTTCCAGAGAGAAATCCTTAGGTCATGCAATTTATAGATTGAGAGCGATCATACTGGCAATACTGTCCACCCATGTTAGCATCACACATCAAAGCATGTGGAGGCATTTAGGGTATTAGATGACAGTTCATATTAGCTTATTTAGTTTTGTTGGCTGAGAGCAGTAACCTGGACCTCTGGGAATGGTGACCTGCAGTGGTAACTGGGATGGCAACCTGATACTTTCCCAATCTTTTAGTGTGTCAGGAAATCCCAGGATGCAGGAGGGGCAACATATAACTATTGCTTGTCGAGGGCAGTTGCAAACCTCCTATGTGTAGTTTACAATACTCAGCATGCACTGACCTGACAGTCTATCCCCTATGTGGCTTTTGAATATATTTTTCTATTTGATGCTCTAACTCTGAATCTGATGTGGACTGCTGGCTTTCCTCCCCAAAAGAGGGAGAATTCCCTTTGCATGGGGTGTTTATGCATGCCTAGAAGAATCAACACATGTCTATTGCCTGGGCATTTCTGCATTAATTTGCCAAGCTGCACTCCAGGAGGGTAAACTGCGGGACACAGCGCTGAAGATTATCTGCTCTTCCGCATTCCCTGATGGTGAGCAGGGAAGACTGCTACTGATTTTATGATTCATTTATTTATCCTTTGGCATTTGTCCCATAATCCTGCTTGGGCATGAGGGGAGGGTTATGAAACTGGATTCAGAGATTGATCTGAAAATATTTCCAGTGGCTAAGGATCTCATTTGTCTCCCTTTCCTTGCGTGGGCCCTTTCTGGGTCTCTCTAGGAAGGTACTGGCCTGGGGCTCAAGGACAAGCCCCCCAGAATCTCTATCCCTCTCTACTGCCTGGCACCAGAGCCGTCCCTTGGGTACGGCAAATCAGGGTGACTGCCCCAGGACCCACACTTTGGGGGGCCCTGCACTTCAATAAAATCGTGAGAAGGCAGGTGGGGAAGTGAGGCGGGAGGCAGGTGGGATGAGTAGGAGAATCGGGAGGCAAGTGGCCGGCCGTCAGATGGGCAGGGGGAGGCCAGGAGGAGCCACCCTACCAGAACCTCCCCCTAACCCCTATGCTTCCTGCCTGCCCGTGGGCCCTACCAATCAGCACCTCCCTCTCCCTCTCAGTGCCCACTGCCGGCCTCAGATCAGATGTTTCATGGCATCAGGAGGCGCGGGGCGGAGGGGAGAGGAGCAAGGGCACAGTGCGCTCAGGGAGGGGGTGAAACTGGGCAGGGAAGACATGGGTCGGGAAAAGGTGGGACAGGGTAGGGAGTTGGGGGAAGGGATGGAGTGTGTGTGGGGCCTGGGCGGAGCCAAGGGGTGGGGAGAAGCACCCTCCGGCAGATTAGAAACTGGGCGCCTATGTCCCAGGCCCAGTACCTCCCTAGGGATGGCCCTGCCTGGCACCCAGAGCCACAGGGGCCAGGTGGGTTTGTGTTTCCCCTGGAGGCCTCAGCCTGGGATAGCAATGGGCAGTGGGAGCTGAGAGACACGAGGCAGCAGGGGTATAGAGTTGGGCTAGCAGACCCCTTAGCGCACTCTCTGGTGCTAGCAGCGTCGCATTCTGTTTGATGCCCTCCATCTGCGACCCATAGGGAGCTGGGGGGAGGGGATGAGGCAGCTGGGCACCACACTCAGAGGTATGGCTACTGGCACAGGCTATAGGGACTCAGACTCCATCTTCCCTCTGGCACACTGCCTTTCCAGCTTCACTCTCCTCATGGAGATGGGGAGCTGCTTGCCCTGGAGTTAGTTCTTTTCCAATCCTGCCAAGCTCCTTTCCTTGCTGGGGAAGGGAGGGGCTTAGGCACCATTACCTGGACTGGGCTGAGGGGGCTAATTGCACCCAGCCAACAGAGCCAGCCAAGCTCCCCACTGAGACACTCAATGTGCTTTTCTCAGCTTAGTTTGCCAGGAAGACTATAGGCCAGGGCCACTAGCCCAATTCAGAGGGGAAATGGAGCTGGGAAGGGGAGAGAAGCCTCCCCCCACAAATCAAATGCAGCCCTGAGAATCACGGCTGCGAATCAGACAGTCACATTATTGAGCTGAAAAGTTTCCCTCCAAAAAACTCCACAGCAGGGAGGGCTGGGAGAGCCAACTGCCACTAGGAAGGCAGAAAAAAACTGGAGGGAATTTCAGGGAACTGGATATTCCCCTGCTACCAGTCCCCCTGCAATAAGACTAAAGTACCTTTTACAACAGATCTGTGGGCATTAGCACAAAGAATTGTAGCATTTCCCTGACAACACACTGGGATGGCAGCATGAATTTGACACTAACGACATCAAGCAAAAGCGAACATCAACGTTGAGGTAGAAAAGCCCTTAGTTACACATAAATCTCCCTCACAGCAAGGGTTGTGAGTGGTAAACCAAATGACTGCTTCTCTACTGTTGTATATGTGCTCCCTCATCACAGGTTTGTGTGGCATGAGAATCCTCCTTTCAAGCAATGTGATTAGACCATATATCCACAAGCATAAAATGCTAGAATGGACTAGGATCCTATGGCAAGTGCAACAAAAATGACAAATAACAATAAATTCCATCTCATTATTAAGACGACTTCTTGGTCTGGCTGCAGTAAAATAGTAACAGTTTTAATAGCCTGAGCACAAAAATAATCTTTGCGGAATTATAAATCTCCTAGGACTTTGTTATCTTTCCCTGTGTATTCTTACTGAGTTTTATTTTGGGGCATTGCATGGAATACAAAGATACCAGCCATTTACAAAAAAGCAGATAAAAGCCAAGTGACAGCATCCAGATGCTCTACAAGCCACTGATTCAGTGAGAGAAGGGGTTATGGGCAAGATTTATCCTTTTATAGACATTAAGCCCAGCCGCTATGCCACAGAAAGGAGAAGAGGAATCATTAGAGGGCTAAATGCCCCTTATATTGCTCCCCACCAAAAAATTTACAACCCCAAGATGCAAGCAAGGGTGAAAGAGATAAGGTAGGGAAGTCACATTCACCAGCACAGAGTTTTCTGGTTTATAGTGCTTCAACTCTGCAATATATAAATGATTGTATTCCTAGAGAGAAAAATCCTGGGAGTTTCATGTGCAACACTTATGAACATTCAGCAGCCTCCTGAGAGGTGATAGTAAGTTTATTTATTTAATATGTTTAAGAAGGACTCAGTCAAGGCAAAATGACAGACATTACAGATGGAAATCTTGATAGATCATCCAGTCAGTCTCCCTCTCAATGCAGCTTTGATTCAAATAAATTTTAAACACTGTGGGTAGTGTCTGAGCTCAGTTACTATGGTGTAAATCCAGAGCAACCTCATTAGCTTCAGTGGAGTCACTTTGGATCTATATGGGGATAAAGTGAGACAAGAATTTGTCTAAAGCAAACAAGTGGATTCTACAGTGTCAAAAGATTTAAATCCTCCTCTCTCGTGGGAAGACATGTAGAAGGGTGCAAAAGTTGTAAGAAGACCTGCCAGTGAGAATATTACATAATTCCCAATACACACTGCTTTGGTAGGGGAGAGGTTTACTACCTCTCTAAAGATGTTTCTACACAGCAATTAAACACCTTGGCTCAGCTGATTAAGGCTTGCAGGGCTCAGGCTGCAGGGCTAAAAATTGCCACAATGCGGGAGGGTCCCAGAGCCCAGGCTTCAGCCCAAGCCCAAACTACACAGCAATTTTTGGCCCCACAGCCTGATCCATCTGACCCAGACCAGCCATGGGTCTTTTATTCTGGTGTAGAAATACCCTAAGAGGACAGAAGCATGACCTGGCAATACTGCCACTCGAGGATCCGGAAGGAAAGCAGGGTCTCTCCCTCCACCATCCCGGACAGCCATAGAAAGCAGCATCGCCAATCCCTCTGGAGCTGTGCAACCATGACCTCTCTTGCTTGTGGCTGCGCAGTGTCCTCTCTCAGAAGGAACCAAAACCAAGAATGTATTAATTTGACTTCTAGCAATACTGTCTCCACCTAGAAGTGTTTGAGGAAAGTGTGTCACACAGCTGTTTCAAGTTTGCCTCTCCCTTCCCAAACCCATGGAACTCCCAACCTATGCAAGACTTCCTGCTCCAGAAGAACACATGGCATAGCCCCCACCAACCCACCATGTGCTACCCTCAAATCCTCCATGCTGCCAGGTCATCTGGTTACTGCAGTGATGGTTCAGGATCATGTCATGGGATACACGCATCGCTAGGGCACCTCCTCCTGGTCACTCTGGAGATTAGTACCTTTTAGGTCCAACGCTCCCTTCTGTCACTTGCTTGCACACCCTGCTGCCCCTCTGTCTCTCTCTGCAAGTCAGGGTGCACTCTTCATGGCTTGGGTCTCTAGCCTGGTCACTATATTCCTCCCCTTCCAGGTTACCAAAGTTTCTCCATCCAAAATGGCATCTTCCTTTCACTGCCCAGACCATGCCACTTCTGCAGTGGCTGGAAACCCAGGCCCCCACTCTATTCTGGGTTCCAGTCCACGGACACTATGTCTAGCATATGTGGTCTGCTGCTGTTTCCCTAAACTCCTTCTTACATCTCCTGCCTCCAAGTTTACCAGCCCAAACTCCCTCCTCCCAGAAAGTAACTGCAGGCTATTTCCCCGGCAGCCCCTTTCCGCTGCCAACTTCCTGACTTTCTACCAGCCCTGCCTGTTCCTTCTCAGCTAGGCTCCCTCAACAATCAGCCTTTCAAGTTCTGTCTCTCCTTCAGGTGCAGCTTATCAGGTTAATAAACCTAATTTAACCTGTTTAGCCTTGTGTGGGGTGGACACCTCACCACAGAGCTCATTCTTATTTCTTTTGCTCTCTCTTTGGAGACCACTGTGGTATAAATTAAGAATTCTAAAAACCAGCAGCCAAGGAATAAGAACATTTACTTGGCCATGTCTTTCTAAACTTGCTCCATGAGCACCCCACAAAAGAGCCCACTATGGTCCGGTGGATTGGGCTCTGAAGGGGGAGTCAGGAGAGCTGGATTCCACTGGCAGGTCTGCTACAGACCTGCTGTGCAATCTTAGACAAGCCATTTAGCCTTGTTATGCCTCAGTTTCCCATTCCACAATTTGTCTGTCTTGTCTAATTTGTCTTAGTCCTTAGGGGCATATATTTACTAGATGTTTCTACAGTGGCAATGGAGCCCTAAGTCTGGCTGAGGCTGTTACTGTAATACAAATAGCGAATGAAACAACATCTGTGGAGTCCATAACATTACAGATGTAAGCAGAGTCAGGATGAGCTCTGCCCTGACATCTGGTGGTGAATTATGGGGAATGTGGAAAGGAATTTCAGGTATTTGCATTGGCACACTCACCTCACCTAGCATAGCCCACGGCAGCCTGGGATGGTTATTTTGACAGCTCTGGGATCCCCAATTTCTTTGTTATTGGGGCAGGAGGAATAAAGTGTTGTCACCTTGATTATGTGAATGAGGAACTATGAGACTGCTTTATGACAGAGATGTCTTAGTATCAATTAAGTAGCACTTGCTAGACAAGGGACATTGGTGCCAAAACCCATTGAAATGAGAGAGATTGGGGACTGGTGTGTGTACCTGAAGGTATGGAGCCCTTTTGAGGGCCTGGAACACCAATTGCACATCCTCCTCTCTCCACTGTTGAAGAGTAGAGCTAATTTTGACTCCATTAGAAGTCCATCTAGAGGCTGCTGAGCTGAATTCACATTGGGCCAATCTTGCACGAGCGCCGGGGCTCCCCTACAACAAGCTGAAATCACTAAGAGCTGAAATCATTAAAAGAGCTAAGCTTACTGAGCTGAGATCACCGAGTGCTGTGTTAACTAGTGGGGGAGCCTGAAGCTCTATCGCTAAGCGGCTGGCAGAGCGAAGAAGTTTGCAGCATGTTGGAGCAGCCCATGGAACAGTGAGCAGAGTGGAGCGGTTTGCGGGGACAGCTGGAGTGGCTCACGAGTCTGCTGGAGGAGTGGCACAGCTGGTCTAGTGGAGCTGGTCGTGGTGAAGTCTGCAGCAGAACTCCACGGAGAGGCAGAGCATTTGGCCCTGGCCCACGTAAGGTGCTCCTTAACACCTGTATGTGCCCCCCACATTTCCACCCAGGCTGTGGGGGGGGAAAACTCTGCAGAAAAACTTTGGAACTCTGGTGTGGCACTGACCAGCGACTTTCGGGCTGTTGGACTTTGAGGTGATTGGACTTAAGACCCTAAGGGGGAAAGAACATTGCCAAACGTACTTGGAGGTGGGTTTTTGCTTATGGTTTGTGTTATAATCCTGTTTGTGGTGTTTCTCCAGCGTGATGCCGCATTGTTTCCCTCCTTTATTAAAAGGATTTTGCTACACTCAGACTCAGAAGGTCCTCATCCATCCCTAATGTCCAAGGTCGATCATGCAGGGCCTCATTGGCAGGCTCTGTCTCTTTCAGCAGCACTAGTTGATATCATTGCTTTATGTGTGGTACGTGTGGTCATGCTTGTAGACTTCCGATCAGTTTTTTTGTCTTTCTCAATGTAGAGCATTCCGACCGCGGTCATAAAAAAAAAAAAAACACAAAACAAAAAAAAAAAGACACAAAAAAAAACAAAAAAAAAGTCTGCAAGGGATCGCAGCTGGACAGTCTCTCTGGAATCTCTCAAATCCTGTAGGCCTAGGTAGGTCTCTTCTCCAGACTTCTGGAGGCTACTGATCTCTCCAACTGGATCCTCAGCTTCTTAATACACTAGGAGGGGTTCTCTTCTTATGGCCAGTATGACAGCACTTTCCCATCCTGACCACACCGGTAGCAAAGAATTGTCCTTTCCCCTTCGCCAGGGTGGAACAGTGGCTCTAGATATGACTTCTCCAATCGTAACAGTCTGAGAGTCCTTATTCCTGGAAACTATAGCTCGTCAATGGTGTTGCAGACTAGCTATCGGTCCGTCAGGGACTGCGTTTGTTGGCAAGTTCCTCTGTGGTGCTCACCATCAGTACACTGCATTATGCAGTTGGCGTTGTGACCTGGCTGGTTCATGGTTGGCTTCCCCAAACACATCACTAGCAGCACTGCCTTTCTTCCCTTCCCTGACTTCCTTATCAGTGGGAAAGTAACTTGGGGATGTTCACCTGCCATTCTCTTATTCGGAGTGAGTGATTGGGTTCTGATACATGATCCCCTTCAACTTGAGCCAGCTGGTCTGATCCCATCTGCCCCGCAGGTAACTGCTCCCCTATAACAGCTCTCTGAAGCAGCTTCTCCAGCCTCAGCGATATAGGCTGAAATTTTCTCACTCCTTTCGCTGTCGGGGAATTAAGGAATTTACAAGTCAGTAACTGTCTTCAGGGCCCTCTCGTCCCAAAAGGTATTATACAAGGCCCTCTAGCAGACCCTCTTCACAGTGACACCAGGAGTCATGAGCTTCAGGGGGTGCCGAAATTACATCTAATGCTGGGCCCTAAACTCTCTATTAGACATTTAGCTTTTCTCACTCGCGGTACGGTTCAAGAAATTTCAGTTGATATGCTCCACCAGGGTTCAAACTCTCTTCCCAGCAAATAACCTATAACTCTACGACAAGAGTTATGTATGTAGCACTAGACCAACACAATCATTTTCCAATATATGCCCCAATGCTTTTGCCCAATCATTGGTGTGGCGCGCCCCTGAGCTAAGAGGCTACAGGACTGAGCCAAACAACCGACATCTTAGCCATTATACAAACAGTAATTTCTCAAAAATATAAACACAATTATTTCTCAATACAGCTGGAACAGTCAAACAGGTGCTTGCGAGGGAGTTTAACTGACCAGGGGATCCGGACGAAAGCCCCTCAAAATGTAACCCTTCTGCCCCTCTAGTTGCAGCAACAAGGGCCAATGGGTTCGTATCCAGGGGTTCCGTTTTCAATAACACATTGCAAAACGCACTTGAACCCCACCCAGTGACCTGGACAATTACATACACCCCCCCGGGCCTCTGGAGGCAATACTTCCCCACTCGCAAGACACAGCACAGGAGTCTGAGTGTAGCAAAATCCTTTAATAAAGGAGGGAAACAATGCGCATCCACGCTGGAAGAAACACCACAAACAGGATTATAACACAAACCATAGCAAAAAACCCACCTCCAAGTACGTTGGCAATGTTCTTTCCCCCTTAGGGTCTTAAGTCCAATCACCTCAAAGTCAACAGCCCGAAAGTCGCTGGTCAGTGCACACCAGAGTTCCAAAGTTTTTCTGCAGAAGTTTTCCCCCCCACAGCCTGGTGGAATGTGGGGGGGCACATACAGGTGTTAAGGAGCACCTTACGTGGGCCAGGGCCAAATGCTCTGCCTCCGTGGATTCTGCTGCAGACTTCACCACGACCAGCTCCACTAGACCCAGCTGTGCCACTCCTCCAGCAGACTCGTGACCACTCCAGCTGTCCCCCGCAAACCGCTCCACTCTGCCTCACTGTTCCATGGCTGCTCCAACATGCTGCAAACTTCTTCGCTCTGCCAGCCGCTTTAGCGATAGAGCTTCAGGCTCCCCCCCCCATAGTAACACAGCACTCGGTGTCTCAGCTCAGTAAGCTTAGCTCTTTTAATGATTTCAGCTCTTAGTGATTTCAGCTTGTTGTAGGGGAGCCCCGGCGCTCGTGCAAGATTGGCCAATGTGATTCAGCTCAGCAGCCTCTAGATGGATCCTAATGGAGTCAAAATTAGCTCTACTCTTCAACAGTGGAGAGAGGAGGATGTGCAATTGGTGTTTCCAGGCCCTCAAAAGGGCTCCTAACTTCAGGTACACACACCAGTCCCCAATCTCTCTCATTTCAATGGGTTTTGGCACCAATGTCCCTTGTCTAGCAAGTGCTACTTAATGATACTAACATCTCTGTCATAAAGCAGTCTCATAGTTCCTCATTCACATAATCAAGGTGACAACACTTTATTCCTCCTGCCCCAATAAAAAGAAATTGGGGATCCCAGAGCTGTCAAAATACCATCCCAGGCTGCCTGGGCTATGCTAGGTGAGGTGAGTGTGCCAATGCAAATACCTGAATTCCTTTCCACATTCCCCATAATTCACCACCAGATGTCAGGGCAGAGCTCATCCTGACTCTGCTTACATCTGTAATGTTATGGACTCCACAGATGTTGTTTCATTCGCTATTTGTAATTACAGTAACAGCCTCAGCCAGACTTTAGGGCTCCATTGCCACTGTAGAAAACATCTAAGTAAATATATGCCCCTAAGGACTAAGACAAATTAGACAAGACAGACAAATTGTGGAATGGAACTGAGGCATAACAAGGCTAAATGGCTTGTCTAAGATTGCACAAGCAAGGTCGTAGCAGACCTGCCAGTGGAATCCAGCTCTCCTGACTCCCCCTTTCAGAGCCAATCCACCGGACCATAGTGGGCTCTTTTGTGGGGTGCTCATGGAGCAAGTTTAGAAGACATGGCCAGTAAATGTTCTTATTCCTTGGCTGCGGTTTTTAGAATTCTTAATTTATACCACAGTGGTCTCCAAAGAGAGAGCAAAAAATAAGAATGAGCTCTGTGGTGAGGTGTCCACCCCACACAAGGCTAAACAGGTTAAATTAGGTTTTATTAACCTGATAAGCTGCACCTGAAGGAGGAGACAGAACTTGAAAGGCTGATTGTTGAGGGAGCCTAGCTGAGAAAACAGCAGGGCTGGTAGAAAGTCAGGAAGTGGCCAGCGGAAAAGGGCTGCCGGGGAAATAGCCTGCAGTTACTTTTCTGGGAGGAGGGAGTTGGGCTGGTAAAACTGGAGGCAGGAGATGTAAGAAGGAGTTTAGGGAAACAGCAGCAGACCAATATTGCTAGACATAGTGTCCGTGGACTGGAACCCAGAATAGAGTGGGGGCCTGGGTTTCCACCACTGCAGAAGTGGCATGGTCTGGGCAGTGAAAGGAAGATCCATTTTGGATGGAGAAACTTTGGTAACCTGGAAGGGGAGGAATATATGACCAGCTAGAGACCCAAGCCATGAAGAGTGCACCCTGACTTGCAGAGAGAGACAGAGGGGCGACAGGGTGTGCAAGCAAGTGACAGAAGGGGAGCGTTGGACCTAAAAGGTACTAATCTCCAGAGTGACCAGGAGGAGGTGCCCTAGCGATGCGTGTATCCCATGACATGATCCTGAACCATCACTGCAGTAACCAGATGACCTGGCAGCATGGAGGATTTGGAGGTAGCACATGGTGGGTTGGTGGGGGCTATGCCATGTGTTCTTCTGGAGCAGGAAGTCTTGCATAGGTTGGAGTTCCATGGTTTGGGAAGGGAGAGGCAAACTTGAAACAGCTGTGTGACACACTTTCCTCAAACACTCTAGGTGGAGACAGTATTGCTGAGAAGTCAAATAATACATTCTTGGTTTTGGTTCCTTCTGAGAGAGACACTGCGCGAGCCACAAGCAAGAGAGGTCATGTTGCACACTCCAGAGGGATGGCGATGCCTGCTTTCTATGCTGTCCGGGATGGTGGAGGGAGAGACCCTGCTTTCCTTCCGGATCCTCGAGTGGCAGTATTGCCAGGTCATGCTTCTGTCCTCTTAGGGTATTTCTACACCAGAATAAAAGACCCATGGCTGGTCTGGTCAGATGATCAGGCTGTGGGGCCAAAAATGTTGTTGTAGTTTGGGCTTGGGCTGAAGCCTGCGGCTCTGGGACCCTCCCGCATTGGGCAATTTTTAGCCCTGCAAGCCTGAAGCCCTGCAGCCTTAATCAGCTGAGCCAAGTTGTTTAATTGGCTGTTGTAGAAACATCTTTAGAGAGGTAGTAAACCTCTCCCCTACCAAGCAGTGTGTTATTGGATTATGTAATATTCTCACTGGCAGGTCTTCTTACAACTTTTGCACCCTTCTACATGTCTTCCCGACGAGGGAGGAGGATTTAAATCTTTTGACACTGTAGAATCCACTTGTTTGCTTTAGACAAATTCTTTGTCTCACTTTATCCCCATTAGATCCAAAGTGACTCACTGAAGCTAATGAGGTTGCTCTGGATTTACACCATAGTAACTGAAGCTCGACACTACCCACAGTGTTTAAAATTTATTTGAATCAAAGCTGCATTGAATGAGCGAGACTGACTGGATGATCAATCAGCAGATTCCATCTGTAATGTCTGACATTTTGCTTGACTGAGTCCTTCTAAACATATTAATAAATAAACTTACATCACCTCTTCAGGAGGCTGCTGGAATGTTCATAAGTGTTGCACATGAACACTCCCGAGAATTTTTCTCTCTAGGAATACATCATTTATATATTGCAGAGTGAAGCACTATAAACCAGAAAACTCTGTGCTGTTGTGAATGTGGACTTCCAACCTATCTCTCAACCTTGCTTGCAAATCTTGGGTTTGAAATTTTGTGGCGAGACAATTATAAGGCATTTAGCCCCTCTAATGATTCCTCTTCTCCTTTCTGTGGGCCATAGCGGCTGGCTTAATGTCTAATAAAAGGATAATATCTTGCTCCATAACCCCTTCTCTCACCTGAATCATGGCCTTGTTAGGAGCATCTTGGATGCTGTCACTTTGGCTTTATTCTGCTTTTTGTAAATAGCTGGATATCTTATTCCATGCCATGCCCCAAAATTAAAACTAGTAGAATATACAGGAAGATAACAAAGTCCTAGGAGATTTATTAAATTCCGCGAAAGATATTTTGTGCTCAGGCTATTAAAACTGTTACTATTTTACTGCAGCCCCAGACCAAAAGTCGTCTTAATAATGAGATGGAAATTTATTGTTATTTGTCATTTGTTGCACTTGCCATAGGATCCTAGTCCTTTTTCTAGCATTTATGCTGTGGGAATATGTCTAATCACCATGCTTGAAAGGAGGATTTCTCATGCCACACACCTTGATGAGGGAGCACATATAACAAACAGTAGAGAAGCAGTCATTTGGTTTACCACTCACAACCCTTGCTGTGGGGAAGAATTTATGGTAACTAAGGGCTTTTTCCTACCTCAACGTGATGTTCGCTTTTTTGCTTGATGTCGTTGTGTCAAATCATGCTTTGCCATCCCAGTGTGATTGTCAGGAAAATGCTACAATTCCTTTGTGCTATGCCCACAGCATCTGTTGTAAAAGGTTACTAGTCTTATTGCCAGGACCTGGTAGCAGGGAATACCAGTTCCCTGAACATGTCCCTCCAGTTTTTTGTTTTTTTTTTTCTGCCTCCTCAGTGGGCAGTTGGCTCTCCCAGCCCTCCCTTGCTGTGTGAGTTTTTTTGGAGGAACTTCAAGCTCAATTAATGCTGGACTGTGTCTGCATAATCGCAGCCGTGATTTCTCAGGTTGCATTTTGATTTGCATGGGAGGGAGGCTTTTCCTCCCCTTCCCAAGCTCATTTCCTCTGATTGGGCAGTTGTGGCCCTGGCCTATAGTCTTCCTGCATAACAAGCTGAGAAAAGCACATTGAGTTTGTCTCAGTGGGGAGCTTGGCTGGGCTCTGTTGGCTGGGTGCAATTAGCCCCCTACAAGCCCAGTCCAGGTAATGGCTGCCAAGGCCCCTCCCTTCCCCCCAGCAAGGAAAGCAGGTATCTCCCTCACAGCATCCCCATACGGATCACAGTTACAGCGACGCATGCAATACATTTAGCGACCCACCAATCCCCAAACATCTCCCGCAAAACATCCACCTCTATTCTCCTCTCAGGCCAGCCACACCTCTGACTTCCCCCTCTCCCATCTATCCTTCGAGGAGAGGTCAGAGTTCGAAGCTGGAAAGG